>NW_024368930.1:346836-699055 GCF_014805655.1 Passer montanus | reverse complement strand
GGGCCGCAGCCTGGCGGGCTCCGCTCCGCCCTGCCGGCTCTCCCGGGCCGGGCTGCCGCGGCTCGCAGCCGCTGGTCCCCGGGCCGCGGCCGGGCCGGGCGCTCGGAGCCGCTCCCGTGTCAGCGGCCGTGTGCTCCCGGCAGGCAGCGAGTTTCTGCTCCCTGCAAAGCCGCTCCACGCCAGCCTCGAGCGGTTACACTCACTGTCCCTTTGCAGTCATCATCATGTGCTAAACAGAAACACTGCCGCTGGATTTGGAGTGAGGTCTTTGCTGTTGGCATCCGCTAATAAACCCCAACAGATCGAGGAAATCGGAGTCACTTCTGTTGAGGCAGTTTCATTTTCCTGTTCTCCCAGTCCGTGGAGGGTTTCACATGTGCCTCTGTAGTGCTTGTTTCCCAGCTGCACCCTCCAAAGTTTGACTGTGCTCACCAGAACGTGGCTGGTGGGGAGACAATAGAAGTATTTTGGAGTTCTTTTTGTACAGATAGCTCTCTGTCAATAGCCACTCAGATTTTAAGGGTAACCATCACAACGCACATAATTCATATCAATCAATTAATAAAAACTCAGTCAAGTGCGGTGGTTGCTGTCCTGAGAATTGTGTTACAGGTCTTTGAACGTGTGAGGTGCTGAGTAAAGCCACAGGAGCTGGAGCTTGGAGGAAGGGACCCTTCTTCCCCTGTCAGGTCACGTTCTGCTGCCTGCTCTGCCTTCCCAGTGATCCTTCAAGTGCTGACTGTGCGTTTTGTGTTGGGCTGGAAGAAGGAGGCCAGTGCTTTCCTCTTCAGGCCGGGCAGCTCTGGGACAGAGCTGTGTGCTGGGGCAGGGCTGGGCTGCAGGGACAGGCTGTGTTCCCCAGCACCTGCTGGCCACCCTGTGTGTGGTGCACTGTTGCCGTGTCCCCTGGCTTGGTGGCAGCTGTGTGGTGTCCCCAGAGCGGGGAGCAGGGCCCCGCTGTGCAGCGTGGGCACTCGGGCTGGCGTGCAGAGCTGTGCTGCATGTCTGCAGGGAGCCAGAGCTCGGTCTGGGCAGCTCCAGGGGTGGCATTGGAGCTCCTGGGCTGCCCCCAGAGCGCCCTGCAGTGCTGGGGAAGGACAGTGCCACCCGTGCTGGTGGCAAGGGCAGTGCCCGGGTGCTGGCAGAGCACTGCAGGGCAGGCTCTGGTCCCTGTGCCCTGCAGGGGACAGCTCTCTGTCCATGCTGGGTGCCTCAGCACTGCCTTCACTCATGTGGGAAGCACAGTTTGCTAAAACGTGACTTGTGGAGTCTGAATGCTGGGTGCCTCAGCACTGCCTTCACTCACCTGGAAGCACAGTTTGCTAAAACGTGACTTGTGGAGTCTGAATGTGCTCCTGTTTGTCTGTGAAGCACTGAACGTGTGTGATACCTTGAGGTCGTGGTGGTTTAGCAACAGAGCCTGAACACATACTGAAGATGGAAAATGCTCATCTGTCTTCAAAGGCAGCTACTGACCCAAAGGAAGAAGTGGTAACAAATGTCCCTGTAACCTAAAGAAGTCATAGGGCTGGTCCTGGCAATTGGACAGGTAGACAGATTAGATATTAGATTTTAGATTTTAGATTAGATATTTGTGTCTATTAAGCAGGTCGAAATTATTAACAAGGGACAAACCCACCCCTTGGCCTGGAAGGAGTGTTAGGATGTGGGGCTCTGAGAGAGGGGGATCCTGTGCTGCTGATGATGTGGGTTTCCCACACATCCCATTATTGTATAAATAAAAAGAAAGGGTTGACTTTAATGGGTTCAGTGAGGCTGTTCCTAGTTCACACTCGGTGTGTCCATCCTGCAGACTGAGTGTCCTGCAGGAATGCTCAGCTGCCAGAGGGGATCCAGCAGCAATCCAGGGCTTCCAGGGGCTCCTGCCCTGGCTGGGCTGCAGTCACAGGGCAGGCCTTGCACGTGCTGCTGTCCTGCAGATTTGGGGTTTGGAATGAGGCAAACCCAGCTGCGGGAGGGTGCTTCTGTAACTTCCACCCTGGGAAAGGTTTGATGACCTCACTTAACCCACTTTGTCACAGTTCAGTGCAGTGTGTCTGTTGCAGGGCTGTGAGGCACTGTGTTACCAGCAGCCTGGAGGTGCTGAGTGGTGAAAGGCTTTGCCCAGATCTAAGTTTTTCCAAGTCTGAGGAAGGTGGAGAAGTGCAGAAGAGCCAGTCCTCGGGTGCATGGCTGTGACACTGCTGGTACATGTGGCTCAGTGCTCCTGGCAGAGGAGAGCACACGTTGGGTTAGTGCAGTGTATTCAAAGTGTGTCTCTAACCCCAGAACATCCCTGTAAACTGCAGGGGATGCTTGTGGGGAGCACAGCAGAGGGCAGTGGGAGTGCTGCACAGTGCAGGTGCACCTGGCCCTTGGGGTGACAGCAGCCATCCTCATCTCAAAGGAAGCATTGCCAGAGCAGGGCTCTGGGACTGTCAGTGAAAGGCTCAGGGGTAGGGGAAAAGGAACTGAAGAGAAAACAGGATAAATCCTGTGTTCTTCAATTAGATGGGCTGTAAGAGCATGTGAAACAGTGCCAGAGGAGCTGATTGCAGAGCTCTGGGTACTGTAACAGAAGGATGTGGTTGATTGAATAGAAAGGCAAATAGTTCAGCATTCCTACAAGGTGATACTGAATTGGATATCTTCATCTTCAATGGTATAAATAACATAATATGTTTGAAAAGCAGCATTCTGACTGAGAACAGGACTAATGACTGTAGTAAATATGTAGACAGGTAAGGATCTGGCAGGTGTAACACTGACAAATGAGGTGAGGGTGGGGAAGTTGGGTTTGTCAGGTTGTGAGCGTGCTGTTCAACTCCTGCAAGTGGAGCTGCAGTTACTGATGGTTTGTGCCCCATCCCCCTGGGTGTGAGATGGGTCTGTGTCTGTAACTGGGGCTGTGTGACCCTGCCTGGGGCTGGGTATAAATAACATAATATGTTTGAAAAGCAGCATTCTGACTGAGAACAGGACTAATGAGTGTAGTAAATACATAGGTAAGGATCTGGCAGGTGTAACACTGACAAATGAGGTGAGGGTGGGGAAGTTGGGTTTGTCAGGTTGTGAGCGTGCTGTTCAACTCCTGCAAGTGGAGCTGCAGTTACTGATGGTTTGTGCCCCATCCCCCTGGGTGTGAGATGGGTCTGTGTCTGTAACTGGGGCTGTGTGACCCTGCCTGGGGCTGTGTGACCCTGCCTGGGGCTGTGTGACCCTGCCTGGGGCTGTGTGACCCTGCCTGGGGCTGTGTGACTCTGCCTGTGCCTGGGGGGCTCAGACTGATGTTTTAGTGACCTCTTTCCAAGGAACCTGCCTGAAAGATTGAAAGGTAGAACCAGTGCTGAAGCTTGCGCAGAACAGAAAACTCTTCAAATTGTTGAAGTGCACAGGAAGTTATTTTTGTGTCTGCAAAATATCTCAGTACCTGTCTGCATCATCAGAGTGGAAATTGTGACTGCAAAGACACTGCAAGAAATCCAAAGTCCCTGTTTCCTGAAAGCTTTTGTGACAATTGCTGAAAGCCTTTTATTTGGTTTTAAGAATTCCATCACTTCAGAAACTTTATATAGCATTGTGACAAGGAATGGCTTGTGTATTTTTTAGTCTGAGTGCTGCAGGGATAAGCTGTCCAATTCATTATCTGCAGTCAATGCAAAGGCATGAAACACAGACTGGAAAGGATGTAATTAAGGCTGAATATCAAATACCCAGAAACAAGCAGCAGAAAGCACTTTCATGTATTGAGCAACAGAGGTGTTTGAAGCTGTTGGATTTCAGCTCACTTGAGTTACAGTAAATCAGGAACTAGTATAGGAAGCAGAGTTTAAATTGTCCAGAAAGGCCAGGTTGATAAGTTGCTTGTTACAGTGAAGATGTGGACAAACCTTCAGTAAAAGTCAGTTCCTCTCCTTGCAGCCCCATTTTCTGGGTGCTTTGCTGAGGTGTGCTGTGCCCCATGCCTGTGCTTTGGTCCTGAAGAGAAATGCCTGTAACTGGATCTCACTTTAGCAAGGAGAGGGGAACAGGCTGTTGAAGTTTTTGAGGTGTGTTTTTCATTCTGCTGCCACTGATCAGAAGGATTGCAGGGGAGGATCTCCCCCAAAGGCACGTGCCTGCCTGGTTTCACAGTGCTGTTCTCAGCTCCACAAGGTGTCTGGATGTGAAATTGCTTTGGCTATGTGACTGAGGAAAATGGAGATGAAAAGTGTAGTCTGTGAGTAAGATGAGAACAATCTCAGCCTGATAAGATCACTCTTAAAGCTGTTGCAAGACACATTCAGTTGTGTGTCTGTATCTTCAGTAGTGCTGCATGAAAAGGTAAATCTGAGAGTGCTGTAAGATCTTTAAAAGTCCAAGCTGGCAGGTGACTCATTCAGGATCATTCTGCTCTTCCTTTAGTGAGGTTCTGCCCGGGTCAGACTCCTTTGTCCCCAGTTCAGTGTGCTGGCTCTGCCTTGCCACTCGGGTGTACAACCAGCTGGTTGTGAGGGGCCAGGAAGGTTCAGACAGGAGAACAGAAGGTCCTGATTTGGTGAAGGCTGAGGAAGATGTCACGGGTCACACAGCTCCTGAACTGCAGCTCGAGCTCCATGAGTAGTCTGTGGTTCAGTTCTCCCCTCTGCTTGCCATAAAATTATTTCCTTAACGTTTTGTGGCTGCTGAACCCGTGGGTGGGGTTGAGGCTTCTCAAATACGTGAGATTATATATAATACAATAACACTCTTGCTGAAAGGTGTTCTTTGAGAAGGACTGTGCAGATCTGGCACTGGAGAGCTCGCCTAGCCCATGCAGTTATGATTCAGCTTTCACTGGTTTGCTGTTGTGATTAATAGTGACTATCTCCTTTTGCTCTGAAATAGGTTTTCAGTTTCATTTCTGGGAGTGTTTCTGTGAGGTTAGGCAAGCTGCAAGTGAAACAGTCACTGAGATATTACTATATTTATGTTTCAAATGAAGCTGCTGTTTGAGAGTCATCTTGAACTATAGTGAAGGCTGAATTAAAATGCATAACTGAAAGTACTTTAGACAAGCTGATTACTTTTTAATTGCCTTCACTTTATTTAGGCTTTCTTGTGTTAAATGAAGGGCTCTTAGGGTAACAGGTTGATTTGGTTACTGCCAGGGAAGTCTCCAGTGCTACACTGAGAGGGTTTTGCAGGGTATTTGTTGGGGGTGGGAAGAGGAAACCCCAGAGACTCAGGGGCACAGGCCATCTCCTGACTCTGCAGCTGCCATGCTTCAGCATGGGCATTGTTTGGCAAATTCTGTGTGTGCCTAGGACAGATCTGGCCACTTTCTAGGAGTCTTGGTGGACAGCAAACACAGTGTGATGTGTTTGTGTGTGATCACAAGTGACAAAGTTCGTGTGAGGTTTGGGTCCCAGCAGGATGTGGCAGCAGACCATGAGTGCTCCAGGCCCTGCAGATGAGGAGGAGATGGGGCTGCCTTAATGGCCTGGTGCATCCTTCCAGACTGACCAGAAGGGTGAATCTGGGCTTTATTCTGCCTTGCTTAAGGGAAGTTTATTTATATAAAGCATTTATGGTTGTATTGCTGTAATATTTTATATGTGTGATTCTATTGAATGAATTTCCTGAGAATGTGTCAGGGAGGGAGCTGAATGGGCACCTTCTGTGGTAGCTGAGGTGATGGTCCTTCAGGTTACACCCTGAGCTTTAGAGTAAGGGTAACCCATGTTAAGAAAGCAGCAGTGCTGTGTGACAGGGTCGTCTCTTGTAAGGTTACCAGTTATCTGTCGTGATGATTTTCTGTGAAGTGCGTAAAGCTCAAATCTGTGTCCTTCCCCTTGGGCACCCCCTTGCCATGATGCCCTGCAGAGCTGCCAGGGAGCAGTTGCTGGGCATGAACACTCATTGCTGTGAGATTTCCGTGTGGCAGGAGTCCTGCAGTGTGACTCGCCAGCTCTCTGGAGACCTCACACTTCCCAAAGAACTCTGAGATCCTGTGTGACTCTTTTATGGCTCTGATTCACGCTGGATTCATGCTGAATCAGAGCAGCTCTATCTGGGGAGAGCTCAGCAATTAAGTTGCCTTCTCTTCCCGTAAGGTTGTAAAGCCAAGCCCAGCCCTGGGTAGCAAATGTCAGAACTAAGGCTGCCTTTCAGGCTTGGTTGTGGCTGCTCAGATGTGTACGTGCTGATGTCATTTTTAATTACACGCTCACTTAAAGATTCCTGCCTGGCTCAGTGAACAGGGTGTGATGCTCAGAGGGTTCACTCAGAGTTGGTGCTCAGAGGAAGGGTGGACAGGCAGTATTTTTTGTTTTCTTCTTTGCTGTGTGGCCTGTGTCTGCCCTAAAGCTGATTCCTCCTGGGTTATTTAGCTTGGTCCCAGTACATACCTGTAAGGTGTCATTGCACCACTGATAACTGTGAAGTGATGTTATTAAGGAGCGAGGCACAGACTGAGTGGTGCTTGTTAAGCATTGTGATGTTGTGTGTGGAAGTGAGAGCATCTTTTGGCATTCATGTGACTCATTCCAGTCAGGTCTTCCCCTGGCTCCAGCTGATGGCTGCTTGGGCTGGGGCTCTAATAACACCCTCAGGGTTTCCTCTGTGGCATCCCCTGCCCTGGGGAAGAGCTGCTGGGCCCCCTCCAGAAGGACCTTGTGTTTGCCCTTCTGCCCTGGCCCTTTTTCCCCAGAGCACCAGCAGGCAGGGCTGGGCCAGACACAGCTTAGCTGTGAGTCATTGCCCATCAGCAGCTCTCCCCAGCATCCACTGCAGCAAAACTAGGGAAGTAGGTGAGGTGTGTGCAGGCAGAGCTTGCACCTTGCCCTTCAGCTCGTGCTCCTTGTCTTGTGTCCCCAGCTCTCTTAGCCCAGGTGCTGGGGCTGCCCTGCCTCCCCAAACTTGGGAACAGGATTGCAAAGGGGTGGCTCGTCTGTCATGGCTCACGTGTGCCTTGCAGGCTTGAGCCCTCGTGTGTCTGGGGCACTCAGGATACACCCTCCATAACTGAAAAGATTTTGTGGGAGAGGAAGTGCTGGAGTTTGTCATTTAGGGACGTGACAGTGGTGCCCAGGAGGTCCTGCTGCCCCCAGGTCTGGGCTCGGGCAGGCTCCTGGCAGTGCCTTTACTAGCCCCAGCTGACTCATTTATGCTGGAGTTTGTCATGCAGGGACGTGACAGCGGTGCCCAGGAGGTCCTGCTGCCCCCAGGGTCTGGGCTCGGGCAGGCTCCTGGCAGTGCCTTTACTAGCCCCAGCTGACTCATTTCCTCTCACAGCAAAGGCTGTGTTGCTCAGCAGCCGTGGAAAGAGCAGGGTCTGGCTGGGAGGGGATTTGGCAGGGAGCTGTGCTCAGCACCCCCGGGCAGGAGGTGTGCTTCTGCCAGCGCAGCTCTGGTGCCTGCTGGCACTGCTCTGCTGGGTGAGGGCTGTGCTGCAGCTGTGACAGCCCTGCTGCCCAGGGTGTTCTTGGATGTGTCACATTAGATGTGTGTCCACTTTCTTCAGTCATTTGCTCGTTTGGTTTCATTGATGCATGCTTTGTAGTGAATGAAATTTGGACACCTCTGATTATGCAGCAAAATCATCTCTGCCATTAAGTTTCCTTAGGTCGTTAATATATTTAAAGGAGAGTTTAAATATATTATTTCTGTATTTTGCCCGTGGCCAAGGAGTGCTCCATGGGCTGCAGGTGGATCTCTGCTTCCCCAGGGCCATCTCTGCCCATCCTTCACTGACCTGGTGTGTGCACAGCTGTTCCTTGGCACAGCCTCACTCCTCTCTCCATAACCTTGTCCCTTCCCAAACACTTTATCCCAGCAGTGCTGGTGCCCTGGGCCGTGGCCAGCAGTGGATCCGCCCTGGAGCTGCCCAGGATTGGCTCCACAGCAGAGCCTGGCACACAGACCCCAGGCTAAGGAGCAGCAGTGGGCCGAGGGCAGCTCTGCTCTGGGGTGCAGAACCTTGGAGAGCAGTACCCTGGAGCTGCCCAGGATTGGCTCCACACCAGAGCCTGGCACACAGACCCAGCAGCAGTGGGCCGAGGGCAGCTCTGCTCTGGGGTGCAGAACCTTGGAGAGCAGTGTCACCCCTGTGGCCTGAGTTCAGGGTCCTCCTTACCACGGGCTGTGTGACCTTGGCTGTGTCACCGAAGCTCTCTGTGCCGTTGTTTCCCATTACTGCAGTGGGCAGAAGGAAATCTCCCTGTTTTGCTGTCTGCTTTGAGGAGAAATGTGCCTGCAATTACAAAGTGCTGAAATTCCTTGGTGGTGGAGGTCACAAGTACAAAGGATGCTATTGCTGCTGACAAAGCCCACTTCAATTAACTTCAGATTAACCTACTAATGTTATGAAAGAGTTTTATTTGCTTTGAAAGGTATTTTTAAAGCTCTGAGTGAGTCAACTGCTGTCAAGCGTCTCATGGTGTCATTTTGTAGAAACTTCCAAATTTTTACACTATAAATCATATAGACAAGTGCTAATTAGAGCTCTATAATACTGTGTCTACCTTTGAGGGAACAGAGATTTCCTTTCATTTTACTGCATGCCATAACATGTGGCCTGTCAGCCTTCTGGAATGTTTATTTGGGGATACCTTGATTCTGCTTGTAAAACCCAGGCTAAATATGGGAATAGCTTTTTTGTGACATTGAAATATTGTCATTCAAAAAGTAGTATTTTCAGAGTTTTGCCCAAAATGTGACCTGTAAAATGACTGAAATTACTCTAACTTTTTTTCTTTGCAAGATTTCTCAACTGAAAATATGTTTTCTGATTGTTTCAGGAGTAAAAGTTCCTCGTAATTTTCGTCTTTTGGAAGAACTTGAAGAAGGTCAGAAGGGAGTAGGGGATGGAACAGTTAGCTGGGGCCTTGAAGATGATGAAGATATGACACTTACGAGATGGACAGGAATGATTATTGGGCCTCCAAGAGTAAGTATCCACTTAGATACTAAAATAGTACTGGTACATTTTTTCCCCCTTCTAACCTCACCACTGAAGTAAAAAATAAACAAAAGGCAAATGAGCAAAAAAACACTTTAAGAAGTGATTTATGTTGAAGTTCTTTGTAATAATGGGTTTCATGTGTTTATATGGCTTTTTGCTTATAATTTGAAACATTTTGGTGCCTTTCCCTGGTTAGTTGTTACTTGTCTGCTTTACATTTGCAGATTCATTAAGACATAACTTTTGAGATCCCAAATTCTAATATCCTGTGCCCTTGAATCCAGCAAGGGTCAGAGTCCCTCAGCTGGGGGGGTTACACATGGAGCTGCTCAGGTGCCAGGGGATGCTCTGTGCTGGCTTTTCTGCTCCTCCTGTTCAGTTTGTGGGGTGCTGTTTATTGCAGCAGTGCTGATGAGCTCTTGTACAATTTCAGCTGACTGAGGAAACTCAAATTTTAGTGTTTTCAGTCTCTTCTCTGAATGTCCTCTCCCAAAGCAGCATCTAATAATGCAGTTAGTCTTTGTGGGAGTATTGTTGTGCTCTCATTTCCCCCAGCCCTGCTGAACTGTGGGCTTACACTCTAGTAGTGATCCTGGGGACTTCATTGTGTGTTGAGTGTGTGCACATGTTCTAAAACCAGAACTTGTCTCCAGTTTCACTGTCCTATTTCCTTAATAACCTCTGATGGAGTGCAGGTAGCCAGTTCTCCTCCCTGCAATAGCAGATGTCTTCTACATGTGGCCTAGTGTCATTTCCCAGTAATTCAGGGGTCATTACATGGAAATCTTTACAGACCTCTAATCATGTTCCTGCTCTGTTCCCATTCTGTCAGTTGCCTCACCCACAGTGAGGAGTGTGTGTTGTGAAGGCATTATACATGCAGTGTTTTCTGTCTCACCCAGAAGTGTTGTTTACTTGTTGTCTGCCTTTGCTAATCTCTCCCCAGTCACGAGCATTTCATTTGTTTATGATGTACCCAAATTGTTTTCTAGAACAGCATTTGATTTTAGAACATTAGGAGAGTGCTAATGAGCCTGCATTAAGGCTGTGAAGAAAGCTCAGTGTGTGCCCAGGGTTTATGGAAAATTTAAACAACCTTGAAATCTAATTTAGAAAATTAAATAGTAATTGAAATGTGCAAACAGGAGCGTGCAGCCTTGCCAGCAGTGATGGAAGTTTGCAGTTCTTGTCGTGCTGCAAAGCAAGGCTGCAGGACCATCACAGCAGAGGAGTCAGCTCTGCCTCTCCTGTTTTTCTGACACACCTAGGAAGATGGATCTTCTTGCCAACTATGTTGTGACTTCTTTTGAGCTTCTTGCTTGAAGGCAGCAGATTGCATTGGGAGAGATCCTGGGGACTTGCAGCCAGTCCTGTTTGCTGTCCTCCTTTTAACACTGCTCAGATTCAGTTATTCCCATTTTGGTTCCTAGTAGGATGTGGAAATACTGGCTGGGGACAAAAGCTGAGTCCTGTTTCCCTGTGGCTTGTAGCAGGTGGGAGGATGCTGTGCTGGATTCCAGTGGGGAAAAGGAGCTGTGCAGAGCCCTGAATTGCCTGGGTGTGCATTCCCAGGCCGTGGGTGGTGTCCCACAGCCAGGAGTCTCCTTGCTGGCACTGCTCAAAGCCAGTGGCACTGTCAGAGCCTCAGCTGCCCTGCAGGGCTCTGTGCTGGCTGGGCACAGTGGCTCCCAGTGTGGGGGGGTTCCACAGACCCCAGAGCCCTGCGTGGAGCTCAGGGCTGCTCCCTGCACCAACACCAGCAGAATTCTTACCCTGGAGGAACACTTGATACTCTGAATATTGTAAAATGAACTCAAAACAGGGAGCCAGGACAGTATCTGCTTGGCTGCCCACACTTCTGGTACTTCCCATGTTCCTAAAGTAGCCACTGCTTTAACCAAATGCTTCTTGAACTGCCTGATGTAATTGTTTCCCCCTTTCTTTTCCCCTCAGACAATTTATGAAAACAGAATATACAGCCTTAAAATAGAATGTGGGCCTAAGTATCCAGAAGCACCTCCATTTGTAAGATTTGTAACAAAAATTAATATGAATGGAGTAAATAGTTCTAATGGAGTGGTAAGTTTTTTGCTTTTATTCATTTTAATGTTGTTGTTTTGTGCAGCTCCAGTGCTTTGTTTATACTTGTGGCTTGCTTAGCTCCTCATTTTTTGTGGTGCCCTTTGTTGGAGAAGGAAAGGGGGTAGAAGGGAAGTGGACAAGTGGAGATTTATTATGATTTTTGGAAAATGCTTTTGATTTCTGCCACTCAGATTTCATGTGGGATCTTTAGCTGGGGGTGGGGGGAGTTATGTGTAACCAGTGCACCAATTCTGACAGGAATGGTTTTTTGTCTGTTTTAGGTGGACCCCAGAGCCATATCAGTCCTAGCAAAATGGCAGAATTCTTATAGTATCAAAGTTGTTCTGCAAGAGCTTCGGCGTCTAATGATGTCTAAAGAAAATATGAAACTTCCTCAGCCACCTGAAGGACAATGTTACAGCAATTAATTAAAAAAAAACAAAACCAACATGCCCCCCCTTATTCAATTTAAGCTGTCTTCATTTTCCACAGTAGTAAATTTTCTAGATGCATCTTGTAGACCTCAAAATACTGGAAAGGAAGTTCCCATTCAAAGGAAGTTTTTCTTGAGATACTGTAAATGATACTAATTTTTTTTTTTCATTTGAAATATAAGTTGTGCTATAACAAATAATCCTGTCGTGTAACCACTGTCCACATAGCTGAACTTCTGGTATCAGGAAAAGTCTATTTAAATTTATTACTGTCAAGACCAGTGTGGCACATCCAACTTAACTGTGAAAGGATCCATCCCACAATCACCTTGCTGTGTGTCTGGCCTGGGTTATTTTTTTCTTTCTCTGTCTTTTGCAATAGAGTCGAAGCTCAGGGCTATTTATTAGAGTAGACACAAAGGTTTTTGCTTCCAGTACTACACTGGGCTGTATGGACTACTACTGGGGATGTGTGCTAACCTCAGTCATCCCTCCCTTTGTGCTCGCTCTAGTAAAGGCTGAATGTGACTGTGGTCGTTTTTGGGTTTTTATTATTTTTTAAATGCCCTGATAATCTGGGGCAAGCTTTCCTTCTTTCCTTTGGCCAAGGCATAGATTGTATTTCTCTTCCTGGTCTCCCTCACCAGTGACGTGAGCTTTGGGTGAGGGATTCAGGGTTCTTTTTATCTCTTCCCTCTTCCCCTCCTTTTAGTGGGGGTGCTGCTTTCTTTTGCCCCTCTTGGTGACTCTTCTCACCCCTGGCCCAGGGGTGAGCATCGGGGCAATAACTTGACCTGTTCCCTCCTGCTTATCATTTTGGTTTTGCAACAAGTTTAGTCTTCACCAGCCTGGGAAACAAGAGTGTCTGTTCTGCTGGCAGGCGTGGCTTTCCCTGCCCTCCACACCGCTGCCACACCGCCAGGCTGTGCTCCTAGATAGGCTTTGACGTGGGGAAAAGAGCAGTCATTTACCAGGATTGCCCAAAGCTTCTGCTGCCAGACTTCACTGAGGGACACTCTGCACGTAGGGATTCTGAACACGCTCCAGGTACCCTCAAATCACTGTTTTGGTGCTTTGGATTGACCCAAGAATGTTAATTAACAAAACGTTGCACTTGCGCGTGCCCCTTCTAAAGATGTCACAGCCACAGACAAATCAGATCCGGGTGGCAGGTTTTATTGGGGTTCTGTAAGTCTTAGAAATCTCTTCAGTGAAGATTTTGGGGCAGCGGTGGCACAGCAGATTAAGGACCTTGACTGGCTTTGCATCCTGGCAAATCACTGCCTTTTCTGGTTTACTCTTCCGGACCACTAACTGCTGCAATGTGGATGCAAGCTTACAGGAAACCAACCTAGTGTGTCCTAAGTTTTATGAAAAATTCAGTGTTTGTGTAAAAAAAAAAAAAAAAAGAAAAGGAAAAAAAGAAAAGAGTAAAAATAAACACATTTTAAAGCAGCAGCTGTCAAGTCAATGAACAATTGATGTTTCCATTAACTTCTGAGGAAAATATTAGTTGTAAGGATTTAACATCCTCTGTACTGAAAGTTTAACATAACAGTATTCCATAAGCAGCCTTTTTATTGTATCAGACCATTGCCTGATTTTAATATAATAAAAAGTGTGCATTAATATTAGAAGGCTTTAATTGTATTTATGTTTAGAACTTGGATCCCTTATGGAATTCTTGATTTGTTGGAAGTATCTTCCTGCAGATCACGTTTAGCTGCCAGAATGTAAACTGGTGCTGAAAGGCAATTGTCTCTGTCCAGCTGCTGCTGCTGTGCCAAGGAGCATCTGTAGTTCTGGTTGGCTTGGTTGGAGCCTCGGGCTGCCCCAGCCTTGGCCGTTGGTAGCATCAGGTGAGGCCCAGGGGTCCCTGGATCCTGGTGGTGTCAGGGGGTGACAGGCAGAACTGCTGTGCTGCAGCCCCGAGGAAATGGACTCACCTACAGCTGCGTGTTACACTGCCTGGCAAGGTCAAGCTGCATTTCACAACCCGAAATTTTCAGTGTTTTCCTCAGATAGTGAAGAGTGTCTGCCTGCAGCATGCCCTGCAAGAAGCTGAGCTTTCCTCCCAGTCTGGTAAAAACAGGGCTGTGGAATGCTGGCCTTTTCCCAGTGGGAAGTGTCTCAGGTTGCTGGAAGGTCCTGCTGCATTCCCTGCAGTGATGGGCTGAACCGAGGTTCTCCCTGGGCTGGGAATGAAACAGGGCCTGGCCTTGTGATGCTTTGTGAAACCTGCTGCTGGTTCTGGGCTGGAGGGAACACTGCTGGCTCCTGGCACTAATACTGTGTGTGTGTTTATTTACAATGTGTCAGAGGTGGTAAGTGGGCATCGGAACAACGTGTTAATTACAGTGGGCTGCTTGATTGTCTCTTTTTCAGAGTGGCCATGCCCTCCTTGGGAGGTTGTGGTTGGTGCGTGTTTGGGACCTCCCTGAACCTTCTTACTTCAAGTAACGATTTTAAACCCGTGAAATGGTCTGGTTTGCTTTGCAAGCTGTACAGGTGAGAGCATCCCACCCTGGCTGGAGCTGTGCTGGCAGGAGCTGCCCGTTCACAGCCTCAGACAGAGCTGGTGCTGCTTTAAAGAGAAGGGCTGACTGTGCCTGTTCTCCCCAGGAGCTGCACTCTGCACACCTCAGAGCTCCGCTGCTGTTCCACAGCCAAGTAAGGGCGGTGTGGAGTAAAAACTGCCTGGGAGTCGGCTGCCATGGGACTGCCTGGTGCCTCTGTCAGCGTGTGTCACCTGCCAGGGGAAGGGCCCCTTCACCCCAGGCTGGTGCTTGTTGGTGCTTCAGGAATGAGCTGTGGAAGCAAAGCCGTGTCACACCTGTGCTTGTCCAAACTGGCAGCGCCCAGCAGGGTGCTCGGGTGATCCCTGCCAGCCCTCAGCCTGTGTCCTGAACCACTGTTCAGGGAAAGCTGGGGAGGGATAATAAATAAAATACGGGGATTGGCCGTGAAACAAATGTGCTTGGAGCAGCTGCTGCTGGAGGTGGCTGAGCTGTGCCCGGAGGAGGCTGCTCTGAGCCAGACCCGCCTGCCCTGTGCCCGCTGTGTGAGGGTCCCTGTGCCTGCAGAGGGTCCCTGTGCCTGCAGAGTGTCCCTGTGCCCTTAGGGGGTCCCTGTGCCCTATGGGGGTCCCTGTGCCTTTACAGGGTCCCTGTGCCCTATGGGGGTCCCTGTGCCCTTAGGGGGTCCCTGTGCCCTTACAGGGTCCCTGTGCCACGGCCCCGCAGCCCTCGCCGGCCGGGGCAGAGCAGGGACGGCAGAGGGAGCCCGAATCCTTCCCAAGGCTGCTCGGGTTCCGTCCGGGAACCTCGTGTTCCACCGGAGCCGCTTCCCCTGCAGCCGCTGTTTGGCTGTACAGCATTCCCTGCTGGGGCAGCACCAGGGAGACGGGATTGTGCACAAAGGCTGATGGCTGTCTGCTTCTCGGTGTGCTGGAATTGAGCTCTCTGTGTAGGGAGCGTGTGCTCAAATGTGCCCTTTCTGCTCTCGGACAGCCCCGTGCACTGCTTTCCGTTTGAAATTCCAGGTTCTCCCACTATCGTTATAGTAACAATTCTGAAGCCAGGCTGTGTCTTCAGCTGCTGTGTGAGACACCAGTGTTGTCTGTGGTCATCCCAGCGTGGCACCAGGGCACGGAGCAGGACAGGGAGCAGGACATGGAGCAGGACAGGGAGCAAGGCACAGAGCAGGGCACAGAGCAGGAGCAGCAGCCGTGCCCCCCGGCCCTGGGCAGACCCTGAGCAGGGGCAGACCCTGAGCCCCCAGGGCTGCAGGGTGGTGTGAGCAGAACAGCCCCAGCTGTGGCACCAAGCCCTGCAGGCCATGCAGGGGATGCACTCCTGCAGGTGCTCTGCAGAGCATTGCAGGGCTGTGGGAGCTCTTGGTGGCTTTCCTTGGTGCTGGTGGGAATTGGCCACTCAGCCCCTGAGGGGGGTGCTTTTCCCACAGGACAGTGTTTGCTGCACCACGGAACAGCCCGGTGGGTTCAGTGTGTTTTTAAAACTGGCACCGACATGCCCTGCAACAGGGCAGGTCCAGTTCTGCAGGTACCTGTAAATGTGTCTGCATCAGGCTCTACCTACCCTGAGCTGAAAGAAGCTAAAGAGAAATCAATGCTGATCATCTTAATAGCTGAACTTTTTTACTTATTATTTTAGGTTTAAGAAGGGTTTTCTGGTGGCTAAGGGTTTTCCTGTCGGTGGAATTCCATGTTGCATTAATCTTGGCTAACGTGCTCTCCCAGCACACTGACCTGGCTGCTGCCCGAGTTTCAGGTCCCTTAGCAGCTCCTCGTTCTCCCTGGCCCTGCTGGAGCACGTTGCTGGAGAATGTGCTGAAGCCTGCGAAGAGCCCCAGTAAAGGCAAATTTAATTTAGGCACATGCTTAAGTGCTTTGTTGGACCAGAGCCAGCGTGCTCAGCCCCTGCTAGGAAAGAGGCTTTTTCAGCCCTTGCTGAGCATCTTCTTCCTTGTCCTCCCTTCTTGGTGCTACCTCCCTGGTGCTTGTGCCTTCACATTTTCCCTGATGTTCCCAACAGAAAGAAGATGTAAAGAGCAGAAGATCTTGAGGATAGGGAGATAAGCTGAATGCTCATCATTTTATATCTCTCAAGCCTCTTGTCACCTTTTTTCATCCTTATCTCCTTTTCAATAAAGCCTACAAAGGGTTTTCAGAGATGTGGGTCCTGTCCTGTTTTTCTGCCTCTCCAGCCAGGTTGTTGCTGGCTCTGCCCTGACATGTCTAGGGAGCCCTGCAGAACCTTGATGGCTGAGAGGAGGGGAGGGTAAATGTCAAATGGTCCAAAAGTCGCTTCCCCCTCTCTGCTGCTCAGCATCTATTCTTTTGTCTTTTTATCCTTCCACTTGCCAAAGGATGTTTCAGGATAGCCAAAGCTGAAGATTCTTTGGGAGGAAAAAAACAACCAAGCAGGAGTTTGAGAAGAAAAGCGATGCAAACTTTGGAGCCATCTTCATCAGAAACAGTGGGGCCATTTCCCCTGCTTTAAAAGCATGCCTCGATCATCATCTGCAGAGCTTTAGAGAAAAGGGTTTCTGTTTGCCTGGTGCTGGAGACTTTCTGGGACTGATTTGCTGTGAGGCAGAGGAAGGACAAGGCGAGGGCTGGGGCAGAGAGGTGCAGAGATGCCTGGTTTGGGACGGGGCAGCACAGCCCCCCGCCCTCGGCAGTGCTCCTGGCAGGGGTGCCAGCCCTGTGCAGTCCCTGGCTGCCTGAGCTGGGGTCTGTACGTGTCAGAGCAGGAGCAGGAGTGAGGAACAGCCACGGCAGGACACAGTTCTCAGCAAGGAGCTGCCAAACTTCTGTCCCTCTGAAGAGACCTCTTAAATCCCTGGGCTACCAGATCAGATGCTGTCCAAGGTTAGCAGCCAGATGTTTCTCAGCTGTTTGGACTGGGTTCCAGCTGAGACCAAGCGAGTGGCTGTCCAGCATGTACGTATTAATATAAACATTTTGGAGGCCTTCCTCGTGAGCCATTAAAAGCTTCCCACGGTCCTGGGGCGGTGCAGGCTCCTGGAGAGCTGCAGTGTGTGCCTGCATGGCCAGGCTCAGCTGCCACCTGTGCCCCGTGCTGGGCTGGGCCTCCCTGCTCAGGGCACCAGGGCAGTGGGGGCCCTGCAGTGTGATTGTTTGTGCTAGCAGAAAATGCAGCCCAGGAGGCTGAGAGTGTTCCTTCCTTCCCTGCATGTCGTCATGCTTCCAGCACAGTCCCTGTCTGTGTCCCTTCCCCAGCCTTGCCCCAGAGCACAGCCAAAACCCTTCCAATGTCTCTTCCTGTGCAGGGGCACTGTCCACTCGTTTGAAGCTTGCTTTTGGTCTGTGCAGAGCTACAGGAGGAGAGGATTTCATTAACTCCACCATGCAGAGTCATGTTTTAAATTATTACATGCATTAAAAAAAAGAGTTATTTTTTGATGTGTGGTTCTTCTAAAATATTCCTAATGCCACCCATGAGCCTTGTGTGCAAACAAGAGTGACAAGAAATGACCTGTGGTCTCCCACTGCCACAAAACAAGACCCTTCTGACACTTTCCATCATTCTCATCAGATTTTGGTGCCTTGGCTCCCCCAGACCTGGCTGTGGAACTGCCGGGGTGTGGAGTGGGAATCTCCCAGTGATGTTTTTAATGAGATGATGGGCTCAGCTGGGCCCCAGCCCTGCTGCCATGTGCCTGGGCTCAGCTGTCCCACCCAGCGAGGCCTGGGGCTGGCACCTGGCTGCTGTCCTCCCACGGCACAGCCCCAGCTCTGCCTGGGGAGCAGCTGGGATTAATTCCACAGGGAATTACAGCTGGAATCCACAGCTCTCAGTGTTGTGTACATGACACCTCTGTGCTGCTGTGAACGAGAGCAGGATGCAGCCTCTCTGATTGCCTTTCAGTGATTTTTGGGAATGTCAGGTGCTTGAGATGCTCTGAAGGGAGCAGTGTGGTGCAGTGGATTTTCCCTGTCCGTGTTTGCAGCTCCCACAGTTCAGTCACCCCAAGAGCTCACATCCCTGGTGGGAGTGAACATGTGCCAGCACGGATCCCAGCCAGGGTCCAGGAGCCATCAGACCAGGGCTGGGTGTTGGATCTGCTCCTCTCCTCTCCTTGGCATCCCCAGCTGAGAAAGGGATTCTGAAAAGAAAAAGGAGAAGTTATTTTCCCCTCTCTCTAGCACAGAGGCATTCCTGTGAGTGGGGATTGTCAGCCCTGGATGATGAGATGGGTGTTTTCAATCATTCCATTTCCTTGTATTTCTTGCTCATTTTTTACCCATTTTGATTTATTTTTAATGGCCCTGACACCCTTGTTTATAATAATAAACAGCAAACGTGTGGACACAATGAGTCTGTTTCAGGTTGAAGTGTTTTTAATAACCCTGCAGCAAGAAGCAGAGCCGAGCCCAGCTCTGCAGAAACCCGATGAGGACTCTGTGCTGCTGCAGTGAAATCTGATTTCGGAGTGGCTGCTGTGCAAACAGCCCGGGCCAGGCTCCAGACAGCTCCCCCTGTGTCCTCAAACCCTCACTCCCAGGCAGTGCTTTGGTCTGCCAGACGTGACCCGATTCAAGCAAAGCAAAGGCAAGGGGCAGGTACAGGTATTTTTTATTATTGTTGTTGTTTATCAGTGCCTCTGCAGCCCCCGTGGCACCAATCAGGGCTGGCTGATTCCCCTCTGGGATGTGGCAGCAGCACAAGGCAAGGGGGAAAAGTGACAGTCAGCGTTGTGAGGCCTCGTGCTGCTTAATTAAGTAGAACCTTATTAGCTGTTTCCAGTGGTGTAACAGCTTTGAGGGAGCTGTTGTTTGCCAGGAGTACCCAGGTGAGCTCCGAGTGCCCCCCGTGCCCGCAGGGGATGGGATGGCTGCTGGAGAGCCCTGCCCGGGCTGGGAGGAGGGATCAGCCTTGTGGGAAAACCAGGCTTTGATTCTGGAGAGCACAGGATGGCAACACTGCCCCGGGGACCCCGGCAGGGTCCGGGTTTGGGGGTCCCTGGGGAGAGCCAGGGCTCTCCTGCTCACTCAGGGCTGCCCTTTTCCCTGGCAGAGGTGCCAGTCCAGCAGGGAGGGAAGCGTGGGCATCTGCAGCTCCCTCCGTGTGCCTGGTGTGCCACGGGGTGGGGAGGAAAGGGGTGCCCGTGGAAGCAGGGCCCTGCTGTGCTGGGGATTGCCTGTAAATGACCCCAGTCCATGGGCAGAGGATGTCCAGGAGCTGTCCCCCTGTGCTGGAGCAGCTCCTGCCCAGGCTGGGAGCAGCCCCGCAGTGCAGTGCCCGTCCCAGCTGGAGCTGAGAGCTGGGAAATGCTCTCCCTGCCCCTCTGCAGCCCTGTCCGAGCCAGCCCTGCTCAGCCCTTTGTCTTTACGGGGTCTTCTGCCCTATTTATCTTCCCCAAATGTCATCTCCCCTCCCCACTCCGTGCAACACCCCCCAAAAAATAATAAACGGCGGCAGGCTCTGTAAACAGAGCCTATCTCCAGAGCTGTTTGAAATGCAGACAGGCTCAAGTGAATTCGTTCAGCGAGGACTTAATTGCTGTGCTGCCTGTCAGCGTGGGCAGGGGGGCTGCCGAGGCCTGGCAGGGAGATGGATGGGGTCCTGCTGGGGGGGCAGCGGGGTCAGTGCTGCAGGAGCCGCGTCCCGGCGTGACCCCGCGCAGATAACGGGCTCTGTGCTGTGCCCATGCCTGCTCCCTGCTGCCCTGGCCCCCCGGCCTGCCCCAACCCGGCCTGGGACACAAACACTGCCACAGGGGCCTGCGGTGGCAAAAGTGACTTGTCCGGGCCTTGTGCCAGCCCTTTTGGGGCTCAGGGCTGCTGCTCTCTGAGGCCTGGCTGCTGGTGGCAGTGTGCTGTGTCCCCAGAGCAGCAGGCACTGCAGGGGATCTCCATCCCGGGCAGGAGAAGCTCCTTCAGTGGGGTATGAGAGGGGCAGGATGCTCAGTGCCCGTCCCTCCTGGGCAGAGGAGCTGCATCCCTGCCAGCCCTGCCCTGCCCTGCCCTGCCAGCCCTGCCCTGCCAGCCCTGCCAGCCCTGCCCTGCCAGCCCTGGCACAGGGTCAGGGTGGGAGCTGCCCCAGGGCTGGAAGGGCCCCAGGGAGGGGCAGCACCCTCTGGGGTCTGGCTGAGCTCTTCCCCACCTCCCTGGTAATTAAACAGCAGCCTCTGATGCGTGTGGAAAAGGAAGGAGAGAAAGAAGAAAGGATCAGCAAACCCAAGCCCTCAGATTACTGTTTACCCCCTCGAGGAGCACAGAAGTATATTGTCCATTTAATAGAAGCCTATAAATCACTGAGAAACATTTATAAAATAATTGAAGGTAATGGGAACCATTTGTTTAAATAACATCACGTTCATGCCCCAGAGGTGCAATAAAAGTTAGATTAATTGATAGGATTTTATATCTCACTGTGAAAAACTGAGTCACATTCTAGACACCGACAGTTTGGGAAAGTTGCAAATTCATCAGGCACCCAGCTACTATCAAAATAGTCTCTTCCATGTGAAGAGGCACATTTATATGACCCTGAAGGGTTTTGGGATGAGAACTATTTACTTAAACTGTGAAGTGAACTAGCCAGTGTGAGATCCTGACCCAGATTGGGGTTTTTTCCTTCCTCTTCTATCTGCTGTTGCATTTTTTTCCCATTATGATAAAAAGCAAATAAATATCTCTAAACCAGAGGCTCATTCCTAATCCAGGGCTCTAGTGTCCTGCATCCATGCGTGCCCATGGGAATGGCACCTCGGAGGCTCCAGGGGAGGGGGCTGCAGCAGGCTGCAGGGCAGGGCTGCTCCCCCAGCCCCTGCCAGGGCAGGGCTCCCCTCCTCGGGCTCCTGTGCCTCCAGCCTGGCCAGCAGCAGGCTGTGACCCTCCCGACCCTCCCCTTTTCCCTGGGACTGTGTTTGTGGTTTATCTGGGGCAAGGGCAGGAAGGTGGAGCAGAGCAGGAGCCTCAGCCAAGGGCCCTGGGCTGGGAGCTGCGGGCAGGGACCCCCCAGCTCTGCCCTCCCAGAGCTCCCCCACTGCCCACACTGCTCTGCTTTGGCCTGGTTTTCCCCAGGCTCCATTTTCACTTCTTTTCTCTCCTTCCACCAGCTCTGGTTTGCCCGAGAGGGAGGCCAGTGTGAGCCGGGTTCTGCCAGGGAGGCTGTGGCACTGTCACCCCCAGCTCACCCCCAGGCCACCCCCAGGCCACCCCCGGGGTCACCTCCTGGTGCTGCAGCCCCGGCTCCGGGTGCAGCAGGGACCCTCCCTGCTCCCGGGGCTCTGCTCACAGCCTGTCAGCCCCGGGGGAGCACAGGTGTCCCCAGGGCAGCCCTCGGGGTGGGTGGCACGGCGGGGACCCAGCCAAGCCCCCCCGGGGCAGGAGCAGCTCCCAGGCAGCGCCGCCGAGCCCGGGCTGAGCATCGGCTTTTGATAAAGGCTCCCTGTCAAACAAGGGCTGAATAAATCATGATGTGTTACCAAGACGCATTACAGCTTTTAAAACAACCACCATGGCATTCTACCCCACGGACTGATGAGTCTGGGGATGCCAGATCCCTGGCGCTGCGCAGCCTGGCTGGAGCCAGCTCACATCTGGAGCGCAGTAAACGTACCCAGGAGCAAAAAGCAGCTCTGTGAGGGTCAGGAGTACAGAGAGCGGCTGCTGACTCCAGGCGCCACCCCAAAACCCACATGCATTTCCTTGTGTAAACACATGTGGCCAAAAGGCAGCCATGGTCACCTTTCTCCAACGTGAGCCCTATAAAACCGCCAGCAAAGTGAGGAACAATGTCACTATTATTGTTTTAGAGGAATTCCTCCCGAGCAGAAAAGCATAGCCGCGCTGCCGACAAGGGTGTCTTTAAAAGCAGGGCTGACAATTGACTCCAGAGCCGAGGGGAGGAAAAAAATTCCCCTGGGGTTGATCATTTGCAGTCGTTGGGGCTCCCAGAGCTGCCCCATAACCTGCTGCTGGGCACAGCTGGGCACAGCTGGGCACACAGAGCCCTGGCTCCAGAGCTGCCCCATAACCTGCTGGGTCCTGCTGCTGGGCACAGCTGGGCACAGCTGGGCACACAGAGCCCTGGCACACTCAGCACAGTGGGGCTGGTGCCACGGCAGCCCTCCCCAGGGATGGGGCTGTGGGGCCAGCCCGGGGAGAGCCGGGGACTTGGATGCTGCTGGGAAGCATCCCTGAGCCCCCTGTGTGTCAGCAGAGTGCAGGGCAGGGACACTGGGAGCCAGGCTGCTGCCCCCAGAGCTCTGCTGCCCCACAAGAGCATTTCCCCCCAGCCCGTATCAGCTGCAGCCCTGCTGGTGCAATCAGAAGTGCATGCTTTGGCCTGACAGTTCACTGCACCCAGAAAAAACCCCTCGGGTGCCTTCACCAGGGGCTGCCAGGGCAAACACTGGGGTCTGGGCCTGCTGTCTCCTGGGGGGTCCATGGATGGAGACCCTGGAGCTGCTTCTCCCTGGGGATTTATTGCCTGTCTGTAAAAGCAGACAGGGGCTGCCAGAAGCAGCAGGAGCGATAACCCAGAGCCAGAGCCCGCTGGTAACGGGGAGCCACGGCCTGGAGCTGCCCCAGCTGCAGCCTGTGGGCATGGGCACAGCCCCCAGCCCTGCCCAGGACAGCTGGGACCTGGCAGCGGGCACAGGGCTGCTGCCAGCAGGGTGGCACCCAGCCCCAGAGGCTCTCTGAGCCCCCGTGGGGAGGGTTTGGGGGACAGGACAGGCTGTGAATATGTAGGGAGGTGCAGATAGGCTGGCTTTCCAGGCTTTACACCTGATTGGGATGACCTTGCTCCTGGATCAGGGCTGTCCTCTAGTGACCAGAGATGAACATCTGAATGTCACTGATAAGCCCATCAAACAGCTGAGTGTGTTAGGGGCTGTATGAATGCACTGCAGAACGTTTCTCCAGTGAGTCAGGGTCCCAAAACCTTTCTTTGGGGAGCTTATCTTATCAGGCAGGGATGCCTCGCTCCCCAGGAAACAGGGCCAGCTCAGCCTGAGTAATGAGGCTCTGAGCAAGAGCATTGCAAAACCAGAGGTGCTTTTTCAACAGTCTGGCATGGCAGGCAGAAGGGTGAGCAGAGAGGAAGAGGAGGCTTAGTCACGCTGGCCGTAACCCAGCAGCCTGGTGCTTCTCCAGGGCAAGGCCTTTCATGTCCTTCCTCGGACAAAGCTGCACATCTGCCTTCCCCTTCCCTGGGAGAGAACCTGGGGGCTGTTCCCAGCCAAATCCGCTCCTTAATTCCCTGCGCCGGGGCTGGGGCCGGCGAGGGGGAGCCTGCAGCTCACCCCAGCTCAGCGGGGTCTGGGCTGGGCCGGGGTCCCTCGGTGCCCTGCCGGGGGAGGCTGAGCTGCGGGAGCCGCCGAGACAAGCAGGGAGCGAGATCCCGAGCGAAAGCAATCCCTCTGCCCAGCCTGCCCAGCCTGCTCCCTCTGCCCAGCCTGCTCCCTCTGCCCAGCCTGCTCCCTCTGCCCAGCCTGCTCCCTCTGCCCAGCCTGCTCCCTCTGCCCAGCCTGCTCCCTCTGCCCAGCCTGCTCCCTCTGCCCAGCCTGCTCCCTCTGCCCAGCCTGCTCCCTCTGCCCAGCCTGCTCCCTCTGCCCAGCCTGCTCCCTCTGCCCAGCCTGCTCCCTCTGCCCAGCCTGCTCCCTCTGCCCAGCCTGCTCCCTCTGCCCAGCCTGCTCCCTCTGCCCAGCCTGCTCCCTCTGCCCAGCCTGCTCCCTCTGCCCAGCCTGCTCCCTCTGCCCAGCCTGCTCCCTCTGCCCAGCCTGCCCCCCGTGCCCAGCCTGCTCCCCGTGCCCAGCCTGCCCCCCTGCTCCCTCCCTCCTGAGCCCAGCCCAGCCCAGCCCAGCCCGACAAGCCCCTGCGGTCCTTCGGGTCCCCTCAGCAGCAGGAGCAGGCTGGGAGCCCAACGCTGCTGTAAATAACGCGCAGATACCGCCTGGAGTCCTGAACCAGCCAGGGTTCCTGGGAAAGAGCACAGCAGGGCCCGGGAATGCACATCCAGAGCTGTCCCAGCAGGAGCAGAGCTGGTGCACAGCGATGGAGCCTCCCTGCTCCTCCTGGCTCCCTGGGCTGATGGGCATCCTCACTTTCCACCTGCCTGGGAAATGCTTCCCAGCATTAGATGGAAACCTCCCTGGAGCCCCCCTGGAAGCCAGCGTGTCCAGCATGGCCAGCACAGAGAGCCCCTCAGGATGGCTGCTGAAGGGTCCCTTGAAGCTCACGTGGGGCACAACTCCTGGGGCTGGCAGCACGGGAAGCTCCAAAGTGCAGGGAGCCTCTGTGCCTGTAAATCCGGGACACCAGGAGGGGACGGAGCAGGGCTGAGGCTCTGCAGCTGCCACAGCAGCCAGGGCAGGGCACCAGGACACGCCAACAGTGACACGTCCCTGGCACCGAGCAGCTGCTGAGGGACTGTGCTCCCTGTGCCCTCCTGTGCTCCCCCCTGTGCCCTCCTGGGTGAGGGTTAAGGCACCTGCACTGCAGAGGCTTTGCAGCACACAGCCACAGGACGTGCGTGGTTATTATTGTCATTACCTTCACTTTTGTGTTTCAGAAAAGCAGTTCCCCTCAGCATGGGGACTGAGAGGTGGCTCTGGAGGAGCTGGCAGTGTTTGCTGCTGGGCTCTGTCAAGGTGGAAGAAAAGGAACTTTTTAATGTGGATTTTTCAGAGTTGATAAAAATAAGAAGATGGGTCCCTTTTGCGGTGGCAGAAGGAAGTGTCACTAGTGATTAATGGCACCGTGAGCTCCTTGTTGAAATGGGGTCAAAGCCATTGTGTGGGAGACCTTTGGGGCCAGTTCTGCCACCTGTCCAGGGTCTGCTGGGGACTGGGCTTGGCACGGGGCTCTGGGGGTCACAGCCTCACCTCCAGGTGTCCTGCAAGGCTTCTCCTGCTGCCACCAGCTGAGCAGGGGATTTTGGCAGGCTGCAGGGATGTCTGTGCAGCTCAGGCCAGCCGTGTGCTCCAGCTGCATCCCAGCTGCTGCCACAGGGAGTGCCCGCTGCCCACACCCAGCTCGTGTGTGCCCCACAGGGATGAGATTGGGGAAGGGTTCAGGAGCAGGTCACAGGGAACCTTGTTAGGGCTCTGCCTTGTGCACCAGCCTGTCTCTTTGGCATCCTGGGCAGCCCCAGACTCTCCCCACGGAGGAAGACAAGTGCAGAGGAGCTGAGGAGCAGCTGCAGGGCACAGACACCCCAGGACTGGCGTGGGACACAGCCCCGTCGTGCCACCCCCTCTGCACACACCAGGATCCCAGCCCGCCTCTCTTTGTAGTGCTATTTTTAAAACAGCAAAGGAGAACTCCCACCTCTGTCTGCTGGAAACGTGGCGTGTCCCCCGCAGCCAGCAGCTCTGCTCATTTTCAAACCGCCCCAGTTCGCCTCGGATATAAAACCAACCAAGCAAACTGAAAGGGGCTTGTTGTGTAAAAAAGTTCCTCCGAATTAGTTCTATCTGGCTCGTGATCCCTTTTTGATTGAACGTTTAATGGCAGCCAGGTGCAGGCGGGCGCTGGGAGCGCGGCAGCCCACGGGGCTCGGTGTGTGGGCTCTCCTGCCCTTCCTCTGCCTCCCCGCCAGCCGCAGGGATCCCGGCCTGGGCTTCCTCCCCTCGGCGCTGAACCGGCTCGGGGGATGCACACGTGTGTGCGTCTGTCTCTGTGTGTGTGTGTGTGTCTGTGTGTGTCTGTGTGTGTGTCGGTGTGTGTGTCTGTGTGTGTGTGTGTCTGTGTGTGTCTGTGTGTGTGTCGGTGTGTGTGTCTGTGTGTGTGTGTGTCTGTGTGTGTCTGTGTGTGTGTCGGTGTGTGTGTCTGTGTGTGTGTGTGTCTGTGTGTGTCTGTGTGTGTGTCGGTGTGTGTGTCTGTGTGTGTGTGTGCAAAAACAGAGCAACAGAGATCCGGCTGCCCGCTGTGCAGTGGGCATGGACACGGGACAGACATGGACATGGGCATGGACACAGACATGGACATGGGCAGGGACATGGACACAGACACGGACACGGGAACAGACATGGGCACAGACATGGGCACAGAAACGGGCACAGACATGGGCATAGGAACAGGAACTGGAACAGATATGGGCATTGACATGGACATGGGCATGGACACAGGCACAGACACAGGCATGGACATGGACGTGGACAAGGGCACAGGCACGGGCAGGGCTGGCACTGGGCAGGCTCCATGGGTGCAGCACACACGACGAACAGACATGGGCATGAACATGGACATGGACACAGACATGGACACAAAAATGGACACGGGCATGGACATGGGCACGGGAACAGACATGGACACGGACACAGGCAGAGACACAGGCATGAACACGGACACAGGCATGGACATGAGCATGGACACAGGCATAGACAGGACACGGGCATGGACATGGGCACAGACATTGACATGGGTACGGACATGGACACAGACATGGGCACAGGAACAGACATGGACACAGACACAGGCATGAACACGGGCACAGGCATGGACACAGGCATGCACATGGACACGGGCACAGGACTGGGAATGGGAACAGATATGGACACGGACACAGGCATGGACATGGACATGGCACGGGCAGGGCTGGCACTGGGCAGGCTCCATGGGTGCAGCACACAGGGACGCGTGTGCAGCCTGAGATGAACACGTCTGGGGGCAGCTGACCCCTCCGTGCCATCCCAGCACAGCCCAGGGCCAGGACCCTCAGCTGGCACCCCAGAGACTTTTCCTCCCTGGCACTCCCAAACACGGCCGCTGGTGTTGGAGCCCTGTCCCCCTGTATGTGTGCAGCTTTAGTGCACTCATTTTAGAAACAAACCGTCTGTGTAGATGATAATAAAAAGTGGATGCCAGGGAGAGAGACTGTCCAGAAACTCTGAGCTAAAGACACTGCTCCTCTGGAGCCTGGCAGGTCCCTGGAGCACAGGGCCCAGGCAGGAGAGCTGCTGAGGGCAGGAATATTAACCTGGCAGTTCTGGGGCAGGGCACAGCGTGCCATGGTGCTCGCTGGCCCTTGGTGCCTGTCCCCATGCCAGGCTGTGGGAGCAGCCCTGCCAGGCAGCCTGAGCTGTTCCTGGCTCCACGTGGCCTTGGGGTCCTTCTCTATCCATGTCCCTATTGCAAACACAGTATTTTTTTTCCCTCCCCTCTCCCCCCCATTTCTTTTTCCCAAGTGATGCAATTGCCAGCAAACGCTGTCCTAGAGAAAGATCTACATCGTGTCTCTTCCAGCTGGAACTCCTGCAGTGCTGGCTGCAGCCTCTCTGGTTACTGCACTTCCAAATCCTCCAAAGAACCCCAGTGACTTTATACAAACCATTTCCTTGTGCCTGAAAACAGGATTTGCCAGAGCTCTTTGTGGTGTCAGCACCCAGGAGGAGCCAAGAGGAGAAGGAGCTGCTGGGGCAAACACGCTGTGCCCTGCAGAGGGGCAGCCCAGGGTGAGCCACACTGCCCTGGGCTCCAGGGCTCTGGCTGAGGGCTTTGCCACCACCCACAGCAGTGCAGGCCAGGCAAGAGCTGGGCCGGCACCAGTGGGTGAGGTATGCACTGTCAAAAACACATCTGGACAAAATTAACCTGTGAAAGCATTCTGAGTGCACAGCTCCCTGTGTGATCGTGCCCAAGAGCTGGATCTGCCCTGGCTCGGGCAGTGACACTGCTCAGCCCAGGCTTCCTGCACCGCTGACACACAGCTCCAGTGTTCACCTGCAAACTGGGCTGACAACACCTTCAGGCCATGGAAAGGTGAGATCCAAGGGGAAAAGGTGCCACGCTGGAGCCACCTCATTCGTGTTATCCCCAGGTTTCAGGTGTGCACAAATGGCTGCAGAGAAAAATCAGCCTAAGGTCTGCTCCTTCTCCTGCAGGGGAACTGTTTGTAGGATTAGGGCATATTTAGACATGGCAGAAATGGGATTCCTAAACAAAGGGCTGGGGGAGGTGAGTCCCGTGCTGCTGCCACCGCTCCCACCACGGAGGGTTTCCAGATTCACTGCCTACCTGCCTGCGGGAGTAAAACTGTCCAGACCCGCTGCCCAGAGCTCCACACTTCCATTTTAGGAGCTGCTGGAAACAGGGTGAGGCAATCCTAATCCCCTGCTTTCTGAGAGAGCGGGAGGTGGGCTGGGACCAGGCTGCTGCCTGCTGGGGGCAGGAGTGCCCGGTGCCACAGCAGGACCCGGAGCACCAGCCAAACCCCAGCACCTGCCCCAGCTGCATTCCAGCCAGGGCCCTGGGCTGCCAGGGCTCTGGGTGGGCCATGGGATGCAGCCCCTGCTCCATTAATTGCCGTGGAATAAATGAAATGCTAAAGTGCAGCAGGGCCAGCCTTTGGTACAGGTTTTCTTTGGGGCTGTGCAGTTAGCGCAGGGGGACCTGCAATCCTTGGAGCTGGTGTGCAGCAGCAAATTCCTTCCTATGGAAGGAATCAGGGCTGAGGGAAGGTGTCAGAGCCAGCTGTCACACACAGGGCTGGGCCAGCTAAGGCTTGGCCTGAGCTTAGGAAATAAAATGTGAGATGCCAGGTTGGTGCTCTGGAGTGAGGCAGGGATGCTGCTGAGGTTTCTGGGTGCTGGGGATGGACAGAGCTGCAGCACAGGCACAGAGGGGATGGTGGCCGTGTCCCCTTGGCTGTGTGAAACCTCCCTCTGAGCAGAGCCCTTGGAAAGAAAGTTCCTCCTCCTCCTCCTCCTCCTCCTCCTCCTCCTCCTGCCCCTGCTGAGTGTGCTGCGTGCGTGGGGCGAGGCACAGATGCAGGGAGGGTCCTGTGCTGGGCTTGGCCTGCAGGGCTGCACATGCAACTCTTTTATTTACGCCCACAATCAGTTTACAACCTCTGGCCAAAGCTTCATCCCCTGCATGGGAAGGTTTGGCCTGCAGGGAGGCATTAGCACGAGGGCGAGTGGGAAATGTGAAAGAGCTCTCTGTGTGAGAGCAGCTCTGCTCGTTGCCAGTGCACAGCCAGGGTTTTTCCATCCCTTGGGCTCAGGGAGCTGCTCTGAGTGCTGCCTGTGCCCAGGGGTGCTCCTGCTGCTGCAGGGTGATGGTGAGGGAGGGACAGGGGCCCTGGAGCCCATTGCTGCTGTGCAAAGCCAAAGCTGGGGCTGTGCTGGTCGGCTGCTCGGCCCTGGGGCTCTGAGCATCCTTCAGAACGCTGCCACATCCCTCAGCTCAGCCCTGCCACATCCCTCAGCTCAGCCCTGCCACATCCCTCAGCTCAGCCCTGCCACATCCCTCAGCTCAGGCCGTGGGGCTGGCCCTGCTCTCAGGGCTCCTGGTGGGTCGCCAGTGCTGGGAAAGCACCAGCTCCCGAGGGACCCTGGCCACCCACAGAGCACGGGGCATGCAGGGCTCCCCCCTGGCCCTGGGAGCGAGGGCTGCAGGCAGCAGGCTGCCTCAGTGCCCATCCGGCACTGAATTCCTTGGGACTTAACGGAAAAGATTAAAACATCATCCCGCTGTAAAACTCAGAATGGAGCAGGGGGAGTGGGGGAGTGAAGCAGCCTGCTGGTGTGCAACTGCTCTGCTGGCTCCGGCAGCCTGGATGGGCAGGGTGGGGGGAATGGCGGGCTGCAGAGCCTGGAGCCCAGCGGGGACCAGCCCTGCCCTGCCCCGGCCCGGCACAGAGGCAGATGCTGCTTCACACGTGCAGGGAAGGTGTGGGGCCTCAGCTCCCGCCCTGCCCCTGCAAAACTTAATTGTTTTCTGCGAAGAAAAAAATCATTTGGGGAATAGATGGGAAAGGGAGATAGCGCCAGGCAGTCATGGCCTGTTCTCCACCTGTTGTTATTTTGGTCTGGCCCAATCAACCTGCTAGCCAGGCTGGAGCCAGAGACCATCTGGAAAAACTGCCGTGTTTATAAAACTGACATGGAGCAGCACCCCAGGGCCCTGACCTCCCACACAAATCTGGAAATGATTAAAATGGCCCTGGCTGCCTTGGCGGCGCGGAGCTGCCTGCGGAGAGCCCCCGCCTGCGTTTGGAGTTCTCATCAGCAGTGCTGGGAAAGCACGGCCCGGCAGAGAGGCATGGGGGCATGGATGCTCGGGGATGTGCCAGGGCAGCCCGCCCCCCTGCACCTTCCCTGGGATGTGCCAGGGCAGCTCATCCTCCTGCACCTTCCCTGGGATGTGCCAGGGGTGTGCCGGGCAGCCCGTCCCCCTGCACCTTTCCCTGCCCCACGCTGCCCCCTCCCCATAAGAGCTGCCCCGTTCAGCCCTGCTCAGCCCCGTTCAGCCCCGGGCACACGTGGGGTGGCACAGCTCCTCCTGGGCTCACCCCCTGCACCTTTCCCTGCCCCATGCTGCCCCCTCCCCAGCAGAGCTGCCCTGCTCAGCCCTGCTGAGCCCCGGGCACACGTGGGGTGGCACAGCTCCTCCTGGGCTCAGGGCTGCTGGGACTGGCAGCCAGGCTTTGGGAACCAGGGCCTGGCCTCGGGCTGGAGGAGCCCTCTGGCCGTGTTTGTCCCTGTCCCTCCCTGCCCTGAGCTGGCCCTGTGCTGCTGCTGCTGTCCCCCCGCGCTGTCAGGGGGGATGGTGGGGACAGGGCAGGGGCAGGGGCTGCACAGCGTGCCTGGGGACAGCCAGGAGCCCGAACTTGGCCCGGCTGGGCAGGAGGCTCTGGGCAAAGGCTGTCCCTCCTGCAGGTGCAGCCTGGCCTGGCTGTGAGGGGGCAGCTCCTTCCCTCTGCAGCTGCCCCCGGAGCTGCTCCTGGGCTCCCAGGGCTCCTGGGAGGGACACAGCCTCAGCAGCTCCTCCCAAGGCAGCCTTGATGGAATAATGGGCAGAAATGTTCAGCCTGAACTTCAGATGCTTCAATTGGCTGCTGACAACGAGGGGCAGCCTCATGCTGCCGCCAGGACAAAGGCTTTGAGCAGAAACGAGACCTGTCACACAGAAGAGCCCTGTCTGTCTGTCCCGGGCCAGCTCTGCCCGCTGCTGCCTCTATCAGATGAGCAAACCCGTATCTGTTAACTGGAGCCACAGCAAACACGTTCAGAGCGCTGCAGAAGCTCGGGTAAGCCCTGTCCCCCCCAGGAGCAATATCTATTAACCCAGAGCCAGAGCAAACACGTTCAGAGCGCTGCAGAAGCTCGGGTAAGCCCTGTCCCCCCCAGGAGCATGGAGCTGAAGCCCTGGCTGGGGGCAGCCCCTGGCACAGGCGCTCCTGGGGCTGGGTGTGCCTCAGTTTCCCTGCCTGGGAGGGCACGGCAGCCTCCACAGTGGGTCCATCCCAGCCCCACCCCAGAGGGCTCTGGCTGCCTCTGCTCAGCCACCCAGGGGACGAGGGCACACAGAGCCCTCCTCATCCCCTGCTGCAGAGATCATGAAATCCCCTCGCAGAGGGACGGGCTGATTGCCCGCAGCAGGGAGGTGATAACAGCGGGGAGATAAACCCTGCTGCCAGCCCCTGCACACACCCACCGCGGGACCACGAGGGACTATCAGCCCCTGCTTTACTGTAATCTGCTATAAATTACAATTAAACCCATGACAGGAATGGATTTTGTGAGTAAATTGCCCTCCGGGGAAGTTCAATACTTGGAAACACAAGAAAAACCTGTGGCTGATTCAATCACAGGGATGATAAGTGCCTCTGGCCTGGCTTTCTTCTGCCTTGTGCTAAATGAGCATCACCTGAGCTTCGAGGGGAGGTCTGGGGCGCTGGGACCCACCTGCCTGGGCAGCCAGAAGTGAAACACTGCGCCAGGCCTGAGCATTTCGGTGCTTTTTCCCTGGGGGAGAGCTGAAATGACTCACACCAATGGGGGTTTTGGCACCGTGAGGTCTGTGCCTGATTTTTTAAAATAAGCTTCAAAGTTTCATTTCCACATGATTGTTTTGGTTTATTTTCCTTCAATTTTTGTACTAAGAACTGTGCTAGACACTTCTGCTTCGCGTGTTCCTTTAAATGGTGTGCTAAATCCCATTACCATTAGCATGCCATTGCTGAACACGTTGTGAATGCAGCATGTCCATGGACATGGTCCTTTGGATGGTACAAAATTCACCCACAAAATTCAAATTCACACAAACAGCAGTGTGGGAATGAGAAGGAGGGAGCATCCCTGTGGTGCCACGCGGGACCTCATCCCCTGCATCATTCCCTCCCCTTGCCAGCCCCGGCCCTGCTGCCCGTGGGAGCTGAGGGTGCTCCAGGAGCCTCGCTGAGGACGGGGAGAGCGAAGGGAAGTGACTGTGCCAGCGCCGGGCTGTGTCACCAGCTGTGCCTGCCCAGCTGTGCCTGCCCAGCCACCGCGGAGCACAGCACGGCTGCTGGCCCGGCTCTGCAGAGGGGCTGGTGAGGGGGAGCACGGCTGTGCCAGGCTGGGTGCTCCGTGCAGGGCTGTACCGGGCCGGGTGCACTTTGCAGGGCTATTCCCAGGCTGGTGAGCAGGATCCCGGCTGTCCCGGGCTGGGTGCACCGTGCAGGGCTGTCCCGGGGATGGTGAGCAGGATCCCGGCTGTCCCGGGCTGGGTGCACCGTGCAGGGCTGTCCCTCGCAGGGCTGTCCCGGGCCGGGTGCACCTTGCCGGGCTGGCAGCAGCCCGAGGAAGCCGCGGCAGCTGCGGCGGCGCTGGGAGCGGAAAGCGGGACAGCCCCAGCCCGACCTTTCCTCCCCCCGGGAATGTGCTGCCTCAGCAGGAAACGCCTGGGGCTCTCCAGCCTCTCCCGGGGCTGCTGCTCCCCGGGAGCGCTGCCAGCTGCCCCGGGAAGGGCTCGGAGGAGCCCTGGGCACAGCACGGGTTTGTGTCACCCCCGTGGCACCGGGCTGTGCATGGGGTGAGGGCAAAGGGAGCTGGAGGAGCCTGGCTGCAGACTGCCCAGCCCGGGCCAGGCTGCTCTCTCAGCACAGTGCGGGGATTCCTGCCCTCAGTCTCATTCAGTCTTTTGGAAGTGGTGAATAAATTGCCTGGAAAATTAGGGCAGGGATGGGAACAGCTGATATCGAATCCTGATTTCTGTTCTCCATCCCCTGATGCGATTCTGGGCAGAGCAGCAGCCCGCTGAGGGTGTGGAGCTGCCAGCCCTGCCACAAGCACCTCAGCATCCCGAGGGAGCTGCGGGCATGGATTACAGGTGGCCAAAGGCTGACTGGCAGGGCCCAGCATGGGCAGTGGGATGTGCTGGGTGTGAATGCTGAGGAGCAAAGCTCAGCCCGGGCTGTGGGGATCACTGTGTAAAACCTCTGTGCCCCCCTCCACCTGGAAATCAGCATGTTTGCCCACGGAACAGCCTATCTCACCCAAAACTCAGCCCAGGCAAGGCCCCAGTGGCACCCAGGTTTCTGCTGGACGTGGCTGGGCACTGCCAGGGCGTGGAGCCAGGCTGGGGCTCAGGCTTTGGCTGAACCCTTCGGGGCTGGGGGTGCTCACAGCGACCCGGCCCGGGGACTGCAGCACAGGCAGTGCCCTCCCCTCCTTCAGCCCAGGCTCCCGCTGGCACAGCCCTGGCGCCGGGGGCTGCACGGCCCTGCAGGTGGAAGCCCCGAGCAGCACCGGCGCAGGAAGCAGGGCCCGTTCCGGAGAGGAAACGGCGCGAATGCGATTTATTTGCAGAGTTTTGTTTTCATGAAGTGCAGCGTGAGTCAGGCCCTTCCTGCCAGCATGGCCCGGCGCGGTGCCTGCGCTGGCACGGCTCGGCACGGGAAGGAAGGTGACGATGGCCGGGCAGGTGCCGGCCGGCCCGGCGGCACAGACGTGTCCCCGAGGTGTCCCCGCGGTGTCCCCGAGCCGCTCCTCGGGGCTTTCCAGGGCAGCTGCGTGAGCTGCGCATGAATCACGGGCTGGCCGGGAAAAGAGGAGGAACGGGGGGCACGGGGTGGGAAAAGGCGGCGGCAGCCCCCGAGGGAGCCGGGGCCGTGCTGCAAACAGCTGCCTGAGTGAGGGACGGTCCGTGCTGATTTGGGGTGGGACTGGCACCCGAGCAGGCTCCCCGCATCCTGTCTGCCGCAGCCGCCGGGCCGAGGCGAGGCCCGGGCAAGAATAGCACGGCCGTGCTTCCCGGCCCTGGCCAGGGATTTCCTGAGCAGGGCGGTGCCGCGGGATGCGGCGCCTGCCGGTGCCCCGGCGGCCCCAGGAGCTGCATCTCCTCCGTCCCACCCGGCCCCGGGCAGGTGCCGGTGCCAGTCCCGGTCCCAGTGCCGCTGTCGGTCCCAGTGCCGGTCCCGGTCCCGGTGCCGGTGCCGCTGTCGGGGACGGTCCGTGCTAATTTGGGGTGGGACTGGCACCCGAGCAGGCTCCCCGCATCCTGTCTGCCGCAGCCGCCGGGCCGAGGCGAGGCCCGGGCAAGAATAGCACGGCCGTGCTTCCCGGCCCTGGCCAGGGATTTCCTGAGCAGGGCGGTGCCGCGGGATGCGGCGCCTGCTGGTGCCCCGGCGGCTCTGGGGAGCTGCATCTCCTCTGTCCCACCCGGCCCCGGGCAGGTGCCGGTGCCAGTCCCGGTCCCAGTGCCGCTGTCGGTCCCAGTGCCGGTCCCGGTCCCGGTGCCGGTGCCGCTGTCGGTCCCGGTGCCGGTCCCGGTGCCGGCCGTTCCCGCGGCAGCCAGAGCGCACCGTGGGGTGGGAAGGGATCCGGACTGGGGAGCCTCACAGCCCTTCCAGGTCCGAGCCATTTCAGCTCGGGGAAGAGCCCCTCGAGATGGAACAGGGACATTCAGACCCAGACTGGTGCCAGCCGTCAGAAACACCCTGCCAGGAACACGCCAGGCTTTCCCAGTCTGCTCACTTTTCCCCAGAGATGCTCCAGCGTGGGTGAAAACAAACCAAAGACAAGCTGGGAGAAGCAGCAGCCCATGGCTGGCCCTGCCCTTGCCCTGCAGAGATGCCAGCCTGTGCTGTGCTGCCCTGCAGCCCCCAGCCCCACAGCTCTGCCCAGCCGGTGCCCCGGCGGCCCCAGGAGCTGCATCTCCTCCGTCCCACCCGGCCCCGGGCAGGTGCCGGTGCCGGTCCCGGTCCCAGTGCCGCTGTCGGTCCCGGTGCCGGTCCCGCCGAGGCGAGGCCCGGGCAAGAATAGCACGGCCGTGCTTCCCGGCCCTGGCCAGGGATTTCCTGAGCAGGGCGGTGCCGCGGGATGCGGCGCCTGCTGGTGCCCCGGCGGCTCTGGGGAGCTGCATCTCCTCTGTCCCACCCGGCCCCGGGCAGGTGCCGGTGCCAGTCCCGGTCCCAGTGCCGCTGTCGGTCCCAGTGCCGGTCCCGGTCCCGGTGCCGGTGCCGCTGTCGGTCCCGGTGCCGGTCCCGGTGCCGGCCGTTCCCGCGGCAGCCAGAGCGCACCGTGGGGTGGGAAGGGATCCGGACTGGGGAGCCTCACAGCCCTTCCAGGTCCGAGCCATTTCAGCTCGGGGAAGAGCCCCTCGAGATGGAACAGGGACATTCAGACCCAGACTGGTGCCAGCCGTCAGAAACACCCTGCCAGGAACACGCCAGGCTTTCCCAGTCTGCTCACTTTTCCCCAGAGATGCTCCAGCGTGGGTGAAAACAAACCAAAGACAAGCTGGGAGAAGCAGCAGCCCATGGCTGGCCCTGCCCTTGCCCTGCAGAGATGCCAGCCTGTGCTGTGCTGCCCTGCAGCCCCCAGCCCCACAGCTCTGCCCAGCAAAGCCCTGTGTGAGGAGGAGCTGCCCTGCTGCCCCTGACCCCGGCCCAGCCTGGCCCGGGCAGGAAACAGGTGGGATAAATATTTGTGCACGGCAGAGTGAAGTTTCCCTCGGAGGCCGTGCAGTTTCCCTGCCGTGCTGCCGTGGGAAGGGAGGCCAGCACAGCAGCAGGTGGCACCGGGGCTGCTGCCTTCCCGGGGAAAGCGAGCCCAGCGTCTGACAGGCTCAGGAAGCTGCTGGGGGCTGCAGGAAAAGCAATCCTGGAAAAACCGGGGTAGTTAAGTGCTGTGGCTCAAACCCAAGGCCCGTGGGAGGCAGCCCTGCAGGGCAGGAGCCAGCACACCCCTCCACAGGGCTGTGGGATCAGCACGAGAGCTCCGTGCCCTGGACAGAGCAGAGCCTGCCACAGGCCCAGCGTGACATCCCCAGAGATCTGTGCCTGCCCCTGGCAAGGCTGGGTGAGAAAACCACGGAGGGTTCTTGTCCCAGCACAGCCTGTGCTGGGGTGAGCAGAGGGACAGAGGGACAGAGGGACAGAGGGACGTGCTGGCAGCACCCCAGGGCAGCACGCAGGAGGTGCTGGCAGTGTGGGAGCAGATGTTCCCAGCTCCTGGTGTGGGCTGTCCCCTGGGCTGTCCCCTGCCTGCTGGGTGTGAGAGCAGCAGGGAGCACAGGGCTCTGGTGCCTCCTGACATAAAGTGTGGCTGGAAGCGATGTGCTGGTGGGCTGGAGCAGGAAACAATGTGCTGGTGGGCTGGAGCAGACCCAGGAGCTCTTCTCCCCTTGCAGAAGGGTGGGCAGGGTCTGACCTGCTGAGCCCATCAGCAGCAGTGTGACGGGGGCCCTGCAGACCCTCGGGGGTGGGAGCCTGCAGCTGCAGTGCCCCGCTGCCCTGGGGGAGGAGCAGACTCAGAGGTCTAGCTTCATCTAGAACCCAAACTGAACGAGTCTGAGGCCTCCAACTGCATCTGGCTCTTCCAGAGTCGGTCGGTGAGAAGGGAGTGGGAATTTTGTGTCTCAAGCAGCGTGTGAGGGCAGCACAGGATGCAGAGGCCCCTGGGCTCGCACTGCTCACAGCCCCAGCGCTGCTCCCTGACCTCCTGAGCTGCCACTGCTGCCTCCCCCTCTGGGATTTCCTGCTCTCCTGCCTGCAGCCACCACGAGCTGCCTGGAGAGGAGCAGGTGGGTCACACACAGCCCTGAGCCCTGTGACTTGGGGGCTGGAGGGCGGGGAAGGCTCTGCAAACCTGCCGGCTTTCACAATAGTTTGCTCAAGGGCTTGTGACTCGGGCTCAGGTGCTCCAGGCGGGCGGAGCAGCCCTGCCCTGGCTGCCCACAGGGGCCAGCCCGGCCTGGGGGGACAGCCCTGCACCCCGCGGGGCACGGCTGCTCCAGGGACACCGCGGGGCTGGGCTCCAGCTGCTGGCAGCATCCCCAGGGCAGCATCCCCAGAGCAGCAGCACCCTCAGATCAGCACCCCTCAGGTGATTATCCTCAGGGCAACATCCCCAGGGCAGCATCCCCAGGGCAGCATCTCCCAGGGCAGCATCTCCCAGGGCAGCACCCCTCACTGCAGAGAGGGCAGACCCACCCGCAGAAATCAGCACGGCCAGCTCAAGCCTTCCTCTCCTCTAACTCTCCCCCTTTTTCCTCCCTCTGCTCCCCCCCTTCCCCCAAAAGCCCTTTGTCTGCAGGCTCTGCGGAGGAAGCAGACCTTCTGAAAATAAACTCTTTCAGCTTTGATCTGCTTTATGGGCACGCACTGTTTATAGCTCCGTGTGTACGACTTGACACCTTCCCACCTGCGGCCCCAGCAACTGCTTCTTATCACAGCCACTTTGGATATTAGCAGGGCAGGGAGGGTGAGCGGAGCCCCCCGGGCCCCCCACGCCCCCGTGCTCCCCTCCCGGCAGGAGGGAGCCAGGCCGGTGTCTCCCTGCATGTGATAATTGCATCAGCCCGTGTTTATTGGGATGTTTATCTCTGCCAGCAAAGGTGGGAAGGTCCCCGCAGGTTGATCCATCCCCTCCCCACAGGGATCAGCTCCTCTGACCTCTGCACAGCCCAGCACGGCGCTGGGCTCCTGGTGGGCACGCACTCGTGGGCAGAGGGGGCAGAGGGGCTGGCACGCCCCCGGTCTGCCCCGTTCTGAGCTGCTGGGCGTGCCCAGGCAGGTGTCACCAGCTGCTCCTGGCCCCACAGCCCGGCCCAGGCCAGCACGGGAGCACCAGGCTCGGGGTGTCACCGTGTCAGGGGCTGGGGCAGGGGGCTTGGCTTCAGCCCACCACAAACACGGGGCTTCAGTCGGGAGCTGTGCCGGGCAGTGCCAGCCCTGCCGGGCTGTGGGGCACTCTGGGGACACTGGGACACGCTGGGGGCACTCTGGGGACACTCTGGGGACATCAGGGCCAGCCCTGTGCAGCCCTGCAGGGGGGCAGGCACTGCTGCCTGCTCCACCCAGCCTTCTGCTGCCCTACAACCGCTGGAAGGGCCAAGGTGTGGCAATGAAATGTCTGTTAACAAACAATGCCGAGTCTGGGCACACTTACAATCGCCGTTCATCCAGCTGGCCCTCAGAACACCCTCCCACAGGGCATCTCTGCTGCTCCACAGCCAGCCACCCTGCCTGGCACGGGCCTGCAGGTCCCTGGCACCCCACACTCTGTCCCTGTCCCCCTCCTCTGCCCCCCCAGGTGTGGCTGTGCCCTCTCTGCCAGCCCCGTGCCTTCAGGGCAGCACCAGGGGCACCAAACCCCACTGCCACACCCAGGCCAGCTGCCCACACAGGAACAGCAGAGGTTTGGAAAATTCCCCCTCAAAAGGTGGAGGAAAACGGAATGTCAAGGCTCTTTCCTAAGTCTTGGATTAGATCAGCCTTGGTCAGTTCTTCCACCCGCATTCAGACACTCCTGAAATATTTTGTTTTCACTTTGAACATATAGAATGCTGTTAAGTGCATTTAATTAGCTTATATTTCATGGGAAAAAAGAGATCATTGGGACTTGGGGAAAATGGACTTTTTTACAGAGCTCCAGTGGTGGGGGCATATTTTCAAGCAGAGAAATGAATCAAAACCCACTTCTCCCCACCACACTGATTACAGCTTTCCTTCTGAAGAAACCATTTCTCTGAGCCATTGCTGCCAGCTCTGCTGGCAGTGCTCACTCCAAAGCTCCTGCTGCACAGAGAGGGCACCGCTCAGAAATCCCACCCAGGGCTGGAACAGGGCAGGGGGATCTCCTTGCCAGGGGCTGTTCTGAGACGAGCACTGCAGGAGGCAGGGGGTGCTCCTCTGCCCAAGGGGCTGGGACCCCCTGGGCCACCTGTGCCCCTTCTGGGCCACCTGTGCTCCCCAGGACCACCTGTGCTCCCCAGGACCACCTGTGCCACCCTACGACCACCTGTGCTCCCCCTAGAACCATCTGTGCCCCTCGGTTCCACCTGTGCCCCCCCAAACCACCTGTGCCCCCCTCATCAAGCACAGTCACCACGGTGGGGACCTGGCCATGAGCAGGGGGCACTTTCTGGGCACCCTGTGACCCTCAAACAGCCCCAGGGGCAGAGGAAGGTGAGGCAGCCCTTGCTGTGGGTGCTCCTGAGCACACACCACGCAGGCAGTGAGCAGTGAGAGCCTGCAGCAGCCTTCAGGGCAGCTCCTGGGCCCTGGGCACACGGGCAGGGCTGCAGAGTGCCACCCACCTCCCACAGGGTGTGGGGTGCCAGCCAGCCAGGTCTGCAAACACCTCTGCTTGGTGTGGAGGCACCTCTGCCCTCTCCTGCCAGCCCTGAGTCTGGGGCCCGAGGAGCCACACATCCAGCTGTGCCCCCCGAGACCCCATCCCCAGCAGCACCCCCACATGCCCGGCTGTGCCCCCATGCCCCCTGCAGCCCCAGAGCCCCCGTGCCCAGCCACAGCCACAGCACACTCTCAATCACTGCGGCCACGCCGTGCCTCCCACCCCAGAGCTTCTTGAAAGAAACTCCGAATTTTCAACACCTACTTAAGGCACTTGAGGCTGCTCGCTGCGGCAGACGTGAGCTCATGCCGGTGCTCCAGGCATGTGCCACCCTGCTCCAAGGCTGACGCCTCAGCAAAGCATCTCCCGCGCTCCTGGCTGTGCCTGCGGGCGCCAGACGGGCACCAGCTGAGGAGCAAAAGCTGGGGCCACACCTGGGCCCCCGTCTGTGGGGCTCCCGAGGCTTTGAACATGAAAGGCTCAGAATAATTAACCGGGTGGACACGGGAGAGACCCCCTGTTTGCCTGCCGGACAGAGGAGGAGGAGGGTCCCTTTTGAGTGGGAGGCTCGGAGGCAAAGGGCTCTCAGCTGCTGCTGTGCCAGGGTGTGAGCAATCAGGTCCTGGAGCTCCTGCCAAAGGGTCACTGTCACAGCCCTGGGGGCACTGCCAGCCTCGGGCACTGGGGCACCCGGGGTGCCCTGGGGAGGCTCCTCCGGGCATGCAGGAATTGAGTGGGTGGCACCCGAGGGGGCAGCTGGGCCCTGGCCCTGGCCCTGTCCCTGCCCCTGTCCCATCCCTGTCCCTGTCCCATCCCTGTCCCTGTCCCTGTCCCTGTCCCTGCCCCTGTCCCATCCCTGTTCCATCCCTGCCCCTGTCCCTGTCCCTGTCCCTGTCCCTGCTGGTGTCACATCCAGCCCTGCACAGGGCCAGTCCCTTCCCCTGGGCTGCAGCCTGGGCAGGGTGAGCACAGCCACAAGTGGACAGCTCTCTTGGTTTCTCACCAGCCCCTGGCTACCACAGAAGGTTTCTTCTGGCTAACCACAGCCCGGATGCGTGTGCAGGTCCCATCCCCGGGGATGAAAGCCTTGGGTGATTTCCCCTGCTTCATGCAAACCAGGCTGTGAACACCACATGAAAGACCCGGGGGCGGAGAGGGCACAGAAAAGGTTCCCAAGAAGAAAAAACTTTGTGCCCTGGAAATGGGCCATGATAGAAAGCCAAAATAACAGAGCCACCAAGCTGTCCTAAACCACCTGGGCGAGAGGAACCCCGCGTGCAGGGCCAGCAAGCAGCCTCCAAACACGGGTTTCCAGGGCATTTATGGTCTGTGAAACAGAAGAGGTGCCTGGCACCAAACACACCCGGGGTGAGGTCCCCATGGGGCAGGCCCTGCAGGGTCACCGTGTGCCCCAGAGACAAGGCTGGGGCTGGGAGGGGCTGCTCAGCACCCCGGGGCAGACTGGGGCTGGGTGGGGACAGAGGGGTTAAAAAGGCAGAAAAAGCTGCAAATGGATTTCCCAGCTGGCCCTTCAGCCACAATCACAAAGCTCCCCAGGTTCCATTCTGGATGTGCGGGGTGCAGGGACAGGGGGCAGGAGGCACTGGGAGACCCCTGCCCATCCAGCACCCCCAGGAGACAGCGCGGGGCAGAGCTGGGCAGAGCTGGGACAGAGCTGGGCAGAGCTGGGCAGAGCTGGGCAGAGCTGGGACAGAGCTGGGGCAGAGCTGGACAGAGCTGGGACAGAGCTGGGGCAGAGCTGGGGCAGAGCTGGACAGAGCTGGGACAGAGCTGGGCAGAGATGGGGCAGAGCTGGGCAGAGCTGGGGCAGAGCTGGGACAGAGCTGGGCAGAGATGGGGCAGAGCTGGGGCAGAGCTGGGCAGAGCTGGGCAGAGCTGGGGCAGAGCTGGGCAGTGTGGCCTCGCTGCAGCAGGAGGATGGAAAATAAGAGCGATGAGGTCACTGCAAGGCGGCCGTGTGGGATGTGATACAGGAGAGGAGAGGGGTGCACAGAGGAACAAGGAGCTATTGTAACCTTGCAGAGCAAGGAAAAACCAGCTGTGGGGATGGCAGGTCACCTCCTGCTCACGCCGTTTGGGATTTAGCTTGTCTGGGGTCGCATACAGCCGGTGTAGAAGGGGAGAGGGGGTGAGGCCAGGTGGGAGCTTGTGGCACAAGCATGGGCACGGCTTTTCCCTGCACTGCACCAGCCCTGCTGAGGGAAGGTACAGCAGGTACTGGTGCAGCCAGCTCAGGCACCCAGAAACAGCTGGAAAGCACCTGGCACAAGGCTGGGAATGCCCTGAGCAGGATCTGCCCTGTGTGTGGATCTCCCCTCTTCATGGATCTGCCCAGTGCAGGATCTGCCCTGTGCAGGATCTGCCCTGTTCATGGCTCTGCCCCGGGCTCAGCCCCGTTCTCCCGGCCCCAGGGCTCGCACTGGGACACGCCACGGTTTGGGGTGCTCAGACTCATCCCCCCTCACCCTCCACCCTCATTGCTCCCGGGTTTAGCAGTGCCACGCCGTGCCCAGCTGGCACAGGGTGTCTCCGTTCTCCGCTCGGGGATCCCCCAGGCCGGGCGGGAGGAGCCGCTGGGGCCGTGCCCGAGCGGGGCTGCGGCTCCAGCCCCTCCCCGGTCTGCCGGCGGGGCTGCGGCCCCCGAGCCCCCGCGGCAGCCCAGACTTTGTGTCTGCACGGGGACTTCCCGTCCCCGCTCGGGCTGCGAGAGCAAAGAGCGCTTGTCGGGCCGCGCCGCCTCCGCGCTGACTGCCGCGCTCTGTTCTCGCTAGCAATAATACACCCCGAGCTCCGCGCATAAATTGAGTTTCCCAGAGCCAGGCCGGTGCGGAGACTTTAATGGGAAGGAAAATAAACTGTGTACTCGGCACGCGGGAGGTGTGGCGCTGGCGGAGGGCGCCGGCAGAAGGGAAGGCTCCTCTTGGCTGCTTTTCCCCCGGCTCGTTTGCTGAGGGAGCACACGTATGCACGGCTGCCTGGGCACTGTGCTTGCTTCCAGGGTGCCAAGGAAAAGAGAGGCGTTCTCAAGGAGCTGCTTGAGAGCTCTGAGCTCTCCGAGCTGCCCAAGCAGCCAGCCTGGCCCTCGGAGGAGGCGGCTGCTCCGGGAGGAGCTGCTGCAGCTTTCCTGCCCGGGCCGCTCCCCTCGGGGCTCCGGGAGGCTGCGGGCACCCGGGAGGGATGCCGCTGTGCCGGGACCGTGGCAGCGTGCTTGTGATTTCTCAGCACAATGCCGCGATTCAGAGCCCCGGGAAGCGCATGAGTCACGCTGAACTTCCCCGGCCAGTCACCGCTAGGAAACGCTCGCATCTGCTCAGCCACCCTCGCAGTGCCTCTGCCCAGGGCTAATTCCACCGCTGCTGCCTCCCCGCCCGCTCCCGCTGCCGCCGGGGCTGCTCCGGGAACATCAGCAGCGCGGGGACCACGGTGCAGGGGAGGCAGTGGGAGAATCCAAGAGCGGGAGAAGCAAAGCGCCTGTGTTCAATCGCTTGTCCGTGCACGGCGGACACCAGCCAGCAGAGCCCCGCGTGCTTCAGGCTGGGACCCGCAGCGCCCGGGCCGCCCCGGCGCAGGAGGCTCTGTTGACTTAACTCGGGCCGCATCCTGCTCCGAAGCCTTTGAAGCCCTGGGGGAGAAGAGCCGGGCCTTGGGATGTGCCCGTGACTCAGGGAATCCGCCCCTGTGACCAGCAGTTACCCCGAGCGGGAGGAGGGGGCCGGGGGCGGTGGGCATCCCCAGCTGCGGGACACGCTCGGGCTTCCCCGCGGGTCCGGGAAGCAGCGTTTCCCTTCGAACACGCCGTCAGTTCTCAACAAATGTCAGAGACGCAAATGGGAAGTGAAATCCCACTTTTATAAAAATATTTGCTTTGAGCTGAACGAGGCTGGTTAGGGAAAGGGAGTTTGGGTGTTTGGGTTTCTCCTCCTCGCGGTGCTCCTCTCGTCCTGCTCCCAGGGCAGGCAGCCCTGGCCCCGGAGCATCCCCCGGCCCCGTGCGGGCGGTCACGTTCCGCCTGTGTCCCCTCGCCCCCCCAGAGCCCGGCTGAGCCGCGGGGTCCCGAGCAGCGCTCCCGGCCCCCGGTCTGCGCCGCTCCGGCCCCGGGCAGCCCTTACATGGGGAAGGGCCGGCGCGGAGCCGCTCCGCTGTCTGAGCTCCCCGCTCGGTAAATAACATTCCTGCCGACGCTGCTATGCAGGAAGCTGTGCAGCTCCCCGCTCAGCTCCGGGCTGTGGGCAGGGCAGTGGGGCACCAGGCTGTGGGGCAGGACTGTGGGGCAGGGGATCTGGGGCAGGGCTGTGGGGCAGGGATGTGGGGCAGGGCTGTGGGGCAGGGCTGGCTGTGGGGCAGGGATGTGGGGCAGGGCTGTGGGGCAGGGATGTGGGGCAGGGATGTGGGGCAGGGCTGTGGGGCAGGGCTGTGGAGCAGGGCTGTGGGGCAGGGGCTGCCCTGGGTTCCTGCCTGCCCCACTCCCAGCTCCACCTGCACGGGCAGCACTTCACTTTGGGGGAACACGGGAACCTCTGCCATGACTGAGGCTCCCTGTGCCCCTCGGGGGTGAAGAGGGGCTGCCCGTGAAGCCCCGAGCTCTGAGCGAGCAGCAAACCCCAGCCTGAATGAGCCACCATGTCCCAGGCCCCCAGCGAGCCCCTGCTCCTCTGCTCTGCCAGGGTGGCCGGGAGCCAGGAGGGCAATTCTCACTTTTGTTCCTCAGCAGCCAGGCCTTCCCCTGAGAGGGGCTGGAGACACCTCCCCACAGCACCCAACCTTCCAGGGAATCACAGCCTTGTCCCAAAGCCACACAGCCAGGCTCCAGCTCACTTTATGGCCCCAGAGGGAATTCCAGAGGGAATTCCAGGCTGGGGGATGAGCCCACCCGTGGCTGCAGCACAGCCCGTGGAAGAGGGGCCTCTCTGGCCATTCCCGCTGCAGGTCCAGGTGGATTTGAAGGGAGCTTGAAGCCCTGGGCTGCTGATGTGTCCCATGCACCATTGCCTGCCAAGGTGGGCTCCAGGAAAACAGGACTGGGAGCCAGAGCTCCAGGGCTCGGCAGGGACACGGCCCCACTGTCCCTGGAGCCCTTCCTGCCACTGGGCAGAGGAAATGTGCGCTGGGGCTGCTGGGGATGGGCCATTTCCTCCCGGGCTTTTCCTCCTCTGCTTTGGCCTATTGAGGTGTGCAGGGATCAGTGGAGGAGAGCTGGGCTGGCTGGGCAGGGGCTGTGCAGAGCTCGGGGTGCTGCTGGGCCCGTGGGTGCTGCCAGGACCCCTGGGTGCTGCTGGACCCCTGGGTGCTGCCAGGACCTGCTGTGGCCCTGTCCCCGTGGGCTGGCCACGGCTGGGAAGTGGGTTTGTGCCGAGCTGTGCTTACCATGAGGGAAATGAAAATAAAAGCACCGTGCTTCCAGCTGTCTCCTCCACGCCCCAAAGCCATGGGGTGGCTGGGGTGGCTGTCCCAGGGCTGCTGCAGCCCAGCCAGAGGGATGGGGACTGGGGGAGACGTGGCTGGGGCTGGCTGCAATCCCTGCAGGAGCCCGGGATGCCAGAGAGATAATGAGAGGGGATGTTAAACATTACTGCAGTCACAGGAATTTATCTGACACCAGGAATCCTCCAGGGTGCACAGCTCAAGCCAGACCCCGTTAGAGCTCCTTTTACTCGCTGTGCTCTGGCTGGAGCTGGGGCAGCCCCGGTCGCTGCTGTTCCCTGCCCGGGGCTGTCTCTGCTGCACCTCCCCAGCCCCGAGGGGCAGTGCCAAGGGACGAGCCCTGCAGGGTGGGCACGGAGCACAGGAGAGGAGCTGAGGGTCCCCCTGGGGCTGTCCCGAGCTCTGCAGGCTGGGGACAGGAGGGACATGCAGGAGGGGCCGTTTGTGCAGGGCCAGGCTTGCTCTGCCTGCCTGCAGCTCCCCACGCTGCTGCCAGGACGCTATCTCCTCTGCTCTGAGACTTCTGGGGATTTTTTTCTATCCAGAAGTAGGAAAAAACCTGAACAAGCTTGGGGATTTTTCTGTACCTGGGCAGCAAAGAGCTTGCACTTCCAAGCCAAGCCCGCTGTGAACTAGAAACGTGTTTCGTTTTGGAGGGGAACACACTAAAGTGAGACAATTTGGAAACTTCCCAAACATCCTTTGAACCCCTGAGTTCCTGCCCTGCACTTCCCCACTGGGCACTGCTGCGTGTGGCTTTGGGGCTCCCAAAGTGCCCTGGGGCTGGGGCAGCAGTGCCCTGGGGCTGCTCTTCCCTGCCAGGCTTGCAGTGAGCCCGGTGCCCAGCAGTGCCCTGGGGCTGCAGCCAGGGCAGGTGCCAGGCACCATCCCCACCGTGCCCGGGCTGAGCAGGAGCTGGGGGCTGCAGGGCAGAGGGCAGGAGGCAGCCAGGGGCCGGGGCAGTGGCATCCAGAAGCAGAACAGACAATTTCCAAGCCGTGGTGACGGTGAGCAGTGATGAGCAGGGGCTGCTTCAAAGGGAACCAGCTTTAACTGGATCAAACCCCGAGCCAAAAGCATAAACACTAGGAGGAAGTTTGGCTAAAGTTAAATCATGTTTTATTTAAAAATCTCCCTCTCCTTGTAGTAAGATGGAAACTCTACATCTGAAAAGTGAAACTAAGATTGGAAACAGTCTGCAGTCATTAAGTTTATGCTGCTTTTTTTTTTTTCTTCAGCTTCTCAAGTAAAATATCAACTGGCTCCACTGTCAGGGACAGGAAACATTAGTAATAAGTTCATAGATTTACATTTTCCCCAGGGAAATACAGGAATATCAGAGATCAAAAGTTGGAGAAAGGAGTTATTTTTATACAGTGATTTGCAACCAGTATTCATTGAGGGGAGTAAATAAATTACAGGCCCTTCACTTTGGGGTTGTTTGAGTTCTTTTTCTTTAATGCTGTCCCTTTTAACTACTGTAGAGAGTCTGTCAGGCCTTACCCAGAGCAGGAAACCTTCCCTGCCTGTTTTGCAGCAAACACAGCTGGTCACTCATGCTGTCACACCAGACTGTCACACTGCCTGTGGGCTCAGGGCATCATGGGGCAGGACGTGGGACAGGCCAGCCTGGCACCATGGGGCACCATGGGGACATGGCTCTGCTGGCCAAAAGGGTCACTTGGGGTGCCAGAGCCAGCCTGGCTACCGGTGTGAGGCACCCCTGCTGCCAGAGCTGGGCCCTGGGGCCCCTCTGTGCCCTGGGCACTGGGCACTGCTGCTTTGGCCAAGCAGGGCAGCAGCCCCGGGCACTCGCTCTCCAGGAGGGGGGGATGGCCCTGGGCCTTTGCTGCCACCCAGCCTGGTCCTCCCCACCACCCAGAGGGTGGCTTGTGGCATCCTGGCCCTCGGGGTGTCTCTGCCTGGGCTCGTGTCCCAGCCCAGGGACAGCCTGTGCCCCGTGCCACAGCCCAGGGACAGCCTGTGCCCCGTGCCAGAGTGCAGGGACAGCCTGTGCCCCATGCCAGCCTCTCTGCCACAGCCCTGCTCCCCATGAGCTGCACCACGGGCAGCCAGAGCTCCTGTGGCCGTGTCCCCCAGGGCACTCACAGGGGCCAGGCTGCTGTGGCAGGGCTGGGGTGGCCGGGAGCCAGCCCCAGTTGTGGTGCAGACACTGGAAACTTTGACCAGGCATTTTGTCTGGTGTCATCAATTAAAGGTGAGGCACTCGCTGGCAGAGCAGGATAATGAATGATGGGTTTAAGTACAACTGGAAAAACAATAAAATACTCTCTGAGGGTGACACAGCTGTGAACAATGAACATTAAACAACTTCACGCGAGCAAGCTGCCGCAGCCACACTCGGCCCTGATGGATTCCTGTTTGGAGTGTGCCTCACAAAGGCACTCTGCAGCCACCCCGGCTGGGAAACGCTCTCCTTCTCCTGCTCAAAAATACATCCACATAAAATGGGCTTTAAGAATCCCTAAAGGTTCATTAATGTCACAAGCAGGGGAGGAGAAAAGAGTTGGAAGGTCTTGAAGTACATGTCGGAAACACTCCAGAGAAAACTGTAAATGCTGCTGGGATGAACTGCAGGCTCTGGAGGATCAGTCGTGCTGGAAGACTATTTATTTTCCAGTCTATTTTAAACACTGGACTGCTTCAGATAAGAGTTGCCTGTGGTGGCAGACAGGATCGTGGGACTGGTGTGCAGGAACTCATGCCAGATTCATTTCTGGGGAGTATTTCCTCCCTGCCTTGATAAATCTGCCTTGTCTGCTGTACCAGGTTACTTCCTTTGGAGTTCTCTCTCCTTATTATTACTTATTAAAGTTGCCTGCAAATAGCACTTGGGCTTCATGCAACATCCTGTACGACAATCCATCCTTCTCGTTATCTCAAAGCTGACAATTCCCACCAGGGCCAGAGAGGGTGGCTGGAAAAATGCCTTGAGAAGAAACAGAAATGGCCATCCCTCCTTGCGAGGCTGGAGAAACCACGCTGGGGAGGCTGGAAAGGGCAGGAGATAAGTGGGGACTTGCCCCCTTCAGGGACAAGCCATGAAAGGGAAGAAAAGCAGAAGAAACAGAGCTGGCAGCACCAACCAGTGTCTGGGTGTCTTCCCTCAGCTGGGGTCCCGGGCTGGTGCTCAGAGGGGTCAGGAGCCCTGACCTGGCAAACTGCCCCCTGTTGCTGATGTTATCTGGGAAAGGGGCTCAGGTTACAGGGCCCTGGTGAGGGCTGAGCCCACATCCCCGCTCCGTGCAGAGGGGCCGGCAGGGTCACTGGGCCCTGGACTTTGGAACTGGGCTGCAGCCCTGGCTGCAGGGAGGAGAGGCAGGCCTGGGGCTGTGTGGGATCCAGCTGCACAGGGCACTGGCTGGGCATGCTGTCTGGAGCTGCTCTGGGATGGCTCTTCCTGCCTTCCTGGGCTCCAGGGCTCCCTCCCTGGCAGCGTGAGCCACTGGGTTGCTGCTCCCAGCCCTCGTCTCACCCAGCTCTCCCAGCCTGATGGAGCTGCAAAGTGCAGCTTGGCTCGCACAGCTGGGGCACTGCCCCGGGAGCTGCCCTGGTGTGTGAGCCCCTTCCCCCAGCATCACCCAGCAGCAGCAGCCCCCTGGCCCGTCCTGCAGCCCTGCCAGCCCTGAGGCTGCTCCCTGCCTTGGCTGCCAGCCTGAGCCACCCCTCCCCTCTGCTGGGCACTGCCCCAGTCCCTGCTCAGGGGCAGCACTGCCCTGCCCATGGGGCTTGATCAGAGCATCTGCTTCCCTTTGCAGGGCAGCTTCCCTGGCACTCTCCTGCCAGGGCGCTGGTCTCATGTGCCCAGGCTCATTCAGCCAGCAGTGAGGAGAGCTGGCAGCAGCAGGGAAGGGCCCTGCCCGGGCAGGGCAGTGGGGCAGGGGGAGAGGCTGCTCCTCCCTGGGATGCTGGGAGCAGCCTCGGAGACTCCTGGCCCGGCCCAGCAGCCTGGAGAGCTGCCAGGGATATTTTGGGAAAGCTGGCTCGTGGCAAGCTCCCGAGCCCGGGCAGCACCAGCCCGTGCTGCTGGCACAGCCTGAGCACCCCAGAGCTGCGGGGTCTGGGCAGCTCCTCCTGCACGGGCACGGGCTGCCCAGGCCAGGCTGGAGCCTTAACCAGCACTTCCCAGCCACAGCTCCCGAAATGGCAAATCCTGCTGGTGCCAGACGACGGATGACTGCTCCAGACGTCTTGGAGAAGCCTCTGGAAAACTGTCTCTTCAAGGGAGCTCAATTTTGGCTTTCTAAATTGAGACTCCCCAAATTACTCTTGGAAGCATTAGCCGTTATTATTTTCCTTCTGTTTAATCACAGTATTTCCCCTGCTCCCCAGTGATAACAGACATCCAAGACGTTCCTGCTGTCCCGGAGAGGCCACACGCTGTCAGCCCCCAGCTCCCACGCCGTGCCCATCCCACCACGGTGCCAGCACTGCCACCCCGGCCACGGCAGGGGTGCAGGTGTCAGCCGGCACCAGCCAGCTCCTCCCTGCCCTCCCTCCGTGCCACGTGGAGCTCTGCGGGTCCCTCCCAGCCCAGGAGCAGCTCCAGCCCCAGGAGCCCACCCAGGGCTCGCTGCCCTCAGCACAGCCCCTGCAGGAGGGGGCTCCAGGGGAGCGGGCAGGGCTGAGGAGGGGAGGCTGTGGGTGCCCCCGTGGCCGTGCCCGAGCTGTTCCTGGCACACCCTGTACCAGGGACCATCTCTGCCCGGCTGGGGCACGCCGGGAGGAGCTCCTGGATCAGCTCACAGCCCCCCACGCCCCCTCCCAGCACCCTTTATTTATGGGACAGCTATTTCCTCTCGGGGAGAAGGAGCCAGCAGCACGACAGGCAGAAGGGTTTGGATGAAAACAAGGGGTTTGCTGGAGCTGTGGAAGATGTGGGGCTCCCTCTGGGTGCTGGGGTGTGACGTGCCAGCCCCCTGCTCCCCAGCAGGGACAGTCCCACGGGGCTGGGCTGGCTCCCGGGATGCCCTGCACACCCCTGGCAGGAAACCATCTGCCATCTCCCATGTCTGCCCCCAGGCCCTCATCTGAGCCACAGCCACCAATAACTTGGGGTGTTTCCAGCCAGTGCGGGCCCCACGTGCTGCCCTCCAGCTCCGTGGCAGCCATGATGGAAGGTTATTGCTGTGAAGTGAGGCTGGGGGGGAAATTCAGATTATATCGATCCCAGACAGCAGCTGCTGTACCCAGGGCAGTAAACTTTCCTACCCCAGTACGTCTTTTGACATAAAGTAACTTCTGTCTTAGATGAACCTTTCCCAAGTCCAGCCAAAGTTATTTTTTCATGGGACAGGGAAGCCCAGCTCCTCCCATGGCAGCAGGGCTGATGGATGCCCTGGGGAAGGGCTGTGGGGGTGAGGCAGTGCCAGGTGAGGCCCCAGGCACGGGGCCACCCCGAGGATGCTCTGCCCATTGTGCTGGGGACTCCTGGGGCACCAGGTCACCGCAGGACCCCTCAGGCCCCACAGCCAAGTGGCCAGGCAGGACACGGGGAGCATTGCCACCCTGTGGTGCCAGCCTGGGCTGGGCTGGGTGCTCCCTGCCCGCTGTGTGTGCCCTGCACACCCTGGGATGGCAGCGGGTGCCTCCACAGGCACAGGAGGGGCTCTGGTGCCTCCTGCCCTGCTCAGCCCCGGGAAGGACTGTCCCTCACTCCTGCCATCCTCTCCTGGCTCACAGGAGCTCCCTGCCCGCGGGCCAGCACCCCTCCTGCCCTGCCAGCACCACGGCACACAGCCTGATTCAAACAGAAATTCAATTAGAAATAAAACGAGTATTTATTTCAAACAGAAACAAAACGAGTGGCTTTTCCCTCTGCCCCTCTGGGCTGGGCGGGCAGTGCCCGTCCCCTGGCTGGGCCCTCAGGAGCATCCCTGGCACGGCGGGGAGAGGCCACGACACCAAAAGTCCCTTGTTCCCCGAGTGACAGGCTGGTTGCTGAGCTCTGCCCTCCCCACCTCCCCGAGCTGCCAGCCCCGCTCAGGGCGGTGCCCTGGGCACAGCAGCAGGGTCACTCCCCGAGCAGGGCCACTCTCCAGAATCACCTTCTGCCCCACCAGGAAAGGGGAAAAGCGATCAGTGGCTCCGGCGCTGGCTTCAGAGCGGATTACGGCGGTGAATAGGAGCTGTCGCTAATGAACGGTGTGACCAGCAGCTAATTGAGCAGTGACACAGCCAGCCCCTCGAGGCTCTGCGGGTGACTCCGTGCCCTGCCCGCCCTGCCCAGCTCAGCGTGCAGCTCCGTCCTCCCGCAGCCACAGACAACGCGCCGCCAGCATAACCCTGCGTGGAAAATGCGGAGGTGGAGGGAAACCCGGGTAATGAGCCCGGGAGCCGCCAATCTCCTCGTGTGAAACGTGAGCCTTTTCCTGGGAAAGTAAAACAGGCCCCACACTGCCTTCAGGGAGCCCAGCAGAGCAGAGGGCCGTCCACACACGTGTGTGTGTGCTGGATTTGAAACGCTCGCTGTGATTGTCCAGGCAGATCTCCAGTCAGCTGCAGCACGGCATTGCTGTTGTGGGGCGGGCACGGGCTGTGGCTCCCTCTGGCACTGCCACTGCTGCTGGCCCTGCTGCCCGTGGTGATGAATGAGGCACAGCAGCCCCGTGGCAGGTGCCCTTTGCTGTGCTGGGTGGGATTCACCCCTGGGCTGGGTGGGATTCACCCCCTGTGCTGGGTGGGAATCTCCCCTGTGCTGGGTGGGATTCTTCACCCCTGTGCTGGGTGGGATTCACCCCTGTGCTGGGTGGGATTCTTCACTCCTGTGCTGGGTGGGATTCACCCCTGCGCTGGGTGGGATTCACCCCCTTGCCGGGTGGGCACCGCCCCGGTGCCCCTGCCCCGCTGCCCGGGGGCACTGGCTGGGCAGGGGGTGCTGAAAGGGGGGCACAGGCAGTGCAAGGCACGGAGGTGCTGCACCAGCCCCCTGCATGCCAGGGCCAGCAGCTTTGCCCGGGGCTCTCCCCGCATTCGCTGTGCTTTGTCTGCACCCCCCAGCGCTCGGCTCATCAGCCCATTAAAGATTAATTTGAGATTATTGCTCGTGTCAACAGCCCACGGGCAGGAAAACAATGGCTACACCTGCGACTTGTTTGCGAGCTGCTAATGGACAGGCTTCCCCGGGGTTCTGCTGGCAGCCTGAGCCTGCCCGGCGTGCTGCCCTGCCCGGGCAGGGACAGCCTCACCCCAGGGCTCCTGCATCCCCTCGGTGTCCCTGCTGCTCACCCTGCCAGCTATCCCAGGTTCTCCATGTCCCCCTGCCCCAGCCCAGAGCAGCCTGGCAGCCCCCGGCTCCCGGGACGGGGCTGGCCCTCACTCTGCCCGGTGCTGCTCGCTGCTCCAGCCTTCTCTGGCTGAGCCAAGAGCCAGGAATTGGGCTGCCAGACTGGAGGGGCAGCACCTGAGAGCCCTGTCCCCGGGGCACAGGCTCTGGGCAGGGCCAGGAGCAGATGCCACAGCAGCCCAAGCGCCGGTGGGCTGTGCTTTTGTGATTCAGAACAGGCAGCATTTCTTTTTCCCAGTGTTTTAAGGCTGCATTTGTGTTTGAATGGCAGCGGGATTTGCCAGTGGAGCTTTGCTGCTCTCCACCCGTTGAGACCTTCCCTCGGAAAGCCTGGCGTGCCAGAGCACCCGTGGGAGCAGCACAGCTCCCTGAGGAGCTTTCTCCCCGCTCTCACGGCCGGCCTGACCGATTGAGGGGCATTGAGGGGGCTGGCAGGGTCCCGGTGGGTCGGGCTGGGATGGAGCAAGGGCCTGAGCAGCACGGGAAGGGGTCGGGTCCGTGTGGTGACAGGGCTGGCACACGGGGCGGGGACAAGCACGGCCCGGGGCTGGGGGCTGCTGCTCCCTCTGCTCCCTTCCAGCTCCTGCAGGTGGTCCCTTCCCAAAATTCGTCTCTCCTTTTTTTTTTTTTTTTTTTAACTGTTTAGCTGCTTTTGCGGCTCCAGAATTTTATGGATGGAAAGCTGAAAGTAATTAGTGCCCCTCCCCCGCTTCCTGTTGGGAAAAGGAAGAAAAGCACACACAAGAGCAAACCCAAAACTTCCTGCCCTGCTTAATAATCGAGTAATGAGTCCAGCTCGGCTGGGAAAGTCAGTTTGTACCGGGTGAGCTCTTAATTAAAGAAGGGCCGAGCAGCAGCTCTGCTGACTTTCACAGCCACACATGTCCCTGCCCCACGCCGGCCCGGGAGAGGCGCGGGGACCCGCGGGCTGCGGGATGGAGGGGACCCGAGGAGGGGGTCCTTCCTTCCCTGGCTCAGTGTGGGACATGGCAGCGGGGAAAGGAGGGCAGACAAAGCCAGCCCGGGGCAGCAGTGAGCCCCGAGGCACCCGGGGCTGCAGCAGGGACGGTGCAGGGCAGGTGGTTTGGGGCACGGCCGTTTCACTGTGGGAACGCTGCAGGCAGACACTGGAGCACCCCTGGGCGCCCTCGGTGCCCCCCAGGCCGGGCACAGCCCCTCCTGTGCCGGTGACAATGGGACGTGCCAGCTCTGCTCCACACCACCCACAGCGGGTCACCCCTGGAGCTGGAGAGGCTCGGGGTCCTGCCGAGAGCCAGGGGCTGCTGTGCCACCCCCGGGGGACAGTGCCACCCCCAAGGGACAGGGCCCTGAGCTGCTGTGCCACCCCCGGGGGACAGGGCCATGGGGGACAGGGCCCTGAGCTGGGCACAGACCTGCTCCCCAGGGTGCTCAGGGACACTGCAGCCCCCTCTCCGGGGACAGCAGCACGCTGCTGTGTCCGAGCAGGCTGGAAGGGACACGACAAGCTCCTGTGCTTTCTCTGAACCTCTGCAGCCCCCGCCCCGCGGCCCTGGCAGGAGCTGGCCGGCCTGGCTGCTCCCCACATGCCCTGCGGCCAGTGCCACGTTCTGGGCACCTGCACCAGAGCCAAGAGCTCCGGGTGGGAGGAGAGCTGAGCCCAGCACCGGGTCCAGACAGTGCTCCCCCCTTACAGCTGCACACTCAGCCCAAGCAGCCACAAAACCCTATTATAAATTAACGATTTTATTGAATATCAATAAATTGTATATCATTATATAAAAAGTTTCATCAGTACAAAACTGTGGCACAAAAATATAAATACCAGTGTACCTTTGAAATGTAAACATCCTCTTTGTAATGATTCCATGAAAACAATGTCCAAAGAAAGATGCATTCAGGAGGCACCTGTCAATAGCCATAAATAGGGCTTTTGGCACACACCTGTCGATGGCCGGCCTTGGGACAGGCCACCATTGTATCAGCTGACAAGTGCCTGCTATTAGTCACAGTTCTCTTGAAAAGCAGTTGTTAAGAGTCATATTAACAGGTGCTTGAGTGCATAGCTGCTCTGTAAACAGGGCTGGGGTTTGAAATGGCTACCCCTGCCTTTCATGGACACTGTTAATCTCGCAGGCATTGCAAATTGTCATTGTGCTGGGGAGAAGCAGCTGCTTCACAACTACTGGGATACTGTATTATTGCATAGTTACACCTTCTACAGGCGGGGAATATACACTCGGGGTACGGGGGGAGTGTCTCGTCCTTCATTGAAAAAATACTGGTTCTTAAAAGTTACCAAGTGGTTATGGTGTTACCAAAAAAATAAAAAATAAAAAAAATTTCCAAACCCCAGCCCCCCAGGCTACATGGTGGCAGTGTTCAACAGCGGAGGGTGCAGAATCCAGCCCCCCAAGGTGCCGGGTGCCTCCGGCCGGGGGAGGGCTGGCAGCACCCCGAGCCCCCCGGCTCACACCCCGGCACAGGGCAGCCCGCAGCCGGGACGGGACAGGGGTCACAGCACCAAGCCCGGGCTCCAGGAGGTTTGGACGAGGCTCTCAGGCACACACGGGGGGTTCCTGGGCGTCCTGCACAGGGCTGGGGTTAGACTCGAGGATCCCGATGGTCCCTTCCAACCTTCATGGTCGGGCTCTTGCATTGCACTGGAGGCACCGAGGGAGGAGTGTGAGGGTCCCGGGGGCCCGAGGAGCAGCGTCCAGCCCGGCGCACGCTGCCACGGCCGCGGAGGGAACTACTCCTACAGAAACTATAATAATACAGGTTTTCGTGCTGGGAGAGGCCTGGGAGCGCCGTCCTCAGCGGGAGCCAGAGCAGCCCGTCTCCTCGTGCTTGTGCAGCAGCGACATGCGGGAGAAAGTCCGCGAGCAGGTTTTGCACTGGTACTTCTTTACATCTGAATGGGTCTGCAGGTGGGCGCGGAGATTAGAGCGGTCAGCAAAGGCCCGGTTGCAGTGTGTACAGGAAAAGGGCTTTTCACCTATGGGACAAAGAGAAACGCTCCCAATTAACCAGTGCATCAACACATGGCGAATATCAAAGAAGGAGCCATTCATTAGCCAAAGTTTGCGCGGAGCGCAGTGAAAAGAAGTGCTGGCTGTTATTGTTCGGGGAAAGCCGGCTATGCACCGCATGGCTCGGGGGAGAACCGCCCGCTCCTGGAAAACCCTCCCTGTGAACCGCGGAAAACTAATGCTGGAAACATCTGCGAGCAGCACGGCAGTCGCACGGAGGAGCAAGACACGAGAGTCGTGTGCTGCGCGGAGCCGAGGAGGAGCCGCGGGCCGGCAGAAACCGAGCGCTGTGTGTTAATTATATCACAGCATTATATCATAGCAGGCAGCGGCTGCGAGGCGCCAGCCCAGCCTGAGTGCAGCTATTTCCTCTGCCGAGCCTGCTCCCCCTTCTCCTGCCCGGCTCGCATTCAAAGCCTGGCCAGGGCGAATTCCTCCCAGAAAGGCTCTTTTGGAGGAAACAAATGTGTATGCTCAATTTGGAAAGCACAATTAAGTCTACCCGGCTTCCTTCAGCCATCGTCTTTAGTAGGCTAAGAGGGTGTGAAATCAGTGCCAAGTCACAATTACACCGTCCCGGGCCCCACAAAGGATGCTCGGGAGATGCTTTGTGGGGGCAGCGGGGTGGGCTGCAGCTGCGGGCCCGGCCCCGTGCCAACAGGTGCCTGCAGCACCTGCCCGGGCCGTGCCGTGCCGAGCCAGGCCGGGCCTGCAGCGGGCTCAGCACCGCCGGGGAGGGATGCTTTGGGCTCCGGCAGTCTCGCAGCCCCTCTCGATGGCGTTTTGGTGGAGCGTGTGCCGTCGCTGGCCCTGCAGCAGCGCAGATTTACAGGCCGGGCCTTGACCCTGCGCTGCGCTCCAGCCAAGAGGATATTTAAAGGACATGTTGGAGAGATGTGCCAAGGGGGTCTGGGAAGCCCTTATCTTCCCAGATAACAGGCGGCCCGCCGATTGGCTGGGGCGGCGGAGCAGGGAAGCGGGAGGCGATAAGGGAGGGAGGGAGAGGGACAGGAGGGGACGTTACCAGTGTGCGTCCGGATGTGGCCCTGCAGCAGCCAGGGCCGCGAGAACGCCTTCCCGCACATCTTGCAGACGCAGGGCAGCGTGTGGCTCCGGATGTGCATCTTGAGAGCCCCCAGGCTCACGTACTCCTTCTCGCAGTACTTGCAGCTGAAGGATTTCCTGGCCTGGGCGTCGCAGTGCAATTGCTTGTGCTTGGAGAGCCCGGCGAAGGTGGAGTACGCCTTGGCGCACTGGGCACAGCGGAAGCGCTCGGCGGCGGCGGGGGCCGAGGCCGGGCTGGGCGGCCCCGAGCTCTTGCCTTCATCCTCCTCGCTGGAGAGCGCCGTCAGGTCCAGGGCGGGGGCCGCGCCGCCCGCGGCCTCGCTGCCCGGGCCGCCCGGGAACAGGCTGGACAGCAGACCCGCGTCCCACACCAGCGGAGGGTAGTAGGCTCCGGGCCCCAGCACCTCGGGCGGGGGGATGACGGGCAGCGGGCACGTCTCGTACAGCAGCGGGGCGGCCAGAACTGCGGGAGACAGCGGCGGTCAGCGCGGCGCGCCCGCAACGGGGGCGGCGGGGCCCGGCCCCCCCCGTGGGCTCAGTGGGACCCCAGCCCAGGCCATCCCTCGCCCCGCACGCCCGAGGCAGGGGAGCAAAGGGACTCCAGCCCCCCCAATGGAGCCCAGAGCCGCAGCCCGCCCCGGGGCAAAGGTGACCGGCCTCGCACCACAGGGACCCCGCGCCCCCGCCCGCCTTGCCGCGAGGGACGGGGCGAAGAGACCCCCACGCTCCCGCCCGCTACCGGCACGGGGAGCTCCCCACGCACCCAAGCGCACCCCGTGTGGGAGCCACCGGTGCCACCGACATCCCCGGGGCACCAGGGAGCGGCTCAGCATCCCGGGACACGGGACCGCGCGCCACGAGACGCACGGAATTGAAATCGAACAAAAATCCGGAACCCGGGAAAAGCCGCTCGGTCCCTGCCCGCTCCTGTGCGGAGCCTCGGGAGATCCCGCACCGGACCCCGGCCCCACGCGCACGGCCCGTCCACGCACCGGCCTGGCTCTCCAGCTCGCTGTAGTTGGGCTTCTTGCTGGCCGAGAAGTGCTTCTTCACCAGGAACGAGCGCGGCATCTTGCAGCCCGGTGCCGCGGGGCCGCCGCGCCCGCTGATATGGGCGCGGGGCCGGGGGCGGGCGCGGGGCGGTGCCGAGCCGAGCCGAGCCGAGCCGAGGGGACGGAGCCCGGGGGCCGCCGCCGCGGTGCCAGCCCGGTACCGGGGGACGAACCGCCGCCGGTGGTGCTGCTGCAGCAGCCGCTCCTGCCCTCTCTCCCGGCGTTTCCCGGGCCGTGCTCCCGCGGGTGCGGAAGGCTGCAGTGACCCGCAGCCCGTGCCCCACGTGCGGGCTGGAGGAAGCGCTCCTGTGCCCGGCGGCGATCCCGCAGCCCTGCCGCCGGTCCTTCCCTCCCCTTCCCCCGGCTGTGGGCTGCCGTGCAGGGCGGGACGAGGCTCTGCCGTGCCCCGCTGGGACACAGCCCTGCGCTGAAGCACGCTTCCCAGGTTAGTAATCCCCTGGGAAGAGCCAGTGGCTTTTGGAGCAGCGGGATGGAGCCGGCCCAGCCCTCGGTGACTCCCTCCCGCTGCCAGGCCTCAGCAGCACCTGCCCAGACACACTTTCTTTTCTGCTGGGAAGGTTTTGTGCAGCGCAGCCGTCCCCCCAGCAAGCTCCCTGCTCTCTTCCCTGCTGTCTTCCCCTGACTCTTTTCCTCGGGCAGGGCGGGTCACAAAGCCCCGCTGAGGCACACGCTCCCTGCGGCTCCCCTCCCCAGGGGCCGTGTGCCAGGGAAGGTGCCCAGGCATGGCTGGCGGGCAGCGGTGAGCAGAGATGTGCCAGGCAGACAGCGCTGCCTGAGCTCCCAGCCGTGCCGGGCCCGGCTCCCGCGGGGGTTTCCCCGGGAAGGGCTCGGGCTCGGCTCCAGCCACCTGCTGCAGAGCCGCGCTCAGCTCGGGGCCAGGGCAGCTGCTGGCGGCTGCCGCGGGAGGAGCAGGTCCTGCTGGGAATGCCTCCCCCGGCCCGCGCTGGGGAAGGGGCCGTGTGCCGGGCCACCCGTGACTCACCGTCACACGAGCCGCGCCAGCCCTGCCCACCGCACCTCGCTGTTCAGCCGCAGCGAAATGCAGAAGTGGGAGCGAAGCTTTCCACCGGCACGGCTGCGGCGCGGGGCCGGAGCTCACCGTCAGCCTTTCCTCAGGGCAGGAGCAGCTCGGAGAGCCTGTCCTGCCAGCCACATCCTGCCCAGACCAGACGCATTTGCAAACTCTTGCCCTGCAGCCATGTGCTCTGGTACTGGATCATCGCCTGGCTTTCAGCAGGTGTTTATCTGGGAAACTCATCCCTGGATCACCCGAAGTTCAGGGGGAAAAGTGCCCCAGAGCCCTTGGGGGGTACAAATCACCGAGGTCAGGTCCTCCCGTTCTCCGGGGGGCAGAGGGGCCGCTCCCGGGCGGGGTGGGGGCGGCAGCCGGGGCTCTGCAGGTGCCCCCGGTCCTGCCGCTGCCCCCCCGCTCCTCCACCTGCCGCGGATGTGGTCGCAGCGGGGACACTTGCACGGGGAACACGGCGAGGTGGTTTTCTGTTCTTTCTGAAATGGTAATAATCAGATCTGTTCCAACCACTGCGTGTGGAAATTTGCCTGAGCTAGGGGAAAAAACGAGATCGAGGGAGAAAGCGACCTGACCTACCTGTGCCTGTGAGGCAGTGTGACAGGGGACAGAGAGCAGGGCGCAGGGGAGGGGAAGCTCGGCACTGCTTCATGGGCTGGAAGTGGCAGTGAGCGTCCCCCCTCACCAGCAGCTGAGCCCCAAGGCTCAGAGCAGACCTGCCAGCAGCCCGTGGCACGGCTCCAGTCCCAGACGCACAAGGACTGGCCCAAGGAGCTCACAAATACCCTTCAACACCTCCAGAGCAACAAGCCTGCTGAAAACTCTTCTTTTTACTTCCCTGGCCCCACGTCTCCATGAAGCATCTTGAATACGTGGCCGCAGAGCAGAGCTCCTCCCGAGGGAGGCTGAGGTGGGAAAGGAGAAGCTCTGGCCATGGGACGGGGTGCGAACCCTCCCGCAAGGCTGGAGGAGCCCCCGAAGCCCAGGGCAGCCCCCTGAGCCCGGCGGAGCGGGCTGGGGCCGGGCACGGTGCCGGAGCAGCGAACCCGCTCTCTCCGAGGTGCGAGACCTCCCTCTGCCGTCCGCAGCCCGAGCGCGCACCGCCGCTCCGGGGCCCGGCACCGGCACCGGGCCGGGCAGGGACCAGGGACTGGGCTGGGCAGGGACCGGCACCGGGCTGGGCAGGGACCGGGCTGGGCAGGGATCCTGGCACCGGGCTGGGCAGGGATCCCGGCACCGGGCTGGGCAGGGACCGGCACCGGGCTGGGCAAGGACCCGGCACCGGGCTGGGCACCCTGGCACCGGGCAGGGACCGGCACCGGGCTGGGCAGGGATCTGGCACCACGCGGGGCATTGGGCAGCTCCCAGAAGATTCACGGAATTATTTTTTTAAAGCCCAGCATCTGTAAAGACAGAATAAATATGAGAAGAACTAGAAGAGAGATCTACACCAGTAGCAATGACACCAGTTTTTCTCTAAGTGCTGAGTATTTTCTGGAGCTTTGGGGAAGGAATAAGGAAGGAAAGGCAAGTTTTCATAGTGGCTTCAACAGTCCTTGTTTGTACCACCCAGAGAATAATGTAATTTTCCCATGAAATTGAATGAAGCACAGACCAATGCAACTGTAACACAAAGCTGTGTTACAGTTTTGTAACAGTTTTGTTACAGTTTTGTGTTGCAAACAAAAACCCACCCCCAAAACAGACAAATGCTGCACTGTAATTTCTAGCATATTTAAACCAACGAAAAGCTTTAGGACTGCAAACACATCCCTCATTTGCTTTTCCATGACTTATCACAGCCTTGGCTGGTCAATCCTTTGTGAGGTGGGCTCATCAGGGTGTGCAGCACAGCTGGGCAAAGGCCTTGAAGAAAATGTGCTGTTCTCTCTTCTGTCAGGTGACATGAAAACCTGGAATACAGCACTTACCCTTTGGCAAGATCCCATCCCCCAGCCTAAGGAGCCCATGGGGATTTAGCGCTGCGATTCCTGTGCACGAGGAAATTAATGCTGACTACCATTTATCAGAACTATTAAGACCAGTCGTTGTCCGGAGACAAATTTGATGGAACAGCTCAGCCGCAAGGCCGGCTCCTCCCGTCGTGTCTGTGTGTGCTAATTGCGCTCCTCGGGCTGACTCCTTGTGCCAGACACGGGGAATTTCACAGCTCGGGCCGGCCGATTGCATTATCCCACAATGCGGCCGCAGGATCAGCTGCTGACGAGGCGCCAGCAGCCCCGGCAGCGCTGCGGTCACCTCGGGAAGGGATGGGGAAGGGACACTAGGGACACTCACCCTGGGAAGGGACACTCACCCGGGGAAGGAACACTCACCCGGGGAAGGGACACTCACCTTGGGGAGCCCCCTCTGGCTGGTTCTGCTCCCAGGTTCTCCACCAGCCAAACGAGAGGAGCGCAGGCTGTGCACAGCACACAGGAGCCTCTCGCCTATAAATCAATCAGGGAGTCTCAGTTGGGCAAGGGAAAATGCTCCAGGTGCTCAAAGGACCACGAGGAAACGACAAGAGCTGACACAAAGGTAGGATTTTATAAATTAAATGACCTTTATTTGTAATTTGTCCTCAAAAGTCAAAAACATGACAAAGTAATTGCTTGGAAGCTTCTAAATGCTCCTTAAACATTTTGTCAGAATTGCATGGAAGTGCACTTAGAACAGAAGCAGGAATCTGGATTCCTGGCAATGGGCATCCCAAACTGCACTGTGACCAGCCCCAGAGATCCCCATCCAGCCCAGCACCTCCCTGCAGGCCTAGCAGCCCCCCAAACACAGCCCCTGCCCACAGAACCAGCAGGCTCCACACAGCACTGCCTCCCAGGGGCTCAGGGTGAGAGGGGGACAGCTCAGAGACACAAAGCCCGGGGGCAGCACAGAGGTGCCAGAGGTCTGGCTGAATCACCAGGTTTTAGCTGGATTGTGTTTCATTACTGTCAGGGTAAGGCTGTGCTGGGAGGAGCTGACTGCTCAAATCAATTAATTAGCACTCAATTCCGGGTGGTGCAGGCCCACTGCTCCAATTCCAACACCTGCACTGGACATCTCAACACTGATTTACAGGCTCTGGTCAGGTGCCTGAGGTCCCAGCAGCTCCACTGTGAACTTCCTGAAAGCATCACATTAAAATTAAGGAACCTCCAGGTAAAAGTGTAGCTTGAACACAGAGTATGCACTGACTAGGGGCTGGAACTGTCCTGCTTTCAGGGCTGGACTTCCCTGCTCCTTGAAAGCTACACCTGGCTCTACACACACACAGCCAGATGGCAAACAATCCAAGTACAGCCTCAGCCACTCCAGGAACGTTTAAATGAAGAACAGGAGTTCAAAATACCTGATAAAATCTGTGATGCAGAAAGGAAGTGCTATGCCAGTACTATGAATTACTCCTAAGTTTTCCCACCAGCTTGCCTTGAGAGATGGAAAACCCAAGAACATATATGAAAATTTTAGTTTAAATAGAAAGCCGAGGTATTGAAAAAACCTTCTGAATTCCCCTAGCAGCATAAGGCTTAAAATCACTAGGAAACCACTTTCAAACCCACCAATTTAATCATAAAGCCAGCAATTTTGATTAATATTTGCTAAGATAGTTAAAAAATTATGCATTTTAACTAAGACCAACACTAAAGATAATTTTCCAGGCTAGAAATTATAGTAAGAGTATGGAGGAAAGTAATCATCATGCATAGAACTGAAGTATTTTCAACTAGTTTTTACACAGTGCAAAGATTTCCTAGGAAAGTTTGCAGTTTGAACACTGATACTGAGATATGTTTTCCATACAGCTGGGAGGCTGCCTGTAAGGGTAACACTGGGAAACATTATGGAATCACAGGTATCAGAGGTCACTTAAATGAGAGCTGGTCTGACAGTTACAGTTAGCACCTGAAGTCTCACTAAAGGGGAATAGAGCTACCAGTACACCTCACATACAATCACTTCAGATATGTAAATGAGATTGGGAAGATATTACCTAGTTCAGGGCATTCCATCTGGAATGTTTTTTATTTTAGATAGTCAAATAAACACAACCTCCAAAGAAACCTATAGGCATAGGTAAAGGAAAAAGCCTTGGTTCCCACGTGTTGATGAAACTGAGTCTAAGCAAGTAGAAAAATGGGGCTGCCAGGGCTGAATGTCAGAGACCATGATACCAAAAGAGTGGATGGCACAGAAATATCAAACCAGGATTTAAAACTGAGATAGGATTAAAGTCTTCTGTACTTCTGGATGCCTGAGTTAATCTTGGGATGTGCAGGGAGAAGTGCAAGGATGCTGGGCATTTCCCCCTCGTGGAAGCTTGGGTTTGCAGGAAATCCTCTGGCTGCATCACTTGTCCCGCAGAGAGCGCATCAAAACCTGGGCCATCATATCATCTTCATCAGCATCATAATCCTGAACAGAGGGCAGAAAGGCTCTCAGTGCACAGGCACGCTGCTCAGTGCCCTGGCAGCACAGGGGCTGCACTCCCTGAGCCCTGGGCACACCAGGACACTGCACAGGCACACTGCTCAGTGCCCTGGCAGCACAGCAGCTGCACTCCCTGGGCACACCAGGACACACTCTCACTGCACAGGCACACTGCTCAGTGCCCTGGCAGCACAGCAGCTGCACTCCCTGGGCACACCAGGACACACTCTCAGTGCACAGCCACGCTGCTCAGTGCCCTGGCAGCAGCAGCTGCACCCCCTGAGCCCTGGCAGGCAGCACACTGACAGCAGTGCCCAGGGAGCTGCAGGGCAGTGAGCACCTACCACAAAGGTGTCGTAGGAAAAGCGGTGGCGTCTCTGCAGGTGCTCCATGAAGTTGGCACTCCTGTAGTTGGGGTCCCCCCAGGGCATTGAGGCACAAATTGGGCACACCTTCGAGAAAAACAGCCAGTTAGGTGCAGTGCTGACAGCAGCAGGGCAGGGACAGCCTGGGCCAGTGGGGCTGAGGGTTTGTGCTGTCACTGCTCTGCGTGCAAAGGGATGGCCAATAACTTGCTGGGACATTGAATGCAAAAGCCTCAGATAACCCTGAGTAATTTTAATTCATGTCTTAGATCCTTGAAATGGAATGGCTTACTCTTCTCCCACGTTCTGAAAATCAGAACTCATTAAAGCCTCTTGCTTTAGGAGATTTCAGCCTTACTTCACAGTGGCAGGAAAGCTTCCTTGGTCTTCTCTGCAAAGTTCACTTCTCCCCAAGAGAAAAAAGGAACTTTATTTTCCTGAATAATCTGGAATTCCAAAAAACTTCCCAGAAAAACGGAAGTTTCCAATTCAGTTCCATGTTTTGTAATTCCTCTTACATAAGAGGAAGTACCACAGATAGGTTACTAGAATGATACACTATTTTTGCAAGCATTTCCCCCGACAGTTTATAGTATTTTCTTGCTGAAAACAAGGGGAAAAACAAGGAGGAAATTAAATGTCTGACATTTTTTTGAAATTACATTTTATTGCTTTGCTGTGCTTCATTAACTCTGAAGGTGTGCCATTTTTCAAGGATGAAAAGAGGATGTGGGCCAGCTGCAGGAGGTGTGGAGACCAGAGAGCCACTGAAAGGTGACAGCAGAGCCACACCAGGCTTAGAGGCAGGACCAGCCCAGCCACACCGACCCAACAGCAGAAATTCCACCCACTTAATGCCAAACTCATTGTTTCAAAGGGCTTTAAGGCCAGACTCCACTGCAATTCCTGCACCAAGAGTTTTTTTACCACTTGTTTTGCATCCATGCTGTGCAAAGCTTTGCAGTGCTCAACCAGCCCTTCCTGATCAAAGTTCTTCTCGCTGCAGTAGGGGCAAGGGAAGGTGAAGCGATTCGGGAAGCTCCTGGCGGGGGAGAAGAGGTTGATTACCAGTACAGGTTACTCAGGGCAGGAATTTATGTATGCAACTAAGGCAAGCTAATCTTAACAATCAGTCTGTAAACTCCTAACAGTGTTTTTCAGTAGACTGAATTAGAGTTTTTCTGCAAATATTCTAGTGCCATTTGTCACCTTTTTCTCAAATGCCAGGGCACCACCCACAGGAGTGCACTGCCACCAGCTCCCTCCTCCCTCCTTTGTGGGTGAGTGCAGTCAGGAGACCAAGGTGCTTTAAAAACCAGCTGCATCTGCACAATGCCCTGATCTCAGACATGTCCAAGCAGGAGCAGCAGAGTTTACCTGGGCACAGGGGCAGGATCAAGGCTCAGCTGTTAACTACATAAAAATCTGCACCTAAACTGAGCAAAGTGCTAAATCTGCTTTTCCTTCAAAATGCTTTCTTGTGCCAGAGAAGGCCAGAGCGGATTTCAGAGCAGAGGTGTTACCTGGTGCTGTGCAGGGGCTCTTTAGTGACAGCTTTCACACCTTCCATGATGTAATTCTGGTACTTGGGGCAGGAGGCTGCGTGGCTGCGCATCTTGGACAGGTACATCTGTGCAGAAAACAGCAGCACAGCAGCTCACACCCCCTGCACCCCCTGCACACCTCACACAACAGCAAACATGGGAACCCCAGCAGCTTTCAGCAGAAGGGTTAAAGCAGAAGCTGCAAACACTTCAGCTGGACATGCAGAAAACTCCTGAGGCTGCAGTTGGCTGCGCTGTAACTGTGTGTTACCATGCAGCCTGCTCACAGCAGCAGCGCCTCACTCTGACTTTAAAATCAGCATCTTTCACATGAAATTCATTCCCTGAAGAGGTAACAACAAAAAACTGTGGAAAGAATGTCAATGTCTGGGTGCTGCCTGTATCTAACACTTCAGCACGTATCAGAACAAACACTTTGACCTGATTTTGCAGAAAGCTGAGGAGGAAGCAGTTTGATTTCCCATCTCACGTACTGAATTTCCAAACACTCTCATACTTTTTTATTGCAGCCGTTGCACGTGGTTTCTGTGGTTTCAATCTGCTTTTCCAGGTCCAGAGCTCTGCTCCCGGGTGACAGCGTGCTGCGGCACACCCCACACACTGGCTTCTTGGGCTTCAGGCACTCCTGCAGGCACGGCGTGCAGAAGCTGCCACAGACAAAAGGAGCAGGTGGTGAGACAGCCCTGGGGGCACCCGCAGGGCCCGCTGCCCTGGCACAGCCCCTGCCAGAGCAGTAACAGAGGCTTCAGACTCCACAAAGGGTAGGAAGGAGCTGCTGGCACCGGGGCATGGAGCACCCCAGGCTCTCACACCCAGAACTGTTTGCTGCTGGACAGTGCTCTGTGCCCTCGGCTTCTGGACACAATCATGGAACAGTCTGGACCCTTAAATCCTACCCAGTGCCACCCTGCCATGGCAGGGACACCTCCCAGTGTGCCAGGCTGCTCCAGCCCTGTCCAGCCTGGCCTTGGGCACTGCCAGGGATCCAGGGCAGCCACAGCTGCTCTGGGCACCTGTGCCAGCCCTGCCCACCCTGCCAGGGAACAATTTCATCCCAGCACCCAAGCTCAGCCTGCCCTCTGAGGGCGAAGCCGCTGCCCCTTGCCCGGCCCGCATTCCTCGGGGGAGACGGGAAGCGAAAGTGGAAGAACACCGGCTTCCTTTGCCCCCGCTTTCCTTTCGTTTTCTGCCTTCAAGGCCGCTCCAGCCCTGCCCGGCCCGGTGCCGGGGCCCGCAGCCCCTGCCCTGAGCCCCTGCCCGCCCTCAGACCCTGCCCGCCCTCAGACCCTGCCCGCAGCCCCGGCGGGGCCCGAGCCGCGCTCCCCCCGCAGCCCCCGGCGCGGCCCCGGTGGCTCACACGTGTCCGCAGGGCACGCGCACCGGGCTGTCGAACACCTCGAGGCACACGGGGCAGGTGAGGCGGGACAGCGGGTCCGCGCGGCGCTCGGGGGCCCGTGAGGGTCCGCCCGCCGCCATCTTCCGCCGCGCCGCCAGGGGGCGGCGTGCGCACGGCGGGCAGCGCCGGGCAGCAGCAGCGGGGCCCGGCCCGGGGTGCCCGGGTGCCGCACGGCCCGCGGCACCGTGCTCTCGGCAGCGCGCTCCCTCGGGGGCTGGGAACGCTCCCTGGGCTCCACGGCCGGCGCTGGGCTCCGGCCAGCGGTCACCGGTCCCGCATCGCCGGGAAGCGTTGGCCCGGGGAGCACCGTGCAGCAGAGCGGCCTCGTTCCCCGCGCGGGCTGCCAGCCGGAGCTGCTCACACCTATATTTATCCGTGCCTGCTCGCAGCGTGCGCTCTGCGGAGCCCGTAACCATGGATGTGCTGCTGGGTGGGCTGCCGGCAGGGGAGGCCGTGCTGCCCGCGGCTCCGTGCTGGAACGGCCCTGGCAGGGCTGCCAGGCTGTGCCCTGGCACTGTGTGCTGTGCCCTGGCACTGTGTGCTGTGCCCTGGCAGGGCTGCCAGGCTGGGCCCTGGCTCTGTGTGCTGTGCCCTGCAGCCCTGGCACTGTGTGCTGTGCCCTGGCAGGGCTGCCAGGCTGGGCCCTGGCTCTGTGTGCTGTGCCCTGCAGCCCTGCCAGGCCCTGCCCTGGCTCTGTGTGTCCTGCCCTGGCTCGGGTGCCAGGCTGTGTTCTGGCACTGAGTGCTGTGCCCTGCAGCCCTGGCTCGGGTGCCAGGCTGTGCTGTGGCACTGTGTGCCCTGCCCTGGCTCTGTGTGCTGTGCCTTGCAGCCCTGCCAGGCTGTGCCCTGGCTCTGTATGCCCTGCCCTGGCTCTGTGTGCTGTGCCCTGCAGCCCTGCCAGGCTGTGCCCTGGCTCTGTGTGCCCTGCCCTGGCTCTGTGTGCTGTGCCCTGCCAGCCCTGCCAGGCTGTGCCCTGGCACTGTGTGCCCTGCCCTGGCTCGGGTGCCAGGCACGGGGCACTGTCAGGGCTGCAGGGGCTCTGGGAGCCTCGAGGGGCTCGCTGACCCTGCCGCGTGGCCAGGCGCTGTGTTGGTGGCTGTTGGCACTGGGCATGGCAGGGCCGTGGTGCTGCACGCAGCTCCTTGCCAGCACCACTGTGTGCCCTGCCCTGGCACTGAGTGCTGTGCCCTGCAGCCCTGCCAGGCTGTGCCGTGGCTCTGTGTGCCCTGCTCTGGCTCGGGTGCCAGGCACGGGGCACTGTCAGGGCTGCAGGGGCTCTGGGAGCCTCGAGGGGCTCTCCTGCCCCCGGGGCTCGCTGACCCTGCCGCGTGGCCAGGCGCTGTGTTGGTGGCTGTTGGCACTGGGCATGGCAGGGCCGTGGTGCTGCACGCAGCTCCTTGCCAGCACAGGATCACTCCGTGTCCTGGGGGTGTTCTGCTGACGTGCCAGACAAAGATCTCTCCCTGCAGTTCTCTTCTTGCCAAGGAACAGACTCTGCTGTCTCTGTCCACAGACTCCATCCTGCACAACTTGCGGAGGAACGTGGGGAGGGAAGGGGCTGCTCCTGGCCCTTATGCTCAGATGTTAATTTAGCACTGCACATTTCCTGTGATTCACAGCCTGTCTCTTGACAGGAGCGCGTGTGCCTTGCAGGAGAAGCTGAACTGCTTCTTAACTTTCCCCACTCGGGGCTGGCTCTGAGCACAGCCTTTCATCAAGGAATGTTAACTGCCAGCCTGCTGGTTTTGTTGTTTGTTTCCCTGGCCTCTTGGTTGCTGGTATTTTGTGTTTTGGCTCCTTTCCTTCAGTGGGGAAGTCATTTTCCTCTAACACGAGTGTTGATTGTTGTTCTAGCAGCTGCAGTTAATGCTGGGTGAGGAGTCTTTTCTGGAATGCTGTTTGACACTGACTGCATCTGAAACAGTGCACTGGCTTCTCCCAGCTCCTCTCCCCTCTGGTCAAGAGCTGCTTTGTCTTTCCATGTGGTAAAGGCTGTGGTCTGCTTTGTGATGGCAGGTTCCTGAGGCCTTGCAGATAGAGTCTTGGCCTGTGAACTGCAGACCAGGATACCCATAAAAACAGGGAGTCCTGGCCTGTGAATTGCCTTGGTTCTGGTAGAGCAGCGTTTGGGAGATTCATCACCAGCTGTGTGAGCTCAGTGCTCTGAAACTGCAGACCAGGATACCCATAAAAACAGCTGTCCCTGCAAACACAGGGAATGGTTTTACCCAGTCCCATGACGCAGCTGAAGGTGGCAGGTGTAGCTTTCGTGCCAGAAGGATCCCAGTGGTGTTGGCAGCTGCCAGCTTTCACTGGAATTCGGGCTGTGCCTTGCAGCAGTCGGGAGTGGGTCCTCTGGAGGTGGCTGCAGAGCCACCTGGGGTACCAGCAGCAGGAGGGTCAGTGAGAATGTTAGCAATCAAAAGGCAAAGGCAATCAGCCTGCCCGGCCTAGGGACAGTCCTGTGCCACAAGAGGCGAGGGGAAGAGCAGATGCTTTCACAAAATGGGCAGGGACCAGGAGTGGCGCTGGAAAGCAGGACAGGGGCACTGCTGTGCCTTTCCAGAGTCCTGCAGAGGCTGTGGGGGAGCTGCAGCTCTGCGGGCTGGTACAGAGCCCCAGGGGCAGGCGTGGAAGAGCAGATGGTTTCACAAAATGGGCAGGGACCAGGAAAAGGAGCGGGGAGTGGCGCTGGAAAGCAGGACAGGGGCACTGCTGTGCCTTTCCAGAGTCCTGCAGAGGCTGTGGGGGAGCTGCAGCTCTGCGGGCTGGTACAGAGCCCCAGGGGCAGGCGTGGCTGGGTGTGCCCGGGGTGACTTGTGTTTGTTTTCAGTCTTGATTCCAGGACAGCTGCCACTGCTGGAGATCCCTAACGCAGGATACCAACCCGCTGCCAGGGCACCATGGAAGAGAGGAGCTAGCTGCCCCCAGCGCGAGGGAAAAGCTGATTTCAATGGATACAAAATATAAAGACGATTTATTTAGGAAGTATGTACAGTTCCACGAGTGCAAACTGAATGCCTCTGACAACAAGCAGCGTCCTATTAACGATGAGTACTTGCGAGTGGCAGCAGCAGCCTTACTCTGCCTTCCCAAAATTGATCCCTTTTATAGATTCCGGTTGATAAAATTTTACGAGATGGCAGAAAACTCACTGAGATCTGTGAAATCCTCAAGTTTACATTGTCTCCATAATGCATTCAACATGCTTGAGACAGTTGGAATTAATCTCTTTCTGTACCCCTGGAAAAAGGAGTTCAAAAACATTAAGGTAAGACTTTTTATGTAGCCATAGTGAGAACATGACTTATTTTTTCTTTCTGTGAAGGCATTTCATTTGTTTCTTTTAAAGGCTTCTCTTTTTTCCATTTATAGCATTTTATATATATACATATAAATAACAGTAGGTAAACAGAAGCCATAGGAAAGTTCCCATGTAAAATAAGTGAAGTTTGTGCTGATGAGAGTATCCCAGAGCAGAAGTACGAGCACTTTCTGCAGTTAGAATGTGTATAAAATCAGAGAAGAGCTTATTTAAGGTTGTTGTTCAGCCTCCCCTGCTGCACTGTTTTATTTCTACTTGGAGAGGCTTTCACTGTGGTGAGTGGTCAAGCTGGATTTAAGCTGACTGAGTTTGATTTGTCTAGCCACAGCTGTTACTGGACACAAGTGTTAAACCAGGGCATGTGTTCAAGTGGATGCTCTGCTGAGGTTCCCACAAGTTGTATGATAATGGTGAAGGAACTTCTGCAAAGGAGGTGTTTTCAGGGTATCTTTGATCTGCTTGTCAGAGCTCAGTTCCTGATGGTGGTTTGTCTTTTGCCTGTGGTGGGCAGGCTGCTCCTGCCTGCACTCAGAACAGGCTGGAGTGGGCTAAGCACATCCCTCAGGTGTGCCAGATGCTGTGCCAGAAACTCATATCTCTGCTTTTGGGGCTCTTTTATTGGAGAGTTTTTGAATTAATATTAAATTAAATAAAGCTAACATTCGAAACTGTGTGGTAACAGCACAAAAAGAAGGGTGCACCTCAAGTATATTTAAAGCTGAATTGGGCTTTGGCACTCCTGCAGTAATTCTGAGTTCCTGTTAGCTGCAGCTTGTCCCTGTGTGGGGTAGTTCCCAAATCCTGGCCTTTTTGCCTTTCATGTAGACTTTCTGTAAATTCAAACCTGTCCGGTATGCATTAAAGTTAATGTCAGAGCAGAGCAGAGTGATTTAAATCACCAGGGAGGACATTATGCTAATCAGGATTTTAAATTGAATGAAAACTCTCCTACTTTGAATTTCCCTCATGTGGCATTTCCATCTGCTGAGCGGGAGGGATGCAGAAATGGAGCTCATCTTGCCAAGGCAGTTGCCTGTGTTCAGAGTCGTTATTGTTGTATTTAATTATATGGTCTCCGTCACTGAATTGTCTGAACATCTAGTCCACCACTGAATGTGTAACCTAGTTTTCCTTTCGTTCCCCCGGGCCCCTCAGACCTACACTGGACCCTTTGTGTATTATGTGAAGGCTGCTCTGACGGAGGATGACGTGAGGCAGATTCTGAACTACATGGGCTACGTCCAGGAGCTGGGGACCTCGTTTAAGCTCAAAGAGCAGGTGGACGCCATCCAGGTGAAAATGATCGCGTTCGAGCTCTTCCTGGCCAAAGTGGAGTGCGAGCAGCTGCTGGAGATCCACCTGCAGGTGAAGGACAAGGGTTACTCGGAGGTGGACGTGGTGAAGGAGCGGCGCAGCAGCAGCGAGGACGCGCGGGGCTGCGCGGAGGCCATGCGGCGGCGCCTGGAGTGCAAGGAGAGCCTGAACGCCTCCATGGCGCGCATGGTGCTCCAGAAATCCGCCAGCGAGCGCGCCTCCAAGGACTACTACAAGCCAAAGGTCAGCAAGCCTTCCAAGTCCGTGGACGCGTACGACAGTTACTGGGAGAGCAAGAAGCCGCCTCTGATGAGCTCGCTGAGCCTCAGGAAGGAGCCCATTCTGGTCGACGCGGAAGACGACATTAAAGATGAGATTATCCGTCCGTCGCCCTCTCTGCTCACCATGTCCAGCTCCCCACACGGCTGTTCGGATGAATACTTGCCACCTTCCTCTCATCACAATGGCATGCTAAGAACCAATGTCCCTTACAGCTCCTATTTTTCTGCTCAAGAGGACTTAGATTTATATACTGACCCTGATTCTAGAAGCGTGTTAAATTTTAAAAGACAAGACGCTATTAAGCCCGATGTGTGGCTGTTAAAAAGCGATGCCAACCCTGTTTACCACAAACGCACCCACCTAGCCAAAGAGACAGCTTCCTCCAAGTGCCAGAACTGTGGCATACCCTGCGGCGCTTCCGTGTGCCAGAAGTGTGACAGCCTGTTCGGCTCGAGGCAGGAGTACCCGCCGGTGAAGCAGAGCTCCTACTCCATCAAAGCGCTCCCGAGCGACGCCTTGTCTCCTGCCTCGGCTCTGAGGGAGAAATCCCAGTACACGTCACAGACTCAGAGTCAAGACAGAGCTGCCCAGTTCGGCTCCAAGTCCAAGGCCTCGGGCAGCTCGCGCTGCGGCTTCTGCAACCGCTCGGGCGCGGCCAACACGTGCACCTTCTGCTCCAAGGTCTCGTGCGACTCCTGCCTCAGCGCCTACTACTACGACCCGTGCTGCAGGAAGAGCGACCTGCACCGGTTCCTGCCCAACAACCAGCTAAACTACAAATCATCCCAGCTGTCCCACGTGGTTTACAGATAGGCTGCGCGAGTCTCTTAGGGAAGGGAAGGGGGAGAGGAAAGGGCTATCCTAACTGATGTTCTGACTCCACACTGACCTCTTGCCAAAATCACACGTCCAGATATTTGGAACCATGGTTCAGTGATCAGGTGCCAGTTCTTGATTTTTGTGGCTTCACAGATGCTGCAGATCCATTCGATTTCATGCTGCTATAATTTAGGTAACTCCTAAACGAGCATTGCTTTTTCACTTACATGGGGGAGAAGAGCACATTTTTCCTTAAAACTTGGCAGCTGTTGTATTTTTAAAAAGTGACATCATACCTTCCTATTATATCATATCTTGGCCAATTAAAACCAGGCAGTATTTGAAAATAAAATCAGAGAATTAAGTTTCTCATTTTCTATGAGTGATGAAACCACTGCCAGTTTTTGATAAAGTATGACTTCAAAATGTGCAGGAAATATGAGAATGGCTTGTTTTGCCAACAAGGACTATTTTTTGATGTGTGTCTGCATTTCTTGATCTCCAAAATGCAAACACCATAACCTCTCTTCCTTTTGTCTTTGTTTCCTCCTTCTCCCCTTCTCCCTGGTTGTTTTTCTCGAGCTTACATAACCTGGATCTGGACAATATGTGCTTTATTTTCCGTTGTTGCCAACATCATCCTTCTGGGTTTCACTGTATGGTATTTCAAAGAGGTGATCCTGTATCTGTGTCACTCAGATGATGCCTGGAGTGTTGTCCTCTCAGATGAGTGTCCATTTTCTTTCTGTTGCACATGGTTTAAGTACTGTTCTTTGTACTGTAAATAGGTGATTTGGAAACAGTTTATTTTTAATAAATATTTAAAATGTTGAGTTCTTAAAAGTGGTAGAATCATTATAACTATGAAGTCTCTCTGGGTTATTCGTTCAGGTGACTTTTTGTTTTTCCTTGTACTGTATTTCATAGCTTATTATAGCCATTGTGGCAGAATGATGTTCTTGGCTCTGATCAGTTCTTGGGTTTTAATCTGACATTTTTTTCCCTCTGATAAGGCTGGCGCTCATCTGAGTGGAGTCTTGTCTCAGAATTGCAGGATTTTGCTCTCAGTGCACGCTTTTCCTTTGTGGTTATGGGAATTGTAAGTATCAATGTTCTGCTTGCTCCCAAATTCACTGCCAGTCTGTCTGTAGTGTAGTCCAGCAAGTAAAGCACTGGCCTGGTTAAAACTCCGAGCTCATTTGTGACTCCTGTTCAAGTGACCCCATCAGTTATGGGTGTGAATCAGATGAAAACCTTTGTCTCTTGCTGTAGCACTTGGGAAGTCTGGCTGAGAACCAGGACTGCCTTGTGCTGGCTCTGTACAGTCTGACCCCCAGACACCGCCTGGTTATGAATAGACTTTAGTTTTTTATTAAAAGAAAACCCCTAAGAATCCTCACTCCCTTATTCCAACTATAGCTAGTTAGCACAAAGTATCAGGCAACCTAATCTGATGTGCAGAATTAAATGTGTTTAAAATATCTGTAAAGAACTCTAGCTGAGATGTAAACTGTAGTCCACCTTGCACTGAAATGATTCACTTTGGGGTTTTTAATCACTGTTAGAGTCTAGGCTTCTCAACTCCAGTGTCCATCACTCCCTGTGTGACAGGAACATGCATGAATGATCCTTTGTCTTACATTTTTTGGGGTGGGGGGGCTTCAGGTAGGTAGAGGGGAAAATTACATAGGCTAGTGTTGTAAAATAGCTAAAATCATTTTAGCCATAACGGTGTCAGAAGCATTATGGAAATAAGATGAAACCTGGGTCTTACAGAGGGCTGAGAACAATAAGTTACTGTCCAGTTTGCACTAAGAAACAAAGTGAACAGAGTGTGTTTAACAATCAGGGAAATTCTGAATCAAGGGACTGCAGCTGAGCATCGTGTCAAGGGCAAGCACTGCCTTGCTGACCCTGAAGGTTGGGGTGAATATTGTTTAAGTGAATGATTTTAAGGTTTTCAATCTTGTATGTTTTTTATAAATATATATATATATAAATATGACACAAATGTAGATACATTATGTATATAGTGAAGAATTTAAAAACAATTTTACTATTAAAACGCAGTCTAAGGGTGGTTTTAATTTCGGTGGTTATTTGGGTTTTGTTCACCTTCTGCAGTTTCATGCCTGTTTGGCTGCTCTAGTGTATCTCCTAGTTCACCAGTTCAATTTCCATATGGCTCCTCACACTACAGTGAATAACTAAAACTGTGATGCCACGTAATTTTTATGGTGACCAGGGCAGGGGCTGTACCTGCTCTGAAAAAGAGAAGTCCTCTGTATATATGTCCTGGAATCCTGTAGTACAAACCTGTGTTGGATTGAAGTGATACCATGCTCTATTTTTGTGTATCTTACTGTATGAGGTTGCTGTGATTGATACAGTAAAATATATGCGAATTTAAAATGCAGGTGTTTTGCATCTGATTTGTTTAAATTAATTTATGTTTTGAAGGAATTTAAAAATAAAGAGGCCTTTAAGAAAAGGCTTCACTCTTTTCTTAAAGTGGCGTGTGCATGTGGCTGTCTGTTCCGGTGCGCTTGCATGCTCGTGGGCAGCCTGCAGAGCTGCTCACCCAGCCCTGCTTGGTTTCCAGCCCCAGCAGCCTGCCTCAGTGCTCCTGCAGCACTCTGCACAGGCTCAGCTGCGGTGGCAGCAGGAGCTGGGGCCACGTGGAGCTGCTCCATGGCTCTGCCTTGGCTCTCGTGCTTGCCTGACGAGCTTCCCGAGCGAGCTGCAGCTCCAGAGGAGGTGTGATACTGCTGGGGAGCATTTGGCACTTGAATTAGGCCCCTGGCTCCCTCTGCATCCTGCTAGCTCTGGAGCAGGATAACTCCTCAAGTTCCAAACTAGATCATCCTTTTTGTTTGCTCCTTGTGTTAGAAAGCATGTCAGGTGAATGCTGAAGTATTCTGCGAGTGCTTTATGCTCTGTTGTGGCTGCTGGAAGTACCAGGGAGGATTATAAAAATCAGGCTCCAGGTAACTCAAATATTCGAGCAGGAAATGTTGCCTCACGCCGTGATGCTTCTTGAGCTGACGTATTTCTGGTGCATATGGAACAAGGCTGTAAGCTGTCTTGCTGCCTGGCATCTCTGATTACAGACCTCTAAGCTTGTTTGCTGCTTTGGCTTTCAACAGAAGCTTAAAGGTTCCATCCACGGTTAAGTAGTTTAGACTTGATGATTTGAACTGACAGCTCCTTGAAGTTATTTTCTGGAAGATGACTGTAGGTTACGAGCAGTTAGTGCCCATTGCTAGCTATGCTATAGAATGTTTTTAGGGGAAGAGATTCACCTTTCCAGTATTTGTTTAGAAACAGGAGCTAATCTGAGCATGGTGGTAATTGATACACTGCCAGAGGCTGGGAGAAAAGCAGGAGGGACTCTGGATGTACCTGCTTGTGCTCTGAAATCAGTGAATTGGGCATTTTAGCATGATCATTACCATGGTATCTCAGCAGCAACTGGGCTGGGCTGCAAATGTCCCTGCTTGTTATTTCTGAAGGGTGTTCTGTGATTCCATCTGAAAATCATGGAATGTGGCTGTGTTCGTCCAAGATTGTAAGTACTTTTCATTTTTACAGTTGATCATATTCCCCTGGGAAAGGTTTTCTGTGACTGTTCTTGCCAGTGTGAAAATGTAGGGTAGGATTGTAATTTTCATTTTGATTTTCATTTTTACAGTTGATCATATTCCCCTGGGAAAGGTTTTCTGTGGCTGTTCTTGCCAGTGTGAAAATGTAGGGTCAGGGGATCAGTAACTGAGCTGGTTTGTGGTTTTGTGCTCCGGCACTCGCTGGGAGCAGCGTGGAAATGGAGAGGATGCAGCACATCTCCCAGCGAGGAAGGCAAGGGGTTAAGGCCCCTGATGGGCTGCCCTGCTCCCGGTTTGTGGTTTTGTGCACCCGCTGTGAAAAACCAACTGGGAGCAGCGTGGAAATGGAGGGGATGCAGCACATCTCCCAGCGAGGAAGGCAAGGGGTTAAGGCCCCTGATGGGCTGCCCTGCTCCTGCTGCCCTGGCACAGCAGCAAAAGTCATCCTGACACCCAGCAGCCTCCCGTGCCAGGCAATGAATGTGGAAAGGCTTTGTGCAGAAAAAAGGTGGACAGGTGAAATGTTCCAGATAAAAACGAAACAACCTGCTCTGATTTTTTCCCCCCTTAGCATCAAGAAGAAATTTCTCTTCCAGCATTCAGAGTCTGGGAGGCACTGAAGTGATTTTGCAGGGAACTTTACATGAGGTTAGAGATTGCTTTAATTATTGATGTTTCTTATTGATGAGATCTTTTCTGAGTGCTACAAATCCTGAATGTGAGTGATGGTGATTCTGGAGCTTCTGCTCAGGCTGGGCGTTATCATACACAGCTCCTGCTTTGAGGTCAGGGTGTGAAATACCTTCTGACTTGGGCAATAGCTCCCATTTGTTCTTCCTGTCTTTTCTGGGCTCCGAGTTAACTCTGCACTGAGCAGGTCTCAGCACTGAAGGCAGTGTCAGAGTTCCAATGGCTGTAAGTGGTGCAGGAGCAGCCCTGGCAACTTGTGTGTGGCAGCTGCTTCTGCTGTTGTGGGTGTGGGGCTGTCATGCTTCCTGCTTTAGAAATCATTCTCATGATAGTCATACTGTTCTGAGATTTTTCATCATCAACCTGCTTTAAAAAAAGAAAAAGAAAAATCAACCCACAACTGCTCATCAACTCCTTAGAGAAAAATGCTGCTTTCTCCCAAAGTAAGTCAAATCTGCTCTGTAGCTTTGTGCCAAGCTGCTTGAATTTGACTGCCTTACCTGGAATTTTCCCAGCATCTTTCTGCAGCTTGGCTGGCTGTGGTGAGCTGCCTTTGCTGCAGGAGCAGCCTCTGTGACTCCCCCATTGCACGTGTGCAAACCCCAGACACAGAAATGAGCTGTTCATGGGAACACATGCTGCCTTCCAGCAAGTCTGGGGAGGAGCAGCCTCCTCAGGTCCCAGTGCACCAACGCTGGCTGGTGCACCCCTGCTGAACCTCCCCACAGGGCAGAACCTCCCCACAGGGCAGGCTGGGGTCAGGGGAGGCCTCCTGCTCCTCTCCTGTGTGGATTTACTGCTCACAGCAGTGCCAGGTGTGCCCACAGAAGGGCTCCATGGGTTTACTGCCCACAGCAGTGCCTGGTGTGCCCGTGGCTGTGTGAATTCACTGCCCACAGCAGTGCCCACAGAAGGGCTCTATGGATTTACTGCCCACAGCAGTGCCTGGTGTGCCCGTGGCTGTGTGAATTTACTGCCCACAGCTGGCACGGGCTGACTCAGTGGCAGAAGCAGAAGGGGACAAGGACAGCACCTGCCCCATCTCCTGTTCCAAGCCTTTTTCCTCAGCTCAGGGCCAGCCTTTGTGTCTCGAGGGCTCAGCACTGCTGTGAAACCCCTCCCAGGAGCTCAGTCACCCTTGGGAAGTGCTGGTGAAGGCTCATCTACTGGTCTTGGGATGTGCTCTGAGGGGACGCTGCCATTTCCAGCTCTTTCTGCTTTGTACTTTGTTCCTGGCCCTCAAGCTGCAAACGCCTGTGGCACTGTTTGCCCTGGTACTAATGGAGATGTGCTCTCAGAGCTGTTCCCAGCCTGCTTTATGCTGGCTTTGGGCCACCTCAGCAGCAATCAGTGGGCTGTGTGCATATGTTCTGCTTCTCCTTTTTTGGGGAGAGTGGGGGAGAGGGGCTCAGCTCCCCACGCTCTGCCTCTCACTCCTGGAGAAGTAAAACCCCTCCTAGAGACCAAATTCTCATTCTTCAGAGCCCAAGGACAGAAGCTGCTCTGAGGGATGATCCCAATGGCAGGAAGGAGGAGGTGCCTGGTTCCTGCTCTGCTGGGGAGCTCTGTGCAGCAGCTGTGGATGGCACTGTGGGCTGGCCACTGATGGTCAGTGCTGGTCAGTGCTGGTCGCTGCTGGTCACTGGTCACTGCTGGTCACTGCTGGTCACTGCTGGCCATGGCTGGTCATTGCTGGTCACTGCTGGCCACTGTTGGTCACTGCTGGCCACTGTTGGTCAGTGCTGGCCACTGCTGGTCAGTGCTGGTCGCTGCTGGTCATTGCTGGTCGCTGCTGGTCACTGCTGGTCACTGCTGGTCGCTGCTGGTCAGTGCTGGTCATTGCTGGCCACTGCTGGTCACTGCTGATCATTGCTGGCCACTGCTGGTCGCTGCCCGTGGCTGCCTTGTGCTGGGGCCAGAGCAGGTGACCCTGGCTTGGGGCAGTCAGCCCAGGAGGAGAGCTGTGAACTGCTGCAGCAAACCCGGGGTGGGCAAGGCTGCAGTCACAGGGAGGAAGGGCAGGAAGGAGCTCAAGGAGGGAGAGGAAGAGGAGCATCCTCACACAGGAATGGTGTTTGCTGCTGTGCACCTTGTCACAGACCCTGCTTCCACGTAGGTGAGCTGGTGTTTTGTGTGCTGTGTTGATAAGGATCTCAGGGAGCTTTGTGCTTGTTTCAGGGATGTTTCCTCGGCCTGCCCAGGCTCCCCTGCCCTGAGCAGTGCTGGAGTCAGTGGTGCCCCAGCAAAGGGACAGGCTCCAGGGGAGCTGTGAGCTGAGCAGAGGGAGCTGTTAGACTCTGGCACCCACTCCTGGCTCTGCAGTGGAGAATTCCAGCCTGAGAACACAAAACCTCTTCATGCAAATCAGTCACAGAAATGGGTCTTACAATGGGTCAGAGACCAAGTTTGGTCTGTGCGTGGTCCTTGTCCTGCCAGGGAGAGCTTTGCATCTTCAGAGACCAAACCTGAAAGGTCAGTCTCAGAAATCCCTTTTTGCCCTTTCTTACTCCTGCATTTCAGTGCTCAGGTGGAGAAGCACTGAGTCATGTGGAAGGTGTTCTCTCCTCCCAGGACCATGGCTGGGCTCTGCAAGAGTCTGCCACGTGGAGCCTCCAAACCTCCCTTCACTCGGCCTCCTCCAGGACTTCTGCCTCCTGCAGGAATCCAGGTCTGATTCACTTTCCTTTGTGACTCGGAAAGTCTTGGACTACTTAGAGGCATATCAAAAATTAAAATAATCTCTTTTGACAGCATCGAAGCCTGTGGTGTTTGAATCTTTGATATGAAGATTTCTCCTGCTTGGAGAACAGCTCATTTTTAATGCTGTGAAATAGAGCATGATAACTGTGCTGCTGTCTGTACTACAGCGAGCCTTATGTGCTGCTTAATAAAATGGTGCTCCCCTCCAAGAGCTCTCTTCTGTAATGAAGGAAGGTGCAGTATTCAGATGTTGGTAACTCACACCAAAAACCTTTCTGCACAAATTTGTCTTTGGTGCAGATTTTCTGCCTGCAGCTGGTCCCTGCTCCGGTGCTCACAGCTTAAAATACAACCTGTTAAATATTGCAATGGCCCAGGTACATCTGGGACCTATTTTCTGTCTGGTCTTGCTCTGCAGAGGGTTTGCAGTGCAATGAGAAGCTGAGGGAGAACTTTTGAGATGTGCTGAAACACTGTGAGGTCTATGAACAAGACCTGGGGGAAAGAAAGATGGGAGAGCCTAGGAAGCAAACGCAGCTGCAGGAGTGCAAAACCTACAGGATTCTGCCACTCTGTCAGCCAGGCAGGACCAAACAGAAACGTTCCTGCTGTAGTGCAAACCCAGGCACAGCCCCTGTCTCTGCCTCCTGGCTGCTCCTGGGTCTGCAGCTCAGACTGTAGACATCTTCTGGTACGTTTCAGAGCATGGTGTAAAAATCCTTTCCCCTCCTTCACTGAACTTCCTGCTTTTCAACAGGCTCAAAGCCTCTTGGCAAAATCACTTTTACTGAGCACAAGCAGGATGCTCACACGTCTTTGAGTGAATGTGGATTTGACACTGATTTGATTCTGCTTTTTCTGCCTGAAGGTTTTCACTCAGGCTCTCCAGTGAAGGACATTATTTCCTCTGTGGAATATATTCCATATGACTAAATAATGGCCAGGGGCTGTGATTTTTGTGTCAGTGCTTGGCACTGTGGGTTTCTGCTCAGAAATCAGATGGATGTGTGAGAAGTGGTCCTAAAAACAAGCACTGCTTGTTCAGAGTGACAGGGTAAAATGAGCTGAGCAGGTATTTTTATTTCCACGGCACTTACAATTTGTCCTTTTTTCCCAACAAAGCTTGAAGTCGCAAGGAGGCTCATTCACTGTCAGCAGACACCTTCCCTGCCAGACTGGAAGTCTCGTCCCGGTGTCTCCGTTTCCTCCACGCTCTCCTGGAGCTGGTGAGGAGCAGCAGCTCAGCTGCAGAGTTCAGAGCTCCTCCTCGCCAGGAGCAGGAGCTGCTGCAGGGCAGCCTGGTCTCCAGCTCTGTGGGCCAAGGGCTCCCCTGCTGCCAGCAGGCAAAGGCGTTTCTAGCTGGGGCTGTTTGGGGAAAACATTCAATTCCAAACCTGCCTGGCACCCCCACGGAGGCACGCCCTGGGGTCACTGCCTCATTCCAAAAACAAAACCAGAGGCAGGCTCCCAAACCTGCCAGGTTTGTGCTGGGGAGCCCTGGCTGCACGTGCTTAAACCTGATCTGTGCGGCAGGGAGAGGAGCTGAGGGCACAGAATTCATGCCAGATAAAACCACGGTGTGGAAGGCTCATTTAAAACTGTCAGGCTGTGGAGTAAAGAAATGTGGGAAAGCAATTATACCAGTGCCAAGAAGGAGAATGAGTAGGAAGATAAGGGGAGAAAGTTATTGGCCTGACAGTCCTTCAGAGAAGAGGAGGAAAAATTGGCTTAAAAATTGAGCCTGATAATGGTGTCTGATTACTACACACAAAAGTGACTGTTCCTTGGAATACTAGTTTTATAACCTCATGCAGAAAAGCTAGGTAGCAGCAAAGAAAGTTGATAGATTTCAAAGGGAATATTAATTAGGAACAATTTGAAAGTCTAGCTAAAGATCTATTTAAATTGGTGCATTTTTAATGCAAATTAATCTTCCATAACTTGGAAATAAAATAATAAGATACAAAGTCTGAATGTGTTCAAAGAAAAGAACATTAGAAAAGGATAAACCAAAAATTAAAGGAATTCACTCGAGAGTATCAGGCATGCAGCCCTTCCCAGCAGTGCTGCTCTCAGGGCTGGGAACACCCAGGGCTGGGAGACAGGAGGGCTGGATGCAGGTTCCTGTGTCTCCCCACGACGTTTTGAGCAAACCAGAGATTTTTGTAGTGTGTTTAGAGGGGGCACAGGCTGTGTGCAGCTCGGTGCCAGGGGCTCTGCCCTCGAGGCTGTGGGGCTCACAGTGCCAGCCCAGCTGGCTCCCTCTGCAGTGCCAGCTGAGCCCGGCTGGAGCTGGTGGATCTGCACACGTGCAGAGGTTTGGCAGAAATTCAGACCTGCAGGGGCAATGGGACCGTGCCTGGAGCGTGCCATCCTTTGGGGATTGCTGGGCACAGCAGGCAGGTGGCGTGGCGTTTGTGGTGTGGTGTGGTGTGGTGTGGAGGAGACACCACAGTGCAAGCTGTGCTGTGCTGGGCTACAAAAGGCTGGGCTGGAAGCTCCTTGATCTGAGCACATCTTTCCTTTGGGATAACCTCTGGGACACGGGACCTTGCCCCACTGACAGCAGCCAGCCCTTGTCCCTGTCCTCGTCCTGGCTGCGAAAGCTGAGCGCTGGAGCAGCCTCCTCTGCAGGCTGTTTGCAGGAGCTGTCCTGTGTTTGCTGTGGGGGGATAACCCCAGGCTCTGTGGGTGCTGCTTGGAGTGCTGCCTTGCTGTATTTGGGGTTTACACCCCCTGCTCGCTGTGCTTTCAGCCAGGTGTCCACCAGCAGGGCTCGCCCTGACTGCAGCACAGAGCCAGCCCCAGGACCTGCAGCCTGTCCTCCACACATCTCCTGCTCCCTGGAGCTGCTGCAGGGCGAGGCTCCCTCCGTGCAGGAGGGTGGAGAGGGAGCAGCCCGCTGGGCTGAGCTGGGGGGGATGCAGCCCCAGGGAGGCTTTGCAGGCCCTGCCCGGCTGTGGAGCTGAGCAGGGCTGACTCAGCCTGGAGAGCATCCTGAAAGCCAAGGGTTAAGCTCTGGCCAGCTGGACTTTAAGAGACAGGCAGCATTCAAAGCAGAGAGGACAAGTGGGATGTGAGAAGCCAGAATTTGCAGGCAGGGGGAATTGTGGGTGGCACTGAAAAGCCAAATACATGAACAGAAAGACATGTATTTAATATATATTTCCATTACAGTCACAAGCACAAATTGTGAGGGGGGAAGTGCATCTCGAGAGCAACATATGTGTTACCTCATGCCTCCTGCTAAGTATACAAGCATGGCAATAATGTCTATTTAACACAGGGCTGAAAGCTTGGTGTCCAGATGGTAGGAGGTTGGGCAACAGCCTGTGTAGCTTGGGTCTGTCCTACGTGAATGCCACCACCCAGCATTGTTTCTCAGTAAATGCCACCCTTCAGATCCCTCCCTGACCCACCTGCAAAGATGCTGAGCTGCCCCTTCAGCACAGGAGTGCTCAGGAAATTATGGGTGTGTGAGCTCAGCTGGGCTAGGTGAGAATGCAGGGACGATAAAATGAGATGAGAACAGAAAGAGGTGGGAGAAACCTGGGCTGATAAAACCAGCCAGTGGGCCCAAACCTTGTCAGACAAGTGTGGGGTTTCTCCCTCCCCTTAAGGTCAGACACAGGAAGCATGGACACAGACACCTGTGAGTCACTTGAGAGTGAGGCACACGGGCTGATGGGTTGGATTAGCAGGTACAAAATGTGCCTGGGAGATACTAAAGGAGGAAATGTGACTGGCGTGCCAAAAAACCCATTGCATGCAGATTCCAGAGCTGTGCAATGAGCAGAACCTCTACCCCACGGTGTGAAATAAACACCATTAATGCTGTGTGCAGGTGGGGAACAGAGGCCTGGGGAGGTGACATGAATCATGAAAAGCACTGCAATAGGACTGGAAGTAATGCTTGCCAGATTAATTTCATTAGTGTGATGCACTGTGGCTGCTTTGGTACATCCCTGCTGCAGCCAAGTAACCAGAGGGTCCTGGGAGGGGAGGGAGGAGGCTTCACAGAGATCATACTCTGCATTCAGGCAATTGTTTTCAGAATCTTCCTCTGTGCCTATTTATGGTGATCATTTTTGTCTTAAATAAATAAATAAATCTGACCTAGTCCACCTTTCAATCTGCTGTGATTGAGGTTAAATCTTAGGAGCATGCTTTTAGGGAAATATTTCTGCCCTCATTGATTATGTCAAGCTCTGTCTGTTCCAAAGCTTAGGACACTGTCTGCTTTATGAATGCAACTGGAATTGGTGCTTTGAGCCTCTGCTGTCTCTTGGCTCTCTAGAATTAAGTGCTCTTGTGGTCTGAGTGGAAGCCAGGAGTGGTACTGTGCAAGGCTTCAGCTGCAGCTGCCTGGCTGGGAGACCTCAAACTGATCTTCACAAGTTCTCTGCCCCTGGGGACAGCAGCACTGTGCTCAGGTGCCCTGCTCGGGCAGGAGGTGACTTGCAGAGCCTCTGCTGTGTTTAAGCCCTTGGCCTCTCTGCAAGGGGCAAACCCCAGCCACGAGAGCAGAGTGCAAAGCCCCCTTCAGCCCCATCTGTGTGGTCAGCACAGACATTCCCTTGGGCTGCACCATGAGCAGTCTGTGAGCAGGTGATGGTTTAGGATGGCTTGTTTGGCCTCACAGGGCCTTTCCTGCCCCCACAAAGTGCTGACAGAGCAGTGAGTCCTCCTGGGGGCCTCACCTGAAGTGTGTCCATTGTCCAGAGGGGTCTGGGCTGCAGCTTGCTGCTGGCTGTGCACAAAGAGTACCAAACAGGGCAGAAGTGAATCCTTACAAGGATGCTGGGCAGGATTCCCCCTTTGGTTCTGACTCTGGATGTGGCTGGCCAAGTGAGTGAGCACATCAGACCTTTCTGCCCCACGTGTGGTGCTTTGGTGCTGCCCCTCTTGCTCTGTCTGAGCTGTCTGTCAGGGCTCTCCCCTCCCTGCACTGCCACTGCTGGCTGCCAGAGTGCTGCCAGCACTTCAGGGGTGCCCCCAGGAAAGGCTCCTGTGTCTGGTGCTTTCTCAGAGGCAGAGGGGTAAGAGTTTCAGGTTTCTCCCACCATCTGGAGCTCAGAAATGCTAAGGAGCAGCTGGGCTGCTCTGTCCCTTCCTCACCTGGTGCAGGAGTGACACCACATCCCCACGGAGCAGCTGGGGAGCAGGAGAGGCAGCCCTGGGCCAGAGCAGGGAGGTCTGGCATGGGCGCCCCTCACCCCCCTGCCAGCTTCCCTTGGCTGAAGAAGAGTCCAGACACACATTTGGAAGAGCCACAGTAATTTGATTTTGTTTGTTTCCTTTTTCAAGTTCTTTGTAAGAAAAGGAGTCCATAATCTTCATTTCAGAGGTGGAATTTGGAATGCTTGCTCCTGGATCTGGAACCTGGCATTGTTAAAGATGTTCCAGCTGCTGGAAGGATGAAGAAGGCAGAACTTAGAAAACAAAATTAGTTGCTTGAGATAACAAAGACTACACCAGCATCTCCAGGATTCACAGCCAAGAATTATGCTTCAGGTCAGTTTTGGTTTCCAGAAGACAATCTGCTGGTTAACTCCCAGGTCAAAAGGACCCTTTGAAGACTCTCTGCCTTGACCATGGCACAAAAAGCAATGTTAAAAGGGTGGTGGGCCTGGGCTTGAGCACAGCTCTCTGTGTGCTCAGGCCTAAGAAGAAAAAGCTGCTCCATGGACAGGCAAGCGTGTAGAGTCTGGTTTCCTGCAGGTTTGGTTTCCTGTCCCATCACCTCCACAAGCCCTGGCTCCTCCATCTCTTCTGAGAAAACTCTTGCAGACATGAGGGGAAGCAGCACACTGGGGTCTGTGTGTGCTCCATGGCATCTCCCCTGGGCTTCCTCCCCTTCTCACACAGCTCCCCCGCCTCACAATCCAGAGCTCAATTATCCCAAAGGCTTCATTGCCTCTTCCCAGGCTGGGTGAGAAGGGTGCTGGATGCAGCGCTGCTGGGGAGCAGAGCTGCTCTTGGGGAAAGACACACTGGGAAGGAGGGCTCCCAGGGAAAGCCGTGCTAAAGCAGCAGTGCAGGGCTGCAGTGTGCCCACACTGGGAATGCTGATTCCCAGGGAAAGCCGTGCTAAAGCAGCAGTGCAGGGCTGCAGTGTGCCCACAAAGGGAAGGAGCTGGGTTCCCAGGGAAAGCTGTGCTAAAGCAGCAGTGCAGGGCTGCAGTGTGCCCACAAAGGGAAGGCTGGTTCCCAAGGACAGCCGTGCTAAAGCAGCAGTGCAGGGCTGCAGTGTGCCCACAAAGGGCAGTAACGCTGGCAGTGCCATGGGGAGTGGAAAGTGCTGCTGCTCCTGTGTGAGATCCTGGGAACTCCCTGTCCCGTGGGGGGCACTGAACATCTTCCTTAAGTCCCTTCCAGGTGAAAGGGAGAAAGTGGGGCACATTCCCTGGCCATGTTGGGATTTCTGGGTTAACTCTGGACATGTGCAGAGGCTGCACAGCGGGGCCTCAGACTTGGCTGGGACTTTTTGTGTTTCTGGAACATAAACGACAAATAACTTTCAGTTTATAACAATCTCAGTATGCATCTATTTACATAGCTGGTGAGTCCATAAATTATTCTCTTTCACACATGTAGGTACACAAAGCTATTGATGTGCATCTCTCCAGCTTTGGATTTCCTTTCTGAAGCAAATTTCGGCACCTGGATCCAAGCTGACCAGTAGTCCTGGCAGTATTTGGAACTCTAAAAATTAATATTAGGATCTTTATATCATTCCAATTTCTTCCTGGCAACCAGGGGAAAGCTCTTGGTGTGGAGGATATTAACAAAATTAAGTGATGGTTGTGACTCGTGTTCTGCCAAGCAGAGACAGATCAAATGCTTTGGGTGGAAACAAAACCCAGCTCCAACTGCAGCAGACTCAGTGCGACGATCCCCACGTCACTCTGAGCATGTCCCTGGAGCCCCTCAGAGCCTGCCAGGGTCCTGCCCGCTGGCCAGCCGGGTCTGCAGGGACAGGTGAGCCAGTGACCGGCCTGTTTTCCTCGGGGCACAGGAGAGGGGCGGCCAAGCAGGGCTAAAAGCGAGCCCGGGAGTGCTGAGGCCATGGAGAGCTCTTTAAAACACCCTCTTGGTGCCTCAGTTTCCCTTGCCGTGAAAACCGCGGCTCCAGGGTCGGTTATGGGGTCACCGGGCTGAGGGGGGGACACGGGCGGCCGTGGAGGCGGTGTCCCTGTCCCTCAGCCGGGACAGAGCGGGACAGAGCGGGACAGAGCGGGACAGAGCGGGACAGAGCGGGACAGGGAGGGACAGAGCGGGACAGGGAGGGACAGAGCGGGCAGGGGGGACAGAGGGGGACAGAGCGGGACAGAGCGGGACAGGGAGGGACAGAGCGGGACAGGGAGGGACAGAGCGGGCAGGGGGGACAGAGCGGGACAGAGCGGGCAGGGGGGACAGAGCGGGACAGAGCGGGCAGGGGGGACAGAGCAGTGCGGGAGGGACACAGAGCAGGCAGGGAGGGACAGCGCGGTGCGGACAGTTCAGTTCAGCTCAGCTCAGCTCAGTTCAGTTCAGTTCAGTTCAGCTCAGCTCGGCTCAGCTCAGCTCAGCTCAGCTCAGCTCAGCTCAGCTCAGCTCGGTGCGGACAGTTCAGCTCAGCTCATTTTAGCTCAGCTCAGTTCAGCTCAGCGCGGACAGTTCAGCTCGGCTCAGCTCAGCTCAGTTCAGCTCAGTTCAGCTCGGCTCGGCTCGGCTCGGCTCGGCTCGGCTCAGCTCAGCTCGGCTCGGCTCGGCTCGGCTCGGCTCGGCTCGGCTCGGCTCGGCTCAGCTCAGCTCGGCTCGGCTCGGCTCAGCCCGGCTCAGCGCGGTGCCGCGGAGCTGTCCGTCGCGGCGGTGCTGAGCGGCGGCGGAGCCGCGGCCCCGCGCAGCCCCGGTGAGTCCCTGCGGCCGGGAGAGGAGCGGGCAGCGCCGGGGACTCCTCCGGGACCCGCCAGGGTCCTCCCAGGTGCCAGGCACGGACACGGGGTGTGGGTTTGGGTTTGGACCCCGAGCGCTGCCCAGCTGCGCGCTCCTGCGCTCCGTGACTTTCTAAAGCCTGCGCTGTTTGCTAGGAAGGCAACAGTGCCTGAGCTTCCTTCCCCTGTGCTGGGAATTGCAGAAATTGATTTCTGCCCTTGGCTATTGGAAGAGTCTGGGGTCAGGAGAGTTTCCAGGCTCATCAGGTTTCTTCCTCCTCTCCAAGGCAGACTCTGGCTTTGTAGCACGTTTGCTGAAGGAAAGCAACTGCTCAAGTCTGGAGGAGAAAAGGGCAAAGCTGACAATCACACAAAATGCAAGCAGGGTTTTCCATGTAGAGTGCATGTGGTCAGGCCAGCCCAGCCACGCCAGGGTCCTCCCAGGTGCCAGACACGGACACGGGGTGTGGGTTTGGGTTTGGGTCTGATTCTTCCTGCGAGCACAGCAATAAGGGCTGGGGTGCAGAATACAAGGGCTTCCTGGTAATGTACCTCTGGCAGCAGCTGCTTGGACAACTTCATCTCGTTTTGAAGTCTGATTAAATTGAGGGGAAAGGAGCTTTCACAGTCTGTCTCTTCTCAGAACAGAGTCTGGGCAATGGAGCTCAAATCAAATTCAGCAGCTCTGCGTGCCCAGAGACGACGTGGCTCAGCAGTTTGATGGGGAAGGGCTGCTCAGTGCTGGCTGTGCCCCCCAGGACAGTCTAGGCTGAATCCCCCCCGAGGAGTCACAGATTTAGTCTTGACTGAGCACAGTCATGTGTTTGGAATATTTCTGAGTTGGAAGGAAACTCCTGTAGCTGTTTCTGTCAGAAATCATTGTGGATGTGTTTGGTACCTGGGCTGATATTTCTGCAGTTTGTGACTCCCCACTAAAGGATGTGCCTGTGCAGGCATCCCCACCAAATGCTCACCTGAGGGAGCACCTTGATGGGAGGATCCCATTTATGATTTCCTTTTGGACACAGAAGGGATAGCTCTCCACCTTTCTATAAAACTGATCCACTGTCTATGTGTCAGTGACATCAGCACATTGATCACAGCAAGAGATGCATTTTCATCAGTTCTGTATTAGAATGAGAGAGGTGTGCTTTACAGGCAGCTCAAGCACAGTCATAAAAACAGAGTTTATCATAAATAATATGTCAGAAATAGAAATTCCTCCCCTGTGATTATTGGTCCTTTTTGCCAGCCTGATCTCACAGGACACTTGCAGCTCCCCTGGTGTATCCCTGCAGGATGGAGACCTGCCAGGGATCTGAAGGAAATCAAATCCTACAAGCTTTGCCAGTTCTCTCCCCTGCTGCATGTGTGCTGAGGAGCAGGAACAGTCCCTTCCAGACTGTTTATGCTGGGCCTTGCCCTGTCTGGTCACCAGTGCAGCTGTGTGGCCACAGTCCCTCCTTTTTCCTGGCTCTGTGCTCTGAATGCACAGACGCTTTCCCAAAGCCTTGCAGAGGTGATGTGCACGTGCTGTGTTCAGCCTGGCTGCTTCCAAGGCTCCTGAGGAAGATCAGCTGTGGCCCTGGGGAGAACTGTGCATCATGAGAAATCCAGGAGTGACTTGCTCAGCTCTAAATGAAGGTTGTTTCCAATCAGGTTAATGAAGAACATCGTTCTCATGTCCAGAGTCACTTGGTCTGTACAGGGATATATAAATCCCCTATCCCTGTACACAGACACTCTGAAAAGCACAGGACAGTAAAAAAGATAATTTCCACTGGGCTGTGAAGAATTGAGCACCCAGGGTGGGAGGAGATGAGCCCAGAGCCCCCTTCCACCACTGGCCCTGTGTCCTGGGGCTGCCAGCTGGGGTGTCCTGGGCTGCTCAAGCAGCCAGTCCCTGTGTCCAACACGCCGTGCCTGCTGCAGTCACACAGGGCCAGGACTTGCCCAGAGAGCTGCCATGCAAAGGCTGGTGCTCATCAGTGAAAGGCTGAAGGAGTGACAGCCACGTGGGGTTACCAGCCTGCTCCCACCCGGGCTCAGTGCCACAGGCAGCGCTGGCCAGAGGATCCTGCTGGCCAGGCGTGTGTCACCGTGTCCTCTGGGGCACTCGGGCAGCTGGGCACTCCTCAGGCACAATTCACTCTCACCCTCATGTGTATCTTGCTTTACAGATGGGGAACGCGTCCAACACCTCAGTGTTCACCTCCACCTTATCGGAGAGAGAAGATCTGATTTTTGGCACTCTCTATTTGGTCTTTGGTAAGGAACAATGGCCTGTTGATCCCCATGTCCCTGCCCTGCTGCCTGCCAGAGACACTCAGGCCTTTTCAGTATCTTTGGTAAGGAACGATGGCCTGTTGATCCCCATATCCAGCTGCCTGCCAGAGACACTCAGGCCTTTTCAGTCACTGGTGCTTCCAGAAGTGTCCAGTCATTAGCAGATTAATTAAACTGACCCTTCCCATGTTACCCGAAAGTATGGTCTGGTGACTGCATTCCCCTCTCAGGTGAATTGCAAGTTCCTGTTATGGTTTTAAATATTTGAAAAGTTGAATAACTTTGAGGAACGTCCTGTTACTCCTACCACATCCACCTGAGGTGAGACAGGCAAGGGCTCTGTTGGTGCCACCAGCTTCAGGTCCATTGGAGAGGATTTGGAGCTCGAGCTGGCCCTTGATTTCAGCATGAGCTGGAAAAGCTAATAAAGTGTACTTAGCACAGATGTGAGACTTGCTCTGTGGGAAAAATATCTTGTGAGGCTGGGAAGAAGGATAAACCTCAATGCTCTGCTCTCCAGTGACTCCAAAGCCTGCAGAGCTCTGGATTTGCCCAGGTCCCACGTGGGAGTCCTGTTCCCTGAGGGGAACTCAGAGTTGGCCACTCAGTGGCTTTGGAAGTGGGTTCCTGCCATGAGATTTAATTTGCAGCCTAATCCATTAGGGAGGAACTCTTATCCTGCTCAACATTCTCCAAAAGCAGCAAAGATTCCCCTTCTGAGGACACTGAAACCTCTTTTCCATGAAATCACAATTATGTAATGAAAAAGAGAAAGCCCTTATTATAAAACTTAAATCACCACTGTTGATTTAAATACATTAATAGCAAACAAAGAGCCTTCTTTTGTTTAGTCTGGATTTTCCTTGATCTTCATAATGCCTTTCTTCTTGTTTGTTTTGTTACCGTGATATGGGGCAGTGCAGGCTCACAGGAGTGCCATTGCCAGGAAGGAGTTGCGAAGGCCAAGGGGCCCAGCTCCCTGGCCCCACATCAGAGAGCAGTCTCTCAGAGCTCCTGCTGTTTATCTAGCTGGAGGAAGTGGCCCTTGCTCCTCCAGCTGCAGCAAGGGACTGCGCCAGACCCTGCACCCCGAGCCTGCTGCAGTCTCATCCCATCTCTGCCCTCCTACCAAAGGCCTCTGCAGGATCTCAGGAGGGGAAGGGATCCGATCCAATGTAAAGGAGCTCCAGATGTGCTCACAGAGCTCTGTGGGTCCCGTGGGCCCCCCTGCTCAGCCCACCCCAGAGAGGGACGCCTGGAGCCCTCTCCACCCTCCGCAGAATTCTGCAGTGTTTCCCTCCAAACATCTCAGGATGCTCCTGGTTCCTTTCCTGGCTCTGTCACGCTCAGCACCATCCTCTGCCTCCTCCACAGGCGTCCTGTCCCTGTCTGGGAACTCACTGCTGCTGCTGGTGGCCCATCAGAAGAGGTCCCTGCTGAAACCTGCCGAGCTCTTCATCGTCAACCTGGCCATCAGTGACCTGAGCATGACGGTGACGCTCTTGCCGCTGGCCACCGCGTCCTTCTTTGCACACAGGTACCTCGTGGGGGCTGCCCTGCCCTGGTGTGCACTGTCTGCGGGCCAGGAGAGCCCTGGCAGGGGCACGGGGGCTCGGGGGGGCACGGGGGCACACGGGAGCTCCCAGGCAGCCATCCCACAGCTCCTGCTTTGCTGCTCCCCGTCCCTGCAGCTCCTCACTGCAGAAGGGGTGTGCTGGTGGGTGCCCAAGCTGGCACTGCAGCGCTGGCAGCTGCTGTGGGTCAGGGCAGCTCCTGCACGCCCAGCTCCACCCACGGGCACCTTCGGGGTGCTCAGGGCACAAATCAGGGCAAGGCCGTGCCCATATTTGCTGCTCGGGGCTGGCAGCGTGCAGCCCACTGGAACCTCCCTCCCGTGCCCAGCCCTGCCGCAGGACCGGGACCATCCTCGGGGGGACTCCCACCCCGGAGAAGCCCCGAGCAGCCGCGGGCAGGCTGCGGGGGGACGGGCTCACTGCCGGTGTCCTTGCAGGTGGCTCTTGGAGCAGGCGGTGTGCACGCTGTACGCCTTCTGCGGGCTCCTGCTGGGGCTGGGCAGCCTGGGCAGCCTGGCGGCGCTCAGCGCGGTCTGCTGCCTCAAGGTCTGCTACCCGGCATACGGTACGTGCTGGGATGTGCTGCCCGATCCCCACCCTCCCTGGTGACACAGCCCTTTTCCTTTCATGAGCCCCCTCCACCTTGCAGGGAAAGCTCTGCCCCAGGGCAACCTATTCCCAGGCAATATTTTGTCACAGGATCACAGAAACAAGTTTAGGCTGGAAAACATCTATAAGATCATTGAGTCCAGCTGTTAGCACAGCACTCCCAAGTCCAGCTCTAAACCACGTCCCAGTCTGTGTGGCTGTATTGCAGGTTTTTGAATGTCCGCACACAGAGTTGAGCTTAGGCTAGAGCAGACTGCAGCTGGGAGCCACAAGCTCTGGCAGAGCAACAAGAGCTGCTTTCCCCGGTGGGAGAGCCAGAGGCTTAATGTATTTCATTCACTGAAATAATTAATACAGGAGGGCTGGGGTTGCAGTGTCACCGCTCATGTCTGTAGCCCTGTTTTCACGTGCATGTCCTCCACAGAGCTAAGGTGAATGATTTCCCTGCAGAGAGCCCCTGAGGAAGTGAGGGAGCCCATGGACGTTCCTTCCACAGCTCCTACTCCAATTTGGAGTCCTTAATTTCCTCAGCTCAGCTGCTAATCCTCCCTCTAGCATTTATCTTCAGAACAGACTTTACATTAAAGACCAAAACCAGAAACAAAATGGGAAATCACACGTAGCAGTTTGGTTTGCAGACCAGCACCCCAGGGTCCCTCCTCTCCCCCTCTCGCCCCACTCACTGCCCATGTGCTCAGAGCCAGTGGCTGCTGCCGGCCACCAGTGTGTCCCCAGCAGCTCTCAGTGCCTCAGGGACAATGCTGGAGCAGAGTCACCTTGGATTTGTGCCAGCACTACAGCTCAGGAGGTGGCTAAAAGGTGGGAGGAAAGATGAAGATGTAGGCTGGCTGTGGAAAGGCAGCCCTGGTGGCAGTGGCTTTTCCCTGCACAGCCTCTGCTCTTCATCAGCCAGTGCTTGGCAGCCTGGCATTGGGGCTCATCTACAGCCCAGCCCATCTTCTGTGAGGAAATGCAGAGTCACATCGTGCTCTTAGTTGCTTAGTTTCAAAGCAAAATGTAATCTCTATGTATGTCTGAAGATACAGCGCTTTATGGTGAGCTGTAAGATCAGAGAATTTGAGATTCGATGGGCGCTGGGACAAAAATAAAAACAAAACATCTCCCCCAGGGCTTCGCTGCAGGGAGGGAAAGGTCCCTCAGGTGCCAGGGTCAGGGTGGCCTGGAGGAGCCCTGGCAGTGCCCGTGAGCACAGGAGCCCTGGCTATGAGCCCAGGAGCTCCAGCAGTGCCCGTGAGCACAGGAGCCCTGGCAATGAGCCCAGGAGCCCGGGCATTGCTCCGCAGCCCCGAGGGGAGCACGCCTGGCCCATGCCAGACCCCATTGCCTCCCTGGGCTCCCGTGCCAGGCCGGGGCTGTGGGTGAGCTCCCTGCGCGCTGCCCCGTGCCCTGTGAGCGCTCCCCTCGCCGCAGGGAGCAGGTTCTCGCGGGGCCACGCCGCGGGGCTGCTGCTGGCCCTGTGGCTGCACGCCCTGGCCTTCGCCGGCGCGCCGCTGGCCGCTGGGGCAGCTACGGCCCCGAGCCCTACGGGACAGCCTGCTGCCTCACCTGGGAGGCCTCCGGCCGCGCCGCCACGCTCTACATCCTCGCCCTCCTCATCTGCTGCTACCTGCTGCCCTGCCTGCTCATCCTGGCCTCCTACGCGCTCATCCTCTGGACGGTGTGGGCCTCGCGGAGAGCCGTGAGGCAGCACACGTGCCCCCGGCGCGGGGCCCGCGGCCGCCACGGGAACGGGGAGTGGGGAAACACAGGGACCAGGGCTGCTGCTCAGGGTACGGGAAATGGGAGCGGGGCTGCTGCTCAGGGTACGGGGAAATGGGGAAACACGGAGAATGGGGAACACAGGGAACGGGGCTGCTGCTCAGGGTACGGGGACACGGGGAACGGGGCTGCTCCTCAGGGTACAGGGAACATGGGGCTGCTCCTCAAGGAACAGGGTAACGGGGGCTGTTCCTCAAAGAACAGGGGAATGGGGCTGCTGGTCAAGGTGCCAGGAACTGGGGGCTCTGGGTTCTCGGGGTGCCCTGCCCAGCCCACTGCCCATGGGCAGGTGAGCAGCAGGGCCCCTCCTGCCCGGTGTCTGCTGTTCCTGAGGAATTCTCCAGGTGTTTGTGTCAGTGTGGGTAACAACACATTGCTCCTCATTTAAAGTCATCAGGTGGAGGAGTTTTCATCTTAAATTACATTGGTAAAGATCATAAAGGAGCTTGCATGAGTCATTGTTCCCCAGACTACAAGCTAATACTATAATTTACCAAGAATATGTAAAAAACCCCGAATAACCTTTAAAAAACACAGCATGAAAGAAAACAACTTGCAAGCTTGGCTTCAAAGGAAACATCCACATCCATGCGGGGAAGGGGGCTGAGCACAGCCCATTTCCAGGCCTCCCAAGCCACGCAGGTTGCAGGAGGGATTTGCAGTGCTGCCAAAAGCTGTTGGGGTCCAATGTTGAGCCGGTCCTGCCAGGTCACTGGTCCTTTGTGCCCACCTGGCTGAGGCCATTCCCGAGTTCCCCAGGTGGGACAGGGCGTGAGTGGCCTGAAGCAGGAGCAGGTCTGTGCACGGGCTGTGCTGGGTTGCTGCCCTGCTCTCCCACATTCCAGTGCAGGTCCAGAAGGCTGAGCACCTTTCCCTGGGGCTGTGAGGGCTGCTCAGGGTCTGCTGCGTGTGGCTGGGTTTGGGGGTGTCGGTGTCCCCCGAGTGCTCAGGAGGCTCATGGTGCTGCTCTGCTCCTTCTGCAGCTGAGCATGGCCGTGTGCCTGGGGTTCCTGGCTGCCTGGACTCCCTACGCCGTGCTGGCGCTGTGGGCGCTGCTCGGGGACACCAGGCAGCTGCCAGCGCTGGCCTTCGTGCTCTCGGCTGTCCTTGCCAAGTCCTCGACGCTCTACAACCCGCTGGTGTACCTGCTGCTCAAGCCCAGCTTCCACGAGCTCCTGGCCAAGGACAGGGCCCTGCTCACCCTCCTGTGCTGCGGCTGCCGGGGCACCGCGCTCCAGCCGCTCCCGGCCGCGGGCTGCAGGGGCTGCAGGGAGGTTTTTGAGGGCTGCAGCGGCTGCCCCAGGTGCCACGCTCCTGCCCGGCTGCCCGGCGGGGCCGCGGGGCGCCCGGGGCTCGGCAGGACGGTGCAGCTGGTGGTGCTGCTCGCTCGGAGCCGGTCAGGCCCGGGCACTGCCCGCGTGGCACGGGAGGCCCTGCCCTCGGCCACGGCCAAGGACCTGCTCTGAGCCCAGCCCTGCCCAGCTGTGTCCACAGAGCGCTGGAACACAAACCCAAACGCAGCATCCTCTCACCCCGTGCCCCGCGGGGCCCGACGTTCCATACCCGAAGTGACCAGATGTCAGACCAACCCCTCTGAAGTGACAAAGACATCAGACCAACCCCTCCGAAGTGACATGAAGACATCAGACCAACCCCTGGCTCCTGCAGCTCCAAGCCTGGTGTTTGCACTCACAAAAACAAGAACAAAACCAGACCCCAGTGCCTGGGATGTGCCCAGGGTGCAGCCCAGGTTACAGCCTCTCCTGCAGTTTGCTCTCTGGGCCCTTGGCCTTTGTTTTTCCAACCTGGTGCTCTGATGGCCAAGTAGGAACTTGGTTGTCTTAAAAATCGTGCCTGGCAGGGCGGGCTGGGGGCCAGGAGGCCCCAAGGGGAATCTACCTCCAGTGCCAGCTCCTGCAGCCCCCACTGCCACCTCCTGTCCTGCTGGGGAGGGCACTGTCCACACAGCCACCTCACCTGGGGTGAGGAAGCACCTGGTGCAAAGCCACCCACAGCATAACCCCCCCGGAAAGCTCCCTGTGGCCCGTCCCCAGCCCTCCGGGACAGAGGCCATCACGCAGGGTCCCCAGTGGCCATCCCTCGTGTTCCAGCTGTCAGTTCTAAAGTAAATCCACTCATGCAAAACCAGCGTCCGACCCAGCTCCGTGTTTGGCTGCACTCCAGGATAACGGGGATGCGGATGGGGATGGTGCAGAGCGTGCCCGGGCTGGGTGCCAGGGGCCAGCAGGCAGAGAGGGGCACAGCCCACGGGCTGGGCACGGGCACCTGGCACCAGCAAACCTGCTCTGCCCGGCAGCCAGGCCGGGGGTAGGGTCACAAAACACACTGTGCCCGGCAGCAACGGGACCCTGCCACGGCCCCGCGTGTGCCCCGGCCATCCTGGGCCACCCCGGGCCACCCCGGGCCATCCCGGGCCACTGCGTGTGCCCCGGGCCACCCCGGGCCATCCCGGGCCACCCCGGGCCACCCCGGGCCATCCCGGGCCCCCCTGCTGCTGCCCGTGGAGAGGAACCTCCAGGAAGGGAGCGGGCCGATTGCCCCTTGGAGGACACACACACACGAAGGGCTGCTGCCATCTACTGGGGGCTCTCAGGGCATGGCCTCGGGACGGACAGGGACCAAGGGGTGGCCAGCCAGGCTGGGCACGGGGCTGTGCCAGGCCTGGGGACAGAGCACGGGGTCCCTGCTCCTCCTGCCAGCCCCCCCGCCGACGGCTTTGGTCCCGGCTGCCTAAAACTCCGGTGGTCCAGGGATCATCTGAAGAAGACAGGGAGAAAGATAATGACCTGCCAATCCCTCAGGTCCTTTATTAGCCAGAAAACCTCCAGATCAGTGTTTTCATGCCACAGGTCGGTGTGAGCAGGCCCAACACTGAGAGCCCCAGTGCTGGGGGGTTTAATCTCCATTCCCAGACACTGCCAAGGGCAGAGGAGCTGCAGCCCCCCAGCCAACCCCAACCAGTCCAACAAACCCCACCAGGCCTGGCACTGCCCGGGCTGGCTCCATCCCGGGGGCATGGCACAGCTGGGGCCGTGTCCCCAGCTGGGAGTGGTGCTGGCAGCTGCCTCCAGTTACTGAGGATTAGAGCCAACCCCTCTCTAGGGCAGCTCCCCTGGGCTGAGCCTGAGAAGAGGTGGTGGCTTCACCCTCGAGCTGAGGCCAGCAGGGTTTGGAAGGGGGTTCCTGCTTGCAAGAACCAATTTCCTTGGGTTTGGTCCTGCTGCAGTTCTGCAGTGCTGCATTGCTGCTCGGTGAGAGCCTGGGCCTGGAGCAGGAATGGAGCCAGGGCTGCCCTGGGGGGGTTTGGTGCCTGGGGCTGCACTGTGGGTGCTGCATTTCCCACTCTGTGCCGGCCCACTCGGGAGTCTGAGGGCACAGCTACAATGCCAGGGTGGCAGGGACACCCTCTGTCCTAGGAAAGGCAAAATGGGGAATAAGGTGACTGTTAAGGAAAGTCAGCAAAATCATACATGAATGTGAAAACTGAACAGAGCAGAAATTTCTTGCAGTGGTTCTGTGTAGGTTAATGTGTAGTTTGAGGGAAAGTGAAGTTTTAACTCTGAGTTGTGCAAATGTGGTGATATTTTAGTGCAGTTGCTTTTTAAATAGCTCCCCCACCCCCATTGCTCCAGCTTCATTGCCTCAAATGATTTAATTCCTTCTGCCTGTGGTGGGTGATTGAAGGTAAAAATGCTTCCAGCTGGGGCTCTCAGCTGCTTTCCTGGTGCTGTCCTAGCCCTGGGGCAGGGCTGGGGGCAGGACCAGCCTCCCCAGCAGCTCTGTGCTCCAGCAGGACCCCAAAGCTCCAGTCTGGAGGGTGAAGCCCTGATGGAAATCCCACCAGCTCAAACCAGAGCTGCCCCCAGTGATGCCCAGGGAGGCTTTGCAGTCAGGCCCTTCTGTACCTCCAGAACTGGCTGCTGCACGAAGCTGAGGGTGCACGTGGCCCTGCTCCTGCTCTGTGTCCCCTCCTGTGGCCTCAGCCTGTGCCACTGAGCCTTCAGTGCGGTCCCAGAGCTGGAAACCTCCCCTCAGGTGGGAGCTCACCCATGGGGAAAAGCCAAAAGGTGTTCAATGAGCACAGTCAGAGCTCTGCTCTGGCTTCCCAACGGCTGAGCTCCTGAGGGGCAGGTGAGGACTCCTGGCGGTGGCAGCTTCGGAAGCAGCCCGGAGGTGCTCTGGTGTGCAAAGGAGCACCTCTGCAGCCTGGGGGATCAGCCCGAGCTCACCTGCTTCAGCTGCTGGGGTGCTTAGCTGAGAACATTAAGAAATCAAGTTCACTCTTGCACAGGTTTGCAGGTGACATCAAGTTAGGATGGAGGAGCTAACTTGTGGAAAGAGAGTTAGGGTTTAATATTGGTCTGATAAAATAGGAAATTATCTAAAGTAACTGCCAGAATTATCAATAAAGAATAATTTTATTTTTTAAGCATATTAGGTGAACAACTCCAAAGGGAGAAATGACTGACAGAAAAGCCATTGTATTGATAAATGAATATAAGCATTGGGCACTGTGGTAAAAACTTCTTTTGGTTCCAAAATGAGGGAGTTAGCTTTGCTCTCTCAGAATACACACGTAATTCCAAGTTTTGACAAGTGTAATATTACGTTAAGTTTCAGAGTAGTTGGTTTTCAGCCCAGCCATCCCCAGGGCCTCCACCGGGCCGGCCCCAGAGCGAGCCCCGCGCTCCCGGCGCGCTGCCGCCCGCGGCCGCCAGAGGGCGGCGGAGAACGGGGCACCTGGGGGGGAACAGAGCACCTGGGGGAGAACAGAGCACCTGGGGGGGAACAGGGCACCTGGGGGAGAACAGAGCACCTGGGGGGGAACAGAGCACCTGGGGGGGAACAGAGCAACTGGGGGAAAAGGGAGAACAGAGCACCTGGGGAGAACAGAGCACCTGGGGGGGAACAGGGCACCTGGGGGAGAGCAGGGCACCTGGTGGCGGGGCTGGCACCACCGGGCCTCGCATCAGGAACCACCGGGGGCCCTCGGGTACATCAGTGGGACAGAGGCAGTGTGCCACCCCCGGAGGAACAGCAGCTCCACCACTGAACACCTGAGGAGCTCTCAGGGACCTTCCAGCAGCTCCTGGGCGTAAAGGTGAGAAAGGCAGTAGGAGTGATGGGTAACTGAAGGTGAATGCAGCCTGCCGGGGTCTAGGGGTGACAAAAGGGTGATGTGCACAGATCCCCCACGGATGAAACGGCACCGATGGCTTTCACAGCCTGCTCAGCCCCAGCTGTGTGTCCCAGCCCCAGGACAGCGAGGCCCCTTCCACAGGCAGGGAAAGGGCAGCAGGGCACAAGATGTGGTATTTTGAAAAACTACTCGGACAACAGATGCAGGATTTTGAATACATTCTTGAACTTTTATTCTCTCGGTAGGTAAGCAGTGGATTAAAAAAATCAGTAGCAAAACCAGACTAAAATGAAGTCTCCCATCTTCAGAAACAAACACACACATTTGCATGTCAGAGGTGGGTGCTGAACTGTAATTCACATCCTGACAGTGGATATGCAAACCACCACGGAGGAATTTGGCAGTGGGAGCAAACTGCTGCATGTGTCACCATGGCAAATGTGCAACAAACATGTTCAGGTGTTGGCAAGGCTGAGCAAACACTGGGCCATGGAGAACAAATGCAGGGGTAACAGATTCTGAAACAGTGTAAGCAGAAGAGAAAAATGGGACAGCTTAATGGAGGCTGTTTGGCACTTCCCAGCAGAGGCTGCTTCAGCCACGTGCAATATTAATCCTTCTGTACCTGGATTAGATTTTGTAGGCTCTTTTTCCTTATGTATGTCCTGCTTTTGCTTCCACTGAAGCTTAAAAATTCCACAGGTGAATTCTGGAGTGTTAGGGACACTTCATAAATTAAGCAAAACAGAAGCTGCTCTTTTCTAAGATTTGAAGCCAAAGTGCCAGCAAGGAGCAATTGCCAATTATAGAAACCCAACTGCAACTGGCTTTAGCCAAAGAAAGGAAACTACAATTTCAAACGCAGTTCTGTGCTGTCACAGACCCCCACTACCCCAAAACCATGCTATAATCAGTACTGTGGATCAGATCCCTTACTATAAAAACCAGAAAATCCCACAGAACAGAAATCAAGGATTTCTTAAGTGACAAAACTACATTCTCAGAGGTGATTCCCTGTATGTGCAACATCTGCTCTTGTCAAGGTATGCATCTTTTCTGGGTTCAAAATGTGCAAATTCCATAAATTATGTTTCTTCCAGTCAGATTCCCTTACTAGTGCTGAAATGAATTCACAGTATAAACTGTCAAGACTCTTCATGCTGTGAATGAATATATCTATCTATATATATAAAAGGTAAAGTGCAATTTGTTGTTTTGCAGAGCCACAGACGGGCCCTGTACTGCAGCGTGTGGTCGCAGCAGGTTTTGGGATGGGAAGAAGCCCATCCTCATTGACAATGTCATCATTTCACGGCAAATGGTTGTGCTCTCCAGCGGGCTGCCTGCAATTTGCTGTGCAGTGCAGTCTGAGCAAAAGGTTCTCCCTTCAGCCCCCCCGGCGTCCCACCCTTGAGGGTTTCCCCTCCTGGGCAGCGGCAGCAGAGCTGTGGGTTCACCGGCACAGGGAGCAGAGGGGCAGGCCCAGCCTGGCTCAGCAGCTGCCCTGCAGTGTGGGCCCTGGCAGGCCCTGAGCTCAGCGTGGCCCGGCCCCGCTCTGCTGCAGCAGCTCCTGCTCGTCGTCCTCGGAGCCCGAGGGGCCCTGGCGCACCTCCTCGTACCACTTGTTGGTCAGGGTCTTCATCTGGATGCGCCCGTCGTGCAGGTCCTGGCAAAGCAGAGCACAGCACTGGCCCCTGCTGCTGCACCAGCCTGTGCCAGGGCAGCTCACACCCCTCAGGAAAGCATCTGCCCCTGCCCCGTGAGCACGCTCTGCTTCCCACAGAGAACACTGCTCAGGGGCTCAGTCAGGAGTTACTGCTACACACGACAGCTCTGGTGATGGCTGTGTTCACCTGTGCTCTCTAGAGAGTCCTGACAGTTCTGGTGATGGGTGTGTTTACCTGTGCTCTCCAGACAGTCCTGCTCTGTGTGTTTCAACAATCCTAATGCTGTCTGCAGGGCCTGGCTTTGTCTCCCCCCCTCGTGCTCCCAGGAACACTGGGAAGCTTGTGGCCTGCCACGGTGATTCACATGCTTGTTTTTCCAGCCTTTGGTTGCAATCTGGATGGCAGCCTGTGCTTTTGGCTACCAGCTACGAATCAGATGCTTACTTTGGTTTCTTGATTCCTTTCTGGTTTTGCAATAAATGACTTTAGTTTTTGTAGGAAAGTGCTGAAATGGTACTTTTGAAAAGTACAAAACAAGAGGAAAAACAGTACTTTTGAGCAGGCTAGGAAGATGGAATGTGCACTAACACAAAATTATCAACTCCACAGCCAAAATGCTTCCATGGGAAACTGGGAAAACAGTGAATTCTGTGACTAAGTAGCCTCAGATTTCTGAAGCATGGGAGTGATAAAGGCACAGTATTACACCTTGGGGCCACTCAGTGTTAAGTTACTGTCAGGTGTTGTTCTGCATGTACAGCCTCAGAGCCCTGTCTCTGGAAGTGAAGTCTGGAAAGCACACGGTGCAGTGCCCATGTCCAAGACAGAAACTGCACTCTGCAGCCACAGCACAGCTCCAGAAGGCACGGCACCACTGACAGTAGGAGGCAGGAACTGTGTGTGACAGCACTTTAAAAACTCTGCCCGAGTGGCAGCAGCAGCAGCCAGTGACTCCTGATGCCCTTCATGGCTCCCTGCACGATGAAGGGCGAGTTCAGCAAATCCACACACCCAGTTTAACTGGGGGAGCTCTGAGATGCTCATTTAACCCACCTTACAGAGCAGCTGCTCATTACAGCTGCTCTCTCTATGCATGAGCAATACACAGATGTCCCTCTGTCCCCACACAAGTCATGTGCACCACGAGCCCTGTGTGGTACTGAGGACAACCAGCTTGACCAGTTTCTCCAAGAAAATAAGACTTACTTCTTGTGTGAGTCTTCTGGTGAAGAAAGGATTCAAGTACTCCACATCGAGCCGCATAAACCCTTTGAGGTTCTGGCGTTTTATGTACTGAGCTTCGTATTCCTCCTCTGTGAGCTCTGACAAATGCTCAGATTCTATAGTGTTTCCCTAGGAAAATCACAAAGGTCAGAATAACCCAAGAGAAGTGGCAGTCATCCCACCACCCTGCTCTGTGGTCTCCCTTGCCACAACCAGTTGTGGCTTTTGGCTTTGTCAGATCTCTCGCTTTGCCAGAAATTGCTTTAAAATAAAGTCCAGTCAGAGGGGGCTATTGTTATGACCTTCTCATGGCCTTTGAGTTTTCCAAAATAATTTCCATCTGCCTTTTATGATTCATTTTCATCTCACCCTGTACCAACTACTTTCTCTCTGGCTATGACTCAATACTCTATTATCTGCTTTATGCTTTTCCAGGGATTACTTTAATTTATATAGATCAGCCTGTAATTGGATTGAATTAAGAGATTATTTCTCCACCCCTTGTCCAAACACATATTTTGTATAAACACTAACCAGACTCTGGCTTTGGGATATTTTAAAATTATATTGCTTGGCTTTGTCCTATTACCTTGGCTTTTTCTACTGCCTTCACCTTACTTTTTAATAAAAAATCATGTGCTAGTCCTGAAAAATGTCTGAACTGAAAAAAACCCCCACCAAACCGCAGTGGTGCTCTGAATGAAGCCCCAAACCAACCATCTTCTCTGTCTTGCTAAGGTTGACGTCCTTCTTGCTCCTCTTGCGCGGTTTGGAGTCCTCGATGTCCACGAGCCTGATGAGGGGCATGGTTCCCCCTCCCAGCAGCAGGATGGTGAACAGCACGATGATGATGGTCGTGGTGCCGATCAGCTGCCGCTTCTCCATGGGCTCCAGGCCCAGGTGGAGGCTGAGGGCGTAGGGAATGGCACCACGTAATCCTGGGGGAGAACGGGGCAGCGGTCAGCCACCAGCAACAGCTGAGCACCCAGCAGCAACCCTGCACCCTCAAAGGGCCTTTGCAGCCCTGTGCCATGCCCATTATCTGCCCCTTGGCTGCCCCCATAACAAGTCTCTGCATTTCAGACACTGCTGCTCAAACTGGGAAGCTGCTGGGCTAGAGAGACAAGCAGCCTCCATGCAGAAAAGCTCTCGTGGGGCTCACCAGAGCAACTCCAGCACAAAGGGGAAAGAAAGAGAACATTTCCTTGCACTTGGGTTTCAGAACAGCGCAAATGCTCAGCTGAGTTTTGCTCAACCAATGAGAAACCAGTTCATCCTCAAGTGGGCCACACAATGAAAGAGAAAAACCATTTTTTCTGGTTCTCAGTATTCTGAGCTTTAACTTACCACTGAACCACATGATAAACATCATTTTGGGAGTGATTTTATGATCACGGAAAAAGTTGAGTAGGTAGGAAAGTGGAAAAATATTCACCGCTCTACCAAAGAGAACCAGCACCTGAAAAACAGAAATAAAAGCAAAAGACCATTTGATGTGTTACATCCACGAGGCCCCAGTTGCAGCTGCTTTTACAGGGCAAGGTGAATATGCTGGTTTTGCTCACAGGCAAGTGTGCTGCTCCATGAACAGAGAGAAATGCCTCAACACAGGGCATTGTGGAATTTTGCTCCTGAAACATTGTGTCTGCTTAACTGAAACTAAATCAGACCTGTCACTGATGGAGACCAAGTTGCTTTACTTACAATAAATAAATGGAACCCAGGAGACATTCCAGGGAGACCAAGAAGTACTTTGGGTAAAAGTGCTCCTCAGTTCAGCTCCTTTAATCATTCCCTTGGTGCAGCAGCCAAGAGGCAATAAGGTATTTCTATTGTCTCCCTGTGGCCCAGTTGCTCAGAAAGGCCAGGAGCCAAACAAATAGCACATCAGCCTGTTTCTCAACACGTCCCTGGGTATGGCTGTAAAACATACCCCACACTGAGGCAACACTTTTGAGAGCAGAAAAGGAAAAAAAGGGGACTATTGATTTAATGGCAAACAATTAACAAACACAAAGAAAACTTTAACTCAGAAAAAGGCAAGGTTTTCTCAGAGCATTGTTTTTAAGCTCCACTACAAACAGACCTTGATAAGGTAAATATCCTAGACTTAGTCAGCAGGATCCTTGAAGGGCTGTGCTGTTTTCTTTTGTGAATCACCCCAAAATTACACAATTTGCATTACGCCTGAGAGAGCAATGCCACAGAAGGAAGTGTCACACCTTAGATATATATTAGCCAGGGAAGCTGTGTGCAATGCAGGCAGAGCAGCTCCCTGTGCTGATATCCCTGTCTGGGGAAGCTGCAGATAACAATCCTTCCCTTGGCCAGTGCACACTGCAGGACACAGCTGGAAATGGGCCCACACTGCCCTCCCTGCATCCTGCAAAAGGCAACACACTGCTCATGCTGACATTAAACCATTATAATGGCAGCAGGTGGAGGCAAGCCCCATGTGAAATGTAATCCACAGTCACTGCACTAAATGCTGAAATGGGTTTAAAGACAAAAGGAGTCAGAGAATTTTTTATAAAAACTGAAAAATCATAACAATTATTCTAAAGTCTTTTAACTGTAAGGTGTTTCCCCTCCCAATACCAAAAATGCATCTAAAAAGATATGGAAGGAAGTAAATACCTACTATGCACCAGATGACAAAGGACATTTCAAACTTGTGAGGAAAACTAAAAATTGACAGGCCAAGAAATGCAAAAACACACGTTTCTGAAAAAGAGAAATCACATTTAAATAAACAATTCTAGAAAACCTTTTGTACTCCTGTTATTAATTACTACATCCAGTACATAAAATGGGATTTCCTGACCAAACCCTGGAGAGCTGCTGGTGCTCACTAAGGAGTGGTTAAGTGCAGCAAAGCCACTCCCTGCCACACTGCATCCTCCTGCAAACAATACAGAATTCACTCATGGCAGCCCCCAGAAATCAGGGACATGTTTGTAATGCTGGAACATGTCAATTCTTCAAAGGTTTGGTTTGCAAAAGGAACTGGAAAGGTTCTAGGACTGAGCTGCTTGTACCACTACTCCCAAAAACCTCCATGTGTGAAGCTACTGGTTTTGCAAGTAGCTTTTTATATAAAAATGTTTATATTAAAAAATACCACTCAGAGATCTCTGTGTGACCATCAATCTTATGGCAAATCTTAGCAGGAGCCTGCAGGATGGGAGAGAGATTTACTGCATGTTTGATCCAGTGTGGCAGGAAAGGTGACTTTTGAGTGCCTTGCAGCTTCCACTCCCGGGAATTCTTCTCTTAAAGACAAACACCACGGACACACAAATGCCTGGATGCAAATTCACCCCTCTGCTGCTCCCAGCAGAGTCACTGCTCCATGCAAGTGACATTTTAAACTTTAGTACTGGATTTAAAGCAGGCTGCACCTACCACACATGAAAGCAACAGTTCTGAGTGTCTGCTGCATCAGGATCTGTGTCACTGGGGACAGGTTGTGGTGTGTGTAGTGAGACATCACGATGCCAGAGAACAGGATTGCCATGATACCTGTGGGCAAGAACGTGGCAGTCAACAGAACACTGCAAGGATTCACTGCTGAGACCCTCCAGAGTCATCTCCTCACAAGGCAAAACCTGCTTCTACAGCAAGACAAGTATTCTAACAGATCAGTCTGCTCAGAACTCTTTTACTACTCACCTGAGAGTGAGATCCCTTCTGCAAGTCCATAAGGAAGGTAAGCAAAGATAATCATCATGCCAAATTCTAGGGAAGGTGTCTTCCTTAAATCAATGTGCTTTAGTACGTACACACGGAAATGTTATGGAAAAGTACATTAAAAAATAAATCAAAGAAATATTTTGATGTGTTCATTCCGTTACAAAACAGTGATTATGCTTAATGTACTTCTCTACTGAACAGCCAATAAAATCTACATATTGGCCTTCAACTCAAGTATGCAAAGATTAGTAATTTCTTATGAGAGGAATGTTTCTTAGAGAAGCTACTGCTGGTAGAAGTCTGTCAGAAGACAGAGCTAGAGACAAAAAAAGATCTCTTATTGATGTGCCTCTACAGTACTGATAAAAACAGGTAAATGAAATACTTTTGAGGCACAGGTAACTGTAAAGGGCAAACAAGCTGCTTTTCTCTTGCACTTAGTATAATTTATATATGAGTCAAAGAAGTGTTGAACATCTGTCTCCCTCTTTTGTTGTGATGTATGGGGCAATTTCAAAGTTTGCTGAATGAGGCTGATGAACCAAAAGGGGAAATAAGTCTGTATTTAATCAAACATTCCCTTCCTGTTGTTTACCAACAAAGTGTTTGGCAGTGTCCCAGCTGACACAAGTACAGCTGTACAGCCCAGAGCTCACAGTGAAGTCAGAGCTAGCATTAAACAAGCCCAAAGAGTCACAAAGGTGTCTGGGCTACAGCAAACAGCTTTCCTGATCTCAGCAGAGCAGCTCCTGCCTTGTTTAGCAACCAATTCATGGAAGAGGCAGAACAGAACCCAGGGTAAATCCAACCAGAACAGTGTCTGCATTCAGCTGCTTGCACATGATCCACAGGGACAAATGAGCTGGGCTGACTCAAAGGCCCCAGGGAAAAGCAGCTTTTTTTTCCTTTTTAATTAACTGTTTTATGTATGTAAAAAAGAAGCCATATGCTTGTTAAAATGGATTGGTATTGAAATGGAATTAATATATTTTGAATTTACAAAACAATTACCATATCTTATAACACTCCAATGCACATAAGCTATTATACAACATTTCAGACCTTAATTATGTTCATAAAAATTTGATGCCACTTTTAATACACTTCCTTGCACACTAACATAAAACCAAAATAATGTCTAATAAGAAATATCCTCTATGAAATGCTGGAGAAGATGGGAAGAAAAATACTACTAGAATGTTGCAGCTCACCAATGTATACATATATATCACCAAAATTAAAAAAGGATATTAATGCAGAAATAAGACCAGTAAGTGTGCCAAGTGCTGCAGAGCCAAAGAACATCTTGAGAAAGTATCCCAGTGCCTGTAGGAAGGTTTGCCATCCACTTACATCTGACATATTTTCCCTTGTCAAACCTTCTGCTGTGCTAGATACAATTAAAAGAAATAAAAAGGAATGGTTATACATTCTAAGCCTGGATCCAAAAATATCAAACATCTTTTGAGCATAACAACAAAAAAGACTCCCATTTCTTTGTTGCTACCACTCTTAAAAGGCTTTTACTGCGATATATATAACAGGAGAAATGTCAAAAGACGTTAAATCAAGCCTCAGTGTAATCCCCAAAGGGAAACCTAATTCTGCTAAAAATCCAGCACTGCTCCTCTGAAGGATCCCAGAATGGCGTAAATAGGCTAAGCTGATGGCCAGTGTCTGAAAACAAGGTTCAAACTTTGAGAAGGAAAAGAAAACACAATTTACAGTGGTAAAAACTCATGTGATCCTCTGAGAAGAATAAATGAACAGGAAGAACTCTCATCAAATATTTAGGTGTGGATGAGAGACAAGAAGGTCACTGAAGGAAAACAAAGCAGCTCTTAACAGGAAAGGGGAGAAACCTCTTTGAATTTCAGGAATATCGTTCATGAGAATTCTGTGCAAAGAACACACAGATTCTAGCTCGTGTTTCTTTTGGCTGCTTTTAGCCTTCAGTATCTTCCCTGAAAGCACCACAACTGTAATCAAAGCAATTAATGCATTAGAAAATTACTCTGACTTCACTACCTTGGCACAGCTGTTCCTTCCATACATTCCCAGTCACATCTATTGGCTTCAGCAAGAAGATGAAGATCTATCTATCCATTCTTTACTCTTTCAGCCCCAAAGAATTATCACAGGCAAAAGATAAGGATCCTGGATGTTCCTCTTCCTGCAGCCCCAACATAAACACAAGCCCACTGGACATGCTGGATTCTCCCCAGTGGCACTCTGGGCACAAGCCAGGGGCACAGACACAGCAGCTCTGGGAGGGTGAATATTGCTGTGACAGGTGACATGGGGGGCTTCTGCTGCCAGCACCCTCCGACGGGGAGAGAGGTCATCAATGGAATCAGAGAGAATCAATTCTCCAGGGCACTGAGACAAGGCAGAGGCAGGGCAATGAGGCATTCACTGTCCCCTGCCCCTGCAGGTCATGGTGTGGATTGCTTCTGACACAGAAGCAGCACACAAGATTCAGCCTCACACCTGAAACACACAGTGTGCTCCAAAGGAAGATGGAAGAACAACTGTATAGAAAACAACTAACAGAAAATGATGTAGTTTCTGTTTGCATAATCACTGAGGGTCCAATGCACTTACTTGGTCAGGACAATTGAGACTGCATCGTTGAGAATACTTTCTCCAAAAACCAACATGTTAAGCACAGGATCCACATTAAGGGCATTGAAAATGGCAATAGTAGCCACGGGGTCAACTGCAGATATTAAAGAGCCGAATGCAAAACTGGGAGAACACAAAAGAGGAAACTAGATGAAAGAAAAACATCTACCTAGTAACTTGCATGAACAACAGTAACAAAGCCCATTTGTGCTACAGTTTCTACACAGTGATAAACAAGTACTTTCTTTCCAGTCACAAGAACTTGGCCACTTGCCAAGTTCTTGAAAAATTTACATTATTGATGCTGAAAAGTTTATTCTGTCTTTTAAGAGAGGAAGTGGACAAGGAAGTTATACCCTTATCACAAATATTAATAATACCAACTAATCAAGGTTTACAAATCTTACAGTTTGGTTAAAATACCCAGTATGTCTCTAAAGAAATCACTGAGCACAGAACAGAATAGACTAGAATGAAAAAGAATGGAATACAATACAACACTGTTTGGAAATTTGGGTGTTATAAATACGGTATAGAAGTGTTCCATCTATTTCTTAGTTTCATATACAGTGTTGAATCTCAGCAGTCTGAACACTGACCAAAAGAGATGGCCAGCTGTAGTGCATTTCCCACCTGCAGCTATCCTGAAGAAAGCTTTATTTCATATACTACACCACTTCCCCAGGAGCTTACCTGTCTGTCATGTTGAGTTTATAAATTACATCAGCCTGAAAGAATAGGTAGAACATAATCACAATTAACTGTGGTGTTCTTCTGTTCTTAAAAACCAAATATTCATCAAATCCCAAGTTCATTACTAAGAAAAATCCACAGTAGTGATGCTGTCCAGTTTAACACTGCCCTCCAACAGTAATCTACTGCCACAATTCTGGTCACCCAAGATCAGGGAACTAGAGCAGAGTCAGGTGAGCAGAGTAACCAAGACATTCAGAGCAAGAGAAATCTGAGTGGCAAAGAGGAAAATATAGAATGCTTGGCCTTCCAGAATGAAGTCTGAGAGAAAAGATAAATATCTGTGCCTACATGTAACCAATGGGAAACACCAATTCACAGAAGCAAAAAAATATAAAAATATTGTAGAGTATAAGATGGCTCTAGAGAACACAGGCTTTGGAACAGCCTTCCAACACCAAGACTGGGAAGTCAGCAAAAGTAAAAGGCAAGTCTTAATTGCTTTTCCCATGACACATGCTGTGTCACAGAGTGGCTCAGGCTGGGAGGGACCCCTGAGGTCACCACCCCACCCCTCCTGCTGCCCAGGGCCCTTGGGACACGTCACCAGGACCGTGTCCAGAGAGCTCTTGAGCACTCCCAGGAGGGAGGCTCCAGGGCCTCTCCAGCAATATCCATGGAAGGGAGCATAACACTGCCTTTGTGAGAGCAGGGAACTGCACCTTGTGACCCAGGAACTCACTTGCACTCTGTTTGTCTGCTCTTGAAAGAAAAGGGACTTTCAAACAAGCCAGATAAACTTAAGTGCTTCAAAGCAGTAATTCTTACCCGGCCCAGGAAATAGATTCCTCCACCTACAATGAAAGCTGAGATTGCAGTGCCAAACACTGAGAACAGAATGATGGAACCAATGTTCTGAAAAAAATTACCCTGGAACACAGCAATAAAATAAGTAAATTAGTACAAATGGCCTGAGGGAAGACTCATGTTTGGGTTTCCGTTTAATTAGATTCTAACTCACAACTGGGTTTCTGATTAGAAAGGCTCAGTTTGGTTCCAGGTACCCCAGGACACACATCCACACCATCTGCCTAGAGAGACTGCTGCTCTCCTGAGGACAACAGCAATTCCTCTGATTCCCAGGACTGATTCCCAGTCTGGCTCCATAACAAGAACCCAATCCTCAGGCAAACAGCTGGATATTCACCAGCACTCAGACATGTTCCCCACCTGGCAAAAGTGCAAGTTAATCCCTCTGCTGGAGACATGGCACATTAAAAAGGCTTGTACACTTCCCAGTTGCTAGCCCACTGTTTGTGATTTTGTATGAAAAGGTCTGCAGCGCTGGTAGCAGCTCCTGGTGCCACCATGGCCACTCCTCCCTGTCCTGCAGCACAGCTGGAGCAGAAGGGCTGCACTAGGGAGCACCAAAGCCCCTCAGGCAGGACAAGAGCTGTGAGAAATGCCCATGGAAACACGGGCCCCAGGCAAGGGTCACAACCTCACACACAATTTCCTCTTCTTTAGCTGTGGAGTGACCCCACTTTCCCAGTTCTGATCTCACACCTTCCCACTTCTCCTCCTTCACAGCAGCCCTTGTACAGCTCTGTGAGGTAAGAAAGCTCTCCAGCCAAGGAAAACCTTGTCTGTGCTGCACCTGACACCTTGCCAGCACTCAGGTATCAGCAACCAGCTACACCCCCTGCACTCTGGGTTGAAGAGGTTTAAATTTTGCACTCTCAATTCCCTAATGATTAATATAATGGAATTTAATGCAATTATCCTAAGCTTCACGGAGATAACTAAAAGCAGAATCTGTTCCAAACAAAACCTCAACATCCAAAATGAGTGTCTGGCAGGGACTGACCTTGTGCAGTGAATACCCAGATTCAAATATAATAGGTGGAAGTAAAAGCAGAAAAAACATATTTGGACGAAACATTTCTTCTTCCTGAAAAAAAAAATCATTATAATTTCAGGGATATCATCATTATTGAAATAACATCAAATCTTCCAAAAGAAAAACTATAAAGCTATTAAAAAATGACGGGAAATGAAAAAATCTTTCTCCCTTCTTATGATGAAGTCGAAGACTGAAGAACAGTAGACTATTCCAGGGCTGCTACTTCTATTGCTCTTTCTCAACCCAGTGATACAAAACTAGGAGTTATTTATTTTAAATTACTGTCTCCAAAAAAGCCGCATAGAAAACAGGTTATTTATGGTAAAGGAAAAATCTTCCTGGTTCCACGAAAAGTATTCCCACTTTATCTGAGAGTCTGGAAATCTGTAAGGACTGCCAAGGAACCGTGACCCCTTGGCCCCTGTTTGAACAGAGCAGCTTCACTGGGACCAAGCAGTTCCACTGGAAAACTCATCACCTGACAAGAAAATCACATCATCAGCCCAGGGCCCCTCAGGTGACCAGCTCAGGGGACACACCACCTGAGGGGCCTGAGGCTGGAATCTTCTCAGCAAATGTGATCCCTGCCTGACTTGAATGGCTCTGTTCTGATGGCTCCTTTTTGCCATCACAGTGATATAAATGGAACCCACATGAGGTAAGATGCTATTTTTTTGTGTCCTCAGTCTTTGTCACTTATCTCATCCCTGGCTAACACTGCTCATGCTGCACCCCCAGCCTGGCACCCTGGTTTTCTGCTGGCAGAGTAGGCACAGAAGGCAAATGAAGCCCAGCTGAGGGGCCAGCCTCTTTACCCACCTGTTTCCCCCTCCTGGTCACGCAGGAACTGTCACCTCCACAAACACCCATTAACTTGTTTAAACCCAGGGTAAATAGCTGATGGACTGTTCTGTTCTAACACCAGCTTTCAAAACAGAGGTACTCATCTCTTTAAAGTCTCATGCCTGCTTGTACCAGTAATAATCATCTTAAAGGATTTGGGGGGCTTAGAAAACAAAACTCATCCTTTGGACTGCAAGGCTGCAGCGTGCACGCAGAGCCTGTGAGTCAACACTGCCTGCTCCTGTCAGCACAGCCACTGCACCTGAACAAACCCACGGGGCTGAGCCACTGCACTCCACAGAAGCCCCTGAAACCAGAGCTGGCAAGGAACTGAGAACAATGGAAAGGAAGGACTGTGTTTGTACTGCATGGAAGCAGAGGAAAATGAAACATGAGGACCCTATCAGCTGTGCTAGCCAAGAACTACCACAAGCACAAGGTCGTGGTGGTGAACCTGAATGAACAAGTATTACAAAGCCTTTTTCGTAAGATTTAGGGATTTTTCTACAATTAAAAATTAATTGTTACAACTATACCTTCCAGTTGGCCAGCTTTTGAGCCTCTATGATTTTTATAAAAGCTCCCATAAGGATACCTAGGAGAGAATAAGAAAACATTCTGAAATAGCAACAAAATGTGTCACTGTTTATCAGCTCTGCAAGTTTGAGAAGTGAAAACAAGGCAAAACATAGTGCAGCAAGTTAGTTCCATTCCTAAACCATGAAAACACTGAGTGGTTTTGGGTTTAATCCCCAAATACCCAGTTTCCAATATGTTACATAACTGCAGAGCTTCCCTGCACAACAGATTGTCTCCTGGGATATCCCAGCCCCAAACAGAACTACTGAGAGTGTGATGCTCACTGGTTCAGAAAGATAACAGGCTTAACTACTCAAAAACACATCTAAGCTGCACTCAAACAAAATTTCACCTTTCTTGCTGAAGAATCAGGAAGTTATGAGTTAGGCATCTGTGCTTCATGTCACTTCAATATTATTTGCAGTTAAAGCAGCTTAAATGAAATCAGTCTTCTCCACAGAAGTGAATTTTGTTTGAATGAAATCACAGCACTTTCTGGCAACGAAGAAGGCAACAAACTCTGACCAGGGTGGAGATCCTGTCAGAACTATTTTCCAAATGAATTACACACTGTTTAAGTCATGTAGAAATAATGTGAATACAGAAGATAGAATTTTATCAAGGCTGCTGCAAACTCAGTGGTTAAAGGTTACACCACTCTTTCCTCCCATATATATCTTCAAACACAAAACTGTAACAAGATTTCTTCTGGAAGACATGAAGATAACCCATGAACCGCCATTAATTGTTTTCAAGCAGTTATAGGGAATTTGTCTTCAGCCAGATTTCAGATCTGTGCTGCTGCATAGTTGTGTTTTATAATTTGCAGAATGGAGACTTCACAGTCAAACACTGGGACAGAAGCCAAATACTCCAAATGAAAGGTACAGAGTGTCTGAGAAGCCTGAAGTACGCCTTCCTGTAACTCATTTTAAGTGTCCTTTTCTGTAACTCATGAGACCTCCTCTCATGCTGTAGCTAACAAAAGAGTCTCACAAACAGAATCACATGGATTGCTGCTGATGGATGTGTCACACACACAAAGCCATGAGGCCTAAGCCTTCCTTTATACAAAAATCTGGGAAGGCATCAGTCCCAGAGGGTAGAAATAATTGTTCCATCAAATGGTTTCTATGGAAAGGAAAACATAAATGAAGGAACATCAAAGGTCTGCTGCCCCTTGAAGGACAGAATGCAGACACAGCCACTCACATGCCACATACACTTACAAACTACTCTTTCTTTATTACTAAATGAATGAATGCAGGTCTAGATCAGCTGTTCCCACTAAATCAGACAGGTCAGTTTTGTCAAGGGGCTCATTAGAAGAGTAATCTGTAACAGTTAATCTATACTTCCTTTTTTTTGAAAATTTTATAGGCATTTTCTTATTGCAACTAACCTTTCGTTTTCCTGAGAACATGTTAAAACTCAGTAACAAATCAAAGAGAAAAAACACTTTTGGAAACTATTTTTACCAACAAAATTCCAGCAACTTATAAGGATGAGGATCAAAATCCAGCCTCAGAGAATGCACTCCCACCCTGTCCATCAGGAGAAACACACCCTCTAGAAAACATAAACCAGAAACTTCCGAGCAGCTTAGACAATGGGAGGAAAACACTTGTGAAAATCATACCTCTCCTCTCTGCTGCCACTTTTATTAGCCTTCAATAACTTCCTGAGAGGATTTACTTAATTTACAAGTCTAAACAGGACACACCTCACTTCTGGCACTGCTGGCAAAACTGGATACTTGAAGCTCAAGCTGTGCTCTTGCAGCTGTGCAGAGCATTACCAGCACTGAGCTGGCAGCTGCAGGGATCACACAGGTGCTGCACTGTCACAGGGCTCAGAGTACTGCAAACATCACTGAGCCTACAAACTAACTCCACAAGGCTGGAATGACACGGGACATCAGTTACCCGGGCTGCTCCTGGCTCTAACACCCTGCTGACTCACAGCAACTGCAGCTGCTGCTCTCCCATCCCTCACTGGGGACAGACTGCTGAGGTCCACCCCAAAGCCCAGCTGAGCACTGCCTGCACAGCCTCTGAGCAGAACACGAGAGATGCAGCACTGCTCCTCCTGACCCACCCTGAGAGCAGCAGCAAAGCTTTCCTGTTCCTTGAACGGGATTTTGTTGGGGCTCACAGGAGCACAGCACACACCAATACTAAATCCAACAGCTAAAACCCTTCTCCTGCAGCTGAGATGCCAGTAACAAGGAACAGAAAGAGGAGAATGTCTGTGCCTCTGCTGCTCTGCACAGCTCTGCACAAGCTGGCCCAACACTTCTGCTCTGCACTGCCCAGGATACACAGAATGATTGCAAAACAATCCAAAACTATGCCAGCAAGAGCAATCACTACACTGCTGCATTTTATATTGGGGATTATATTTAAATTTAGATTAGCTGTTTAACAGCCATGGTAAGTAACCTGATCTGAAACAAATCAACACCCTGTACTTGGGGTTTTGTGTAGAAAGGAGGAGGATACTGAAGGGACAGTGATGTCCTTTTGGCACCTTTCAGGACACTGAGAGATACACCCACAAGACACCTCACCTGTCCACAGCAATAATGTAAGGAGGGAAGGAAAGAGTGGTGTGTCAGCAGTGAGCCAAGCACTGGGTGGCTCCTGTGAGGGTGACAACGTGAGCCAGGACGATCTGCAGCCGCTCTGATCCGTGTCAGCTCAGAGCCATAAAGGCACAAAACTCTGATGGATGATGCTGCTACAAAGATCAGGGGTGTGTGCAGCACCAGCACCAGGACAGGATCCTCACCCACCTGTTTGCTTTTCTGTTGAACAGAAATACTGAAACTCACTTAGGGCTTTGCAAGTAAATGCTGCTTGAAGCTCCAAAATCTGCCATGTGAGAAACATGATGTGGTCTCCAGCACACACAGTTATCTACAAATCCAGGGAGTCACCCTGCTGGAAAACATGCTTCTCTTCCTGCCAAGTAACAGCTCTAAGCCTTTCTCAATCTAGCACCCAAGACGCAAGGAGATCCCTGCTTTCCAGAATCATAACTTGCTGACAAGCACCAAGAAGCTCGCTTGCTCCAGCTGAGAAACTGTGTAAAAATACAGTTAAGAAATAGGAGAGAAGGTACCAGCCTAGCACAAAATCAAAAACCCTACCTGCTCAACCAATAATACAGTCCTTTGAGCTGCCTCGGGATTATAACTAAGCACCTGTCTTCTTCTTGTATTTTTAGAACAACTGTCAGTGAAAGTATCATCAGAAAGAGAAGCAAAAATATCACAGAATCTTGCAGACAAGTCACAGCTGAAAAACTGGTGCTGGAAACACTCAGACCAGGTTCTTTAAAATCAGACTGAAGTAGACAAAATAAGGAATGCATTGTGCCTGTTTTGCTCCTCAATTACAAATTTATAAATCAGGAGAAACAGCATTACAAATAAATTAAATTACCCTGGCATAAAACTATAGGCTCAGAAATACTCCAAATTTATTCCAAATTAAGTACACATTTGATCTCCACGAAGGGTGACACTCTTGTAACTCTAGCCATAGGAAGAGCTCCTATTTGCTCCTCAATTACAAATTTAAATCAGGAGAAACAGCATACAAATAAATTAAATTACCCTGGCATAAAACTATAGGCTCAGAAATACTCCAAATTTATTCCAAATTAAGTACACATTTGATCTCCACGAAGGGTGACACTCTTGTAACTCTAGCCATAGGAAGAGCTCCTGTATGGTACTTCTGGGACAGCTCAGGATCTGGCAGTCCAGGTGAGTTTTTGGGACAGTTGCAGCTACATTAAAATCCCAAATTCAGACATAAATCTGCTAACATCAATATAAACACATGTACCACCTCAAAGGCTGGAGCCTCATGAGCAGGGAGTGCTGCACATCTTGTCCTCCCCTGAGGATGCAAACCAAAGTGCTCAGGCAGTGACATGCCCACAGGTGTCATTTTGCTGGGCCAGTCTCTGCGTGTGTGCTCACTTCTGTATTTCTTCAATCAATTTAGCTCTGTGAATTACTTGTTTTCTTCACTGCATCCAGTCTGCCGTGTCTCCAGTGATGGCTAACACACAGCACAGCATTATCTCCAGTGCACACTACTGACAGTCCCTGGATGAGCACAAATCCAGCATTAAAATGTCATGGCTACTCACCTAAGGAAACAACAGCCACGCTCTCTGGTAAGAAATGAAGCCGGTATTCTATCAGCAAATGCACCAATATGATGCAAATAGCTGTGAAGGGGAAAGAATGGAGATTCAGGACTGTTGGAAAAGAGTAAAATATACCTTAAAGTAGTATTTTAAAAATACACAAGCAAACTTCTCCTAATGATTCAGTAGACTTCACTTTGGCAATAAACCAAGAAGCATCAGTGTAAGCAGTGGCTTCCATCACCATAAATGTCATAAATCCCTGTGCCTCTGCAAAATCCCACTTCTCAGACAGAACCAGGGGAGAAATAAAGCATTCTGATTTTGAGCTGGCCAATGTCCTCATACACAGACTACACTTAGCAGAGATTAACAGCCTTTCAGTTCATCATTCACCTATGACAAGAAGACTAAAAAAAATCGTCATGCCACTGGACTGCTCCTCTTGCTGTGCCTGGACGCCAGTCTGAACGGGAAGGATGGGCTTGGGAGGCGTGGGTGCCACCAGCTTGGTCGTGGCAGCCAGCAGAGTGTGGAGGGTGGCATTGATGACTTCATGGGTGGCATTTGCAGACCTGGCAGGACAATATAATAGTATGTGATGATACTGGATAATATAATATGATATGATATAATGATACTGGATAACATAATATAATATGAGTATACTGGATAATATAATATAATATAATATAATATAATATAATATAATATAATATAATATAATATAATATAATATAAGTATACTGGATAATATAATATATAATATAATATAATATAATATAATATAATATAATATAATATAATATAAGTATACTGGTTAACATAATATAATGACAGGGGATGGGAGCAGCAGGACAAAGCCCACCAGAGATGAGCACACACCACCCCACCCCAGACAGGCTGAACTCCCGACCCCGGTGACCAGCTCCTTGCGGCGCTGCTCCCAAAGCAGTCTGATCGGACACGCTGGAAGCTCCTGTGCACGGAGCCGGCAATTGCTGCACAGGCTGACACCGAGGGCACGGGAACAGCCCCGGTGTGCACGGGACCAGCCCCGGTGTGCAGGGGAACAGCCCCGCTGCCGGTCCCTGCACCGCGGCCCGCGCCTCCATCGCCGAGCCCTGGGCACCGCGCGGGGCCCTCGGGCCGCCCGCAGCGCACCGCGAGCCGCTGCTGGCGGACGACACCGAGGGCACGGCAGCAGCCCCGGTGTGCAGGGGAACAGCCCCGGTGTGCACGGGAACAGCCCCGGTGTGCACGGGACCAGCCCCGGTGTGCAGGGGAACAGCCCCGCTGCCGGTCCCTGCACCGCGGCCCGCGCCTCCATCGCCGAGCCCTGGGCACCGCGCGGGGCCCTCGGGCCGCCCGCAGCGCACCGCGAGCCGCTGCTGGCGGACAGGCACCCCCGGCCGGCACGGCACGGCACGGCACGGCACGGCACGGCACGGCACGGCACGGCACGGCACGGCACGGCACGGCACGGCACGGCACGAGCTCTATTCTGAGCACAGAAGAGACGCCACCGGCGCCTCACGTGACAGCGGGCCGGCGGCGCCGGGGGCGCCCCCTGCCGGCGGGGGCAGCGGCTGCCATGGCCCCTTGTCCTCAGAGCCACCCTCGTGTCCTGTCCTCAGAGCCGCCATCGTGTTCTGTCCCTCAGATCTTCCATCGTGTCCTGTCCCTCAGAGCCACCCTCGTGTCCTGTCCCTCAGAGCCGCCATCGTGTCCTGTCCCTCAGAGCTTCCATCGTGTCCTGTCCCTCAGAGCTTCCATCGTGTCCTGTCCTCAGAGCCACCATCGCTCCCTGTCCTCAGAGCCACCATCGTGTCCTGTCCTCAGAGCCACCATCGTGTTCTGCCCTCAGAGCCACCATCGTGTTCTGTGCTCAGAGCCACCATCGCTCCCTGTCCTCAGAGTCACCATCGCTCCCTGTCCCTCAGAGCCGCCATCGTGTCCTGTCCCTCAGAGCCGCCATCGTGTCCTGTCCTCAGAGCCACCATCATGTTCTGTCCCTCAGAGCCACCATCGCCCCTTGTCTTCAGGGCCACCACTGTGTTCTGTCCCTCAGAACTGCCCTCGTTCCTTGTCCCTACAGCCACCATCTTGTCCTATCCCTCAGAGCTGCCATCACTCCCTGTCCTCAGAGCCACCATCACCCCTTGTCTTCACAGCCGCCATCGTGTCCTGTCCCTCAGAGCTGCCATCATGTCCTGTCCTCAGAGCCACCATCGTGTCCTGTCCCTCAGAGCCACCACTGTTCTTTGTCCCCAGAGCCGCCATCGTGTCCTGTCCCTCAGAGCTGCCATCGCTCCCCATCCCCAGAGCTGCCATCGTGTCCTGTCCCTCAGAGCCAGCACTGCTCCCCGTCCCCAGAGCCACGGCTGCGCTCAGGGTGCCCAGGCTGGCTCCCAGGCTGCTGTGGCACCAGGGTGACATGCCTGCCAAGTGTGCTGCAGCGCCATGCCAGGCCTGCTCTGCCATGCCCGGGCAGAAGCGGATCCTCCTGTTCCAATCTGACACGTTCACCTGCAGCTCCCAGAACCCTTCCTGCTGGCTGAGCTCACCTGTGCAGGGCACAGCAGGTCCACAGCTCCCACCCAGCCACAGCCTGGCCCTGCAGCACCAACAGCTGACACGTCCCACTGAGCTGAATCAGAAAGCCACTGCCTCAAAACCAGAATAAAAATGCACTTGAATTCAAATAGCAGTGAGTAATTAATTAGCAATTTCAATCAGCAAATTACAATAAAATTTAGACCAGCTTTATCTGGTCTAAGTTCAAATGCCCTCCTGGCCCAGGCTGCTGCTGGGGTTGGGTCTCTAAAGCCTCCTGCGCATCCTGGAAAATAAGGCTAATTAGCACCTTTCTGCTTACAAAGTTGAGGATATCCACCCATCCATCCATCCATCCATCCATCCATCCATCCATCCATCCAGTGCAAGTTTGAGATGCTGGGCTGGCAGGGACATGGCACAGTGTACAACAGCATCACATGCATTTCTTTGATTTCTGGTTTGACTAGCTCAGGAAATAAAAGGGGAGCTGTAAAATACACTTGTTGGGTACCTCAGGTTGTTTAAAAGGCCCTCTGAAATATCAGCTGTGAACTTAATCAAATGAAATTTCAGATTTATGACACTGACACTCATTTACTTAAAAGTGAAAGCCATCTGAGTAGGTATGAAGATGCCTGAATTGTAAAACCCAGTGACTAGGACAGTAGCCGTTCCTCTCCGTGTTACTGGCAGGGCAGAGCTGGAGAATGTCTGGTTTCATGTTGACAGACTGAACCTACACCTCCTGTGCTCATCTGATGTGGTTTTGTTGTGACCTACTTAGATAGTCTTACCGTAGTTCTGACCAAGGGTTTTTTTCCACACTGGCTAATTTCCGATGATCTGCAGTTTGCTAATCCCGTCTGCTTTAACCCATTCTCTGCATCCCAGTAGCATTTGGGACAGAGTGCGTGGCTTCAGCCGAGGCACAGCTCATGGGGTGATTCAGAGCTCACAGGTGCCAGTGAAAAATGAGACTGGCACTTTCCAAAGCGGTGCAAGCTGATTTCCAGAGAGATGTGCACATCTTCCTCCACTTGGAAACAGTGGGACTGCTGGCCTCCAACACGTCAGAAACTCAGGCACTTCTGCTTTTTGATCTCAGTTTTCATTATACACTGGAGTAGAGATTTTGAACAACAATTCATCCATAAATAATGAAGCTTGATCCAGAATGAGATGTACTTAAGCTGATGAAACACAAGCAATTTCCTTGTGAATACTGTCTTCCTTTTTTCTGTGAAAACTAAAATTCAGAGTTTGCCAAGGATGGCTGGAAGTGGCTGGTCACTAAAAGGTGAATCATCAGTGTTTCCCTTGAGAATGCCTCTAAGAAGAAATTAGTCTTCCGCAAACTTGCATGGTCTTAGCTCATAATAACTTTTGGAGGTTTTGTTTGCTTTTCTGGGAAGAACAATGAAAAAGCCAGAAGTTCTGTTGACAGGGATTGAGAGAGAGTCAGTGTGATTGTGGCAGAGAGGGACAGCGGGGGCCATGTGCCTCTCTCCTCTGTGCCGTACGCCTCATGCTCTGGGTCACAGGACAGGAAGAAGCTCCCCAGCTGTGCAGCCCAGTCCTCTTTGGCAGGTCATTATCCTGTCCTCCCAAAAATCAGAGAAAAATGTCATTGAAAGCACCTCTGGAGAGCTCCAGCCCATCCTCTGTTTAGAGCAGGTCCAGCTTCAAGGTCAGAGGAGGTTGCTTGGGGTCTTGTCCAGAGAAATTTTGAAAATGTCTGAGGAATGGAATGTCTCTATGGATGGAGCTGCTCTGGGAGACCTGTCCTCATGCTGCACCGCTCTCAGGGTGAAGAACCCTTTCTGTTGTGCAGCTGGGAGCCCCTCAGTTGCACTTCATAGCTGGTGCCATGGCAGGTGTCTGCTCCTCTTCCCTTACAGCTGTGCCCACACTGATCTGAGGCAGGAGTAGCTGGGTCCATTCCTGGTGGTTTAAAATCCAGTCAGACAACGATGGAAAAGTCAACTGCTCAGGGAAAAGGGCATGGCTGGAGTCCTGTGTGGTCTTCACCAGTGGCGAAGGGCTCCTGCCCTTGTCACCAGAGCAATGTTCAGTTCTGTAGCAGGCCGGTGCAAAACAAGGAAAATCTTAAAACTCTCTTTCCTAGTCATGTGAATTGTGTTTGGCATAATGAGTAGATCATCTGGCCTAAGAAAGAAGGCCAGAAATTGTACTGGTTTGCTTTTTCTTTGATATTTCTTTGCTTTTATTTTGTTTGGGCTTTTTTTTGGTTTTGGCCTTGGCCTCAGCCTCATTTTTTGGGTTGTTTTTGTTCCTTGAATCTTTCAACTGGTGTGATCAGAAAGCTCCACACTTGTTTTGCTTTACTGGCCTTTTAGCTGTCATGTGTTTTTAATCATGAGGGACTGGTGCAGAAAAGGGATGAGTACAGATGTAAGTCTTCAGGAGGTGACTGACCTTGTCCTCACTGTGCCTGCTGGCCCTGGCCAAAAGGAAACCACAGATGGGGTTTGGGAGCCATGGGAAGGATTCAGGAAGGGATGTGGAAGGGAGGAAGATTTAGCCAGGAAAGCAGAGGCCTGGCAACATAAACACAAACCCAGGACTGAACCTCACAAAGGCCAGGATGTAAAGGGAAAAAAAAAAAAACAGGAAAAGGGAAAAGGGTAGGTGGAGAACAAGGGTCCCAGGGAGCATCAGAGGGGGGAGCATCAGAGCAGCTGGAGGCAAGAAGAGCTGCTGGGTCAGGCTACTGTGTGAGATCAGGAAATTGCAGCAAGCACACGTAGCAGTCGGTCAGCTACTCTGAACTGTCTTCTTCCCACTGCGTTGCAGTGCTGCACACACACACGCTCAGCACAGCACACTGTGGGTGAAGCAATCACAGGTGATACCAAATTATAACGTCTCGAGTGTTCTGTGTGAAGAGATGGTGATTTTCATGTCTCATCTCTGACTCATCAGCAGGAAATACCACTGCTTGTTTGACCTGTTGTTTCCAGTGAGAGGGGCCAGTCGTGTTTCTGCCACTGAGGTAACCGAGCCAAACACCACTCCAGCATCACGGCGCACTTGCTGTTTCAAGGACTTGGTCACAAGGAAAGTAGTAATTTCGGCAGGAGGCTGTTCAGGCTGCTTCTCACTTGTGGTTTTCTGATGCACAGCTACTGAGCATCTGTTGATTAATGCATTCACTGAATGTTGCTTTTAATAGATCACAGGAATTTCACAGTTGTTTAAGCTCATCTAAGATGATGTGGCTGTAGGTAACATAGTGTTTAATTTTAATTCTTAAATTATGCAGAGCAGCCTAAATAGATAGCTGTGTAGAACATCCAGGACAGGCACAGATGCATTAGTGACCAGCAGTAACCTTGTGCTGGAATTGTTGAGGAAGGTGCTAATTTACAGCCTAGGACTTTGTTCTTGCTCAGGAGTAAAGTCTGTCAGCTCTAAAGGCCAAGGGCATGCCAGATTTACTCTAGGGAGTTGGTTTATCTCTTGTGACAGTCTTTGGCCTTGAAGACATGTGGGTTTGCCTTTTGGATTATCCTCAAACACGGTGATCTCAGGCACGTTGAAGTCACCCTTGAGTCAATTCTCTCTGGACCAGTGCTGAACTTCTTCTGCAGTGGGGTGCAGCAACAGTGGGAGGAGGTGGCCAGATGTGGGGAAGGTGGAAGTGCTTCAACCAGATTTACTGTAGAACTATCCTACAAGTGTTTAAATACATCAGTTCCCTTCCAAGCTTGGATTCATAGTAAAGATAAAATATTTCCTGGGTTGTGGAGAGTGATTCAGCTCTAAACTTACCTGAAGCCAGATCCCAATTCTGGCATGGAAAATAGTATAGGCCAAAATGAGCCAGTGTTTTCAAAGACAAAATCAGCAATACTGAGAACACCAAGATCAGCAGAGGCCTTAAAATGTCCATATCTGTGGGCTGCGTGTGAGGAAGGAATGCCTATGGCTATGGCACCACAGTAGCAGCAGGGCTTACAAAAGAGCTGCCTTTTGGGGCTTCAGCATGACCCAGGGTTGGCCCATTACAGCTGCTGAAGGTCTTGGCAGGCTGGCATGTGGGTGCTGGAGAGCTGCATTGGCCAGAGAACAACCTCTGTGCAAATGGATCATCTCCTCTCACTCCCCACTCTGTCTGGGACTGAAAAAGAGAGAACTGGTGGTACTTTCACAGGGCAGATGAGTGATCTTTGTTATTAAACTCAGGACATTTCTTTATTACACAGGTGAAGGTTCAGCTGCCACTAAGGAGGCAAGGAAAGCATCAGCATATGATTTGCTGTATTGCTTTGGGATAGATGTGAGAGATTCTCTTAGGCTGACTAAGAAATGCTTTTAGCCCCTACTTAGACCCCAGTGCATAACGTATTAGAAAATACTTTTAGACCCTTCACTGTACAGAGTTGTTTTTCCATTTCTTTAAGTGCCCTAGCATGTACAACATTTTGTTCTCCTGTTCTCTAGCTATGTGCAGTAGGCATATGCCTGGGTGCATATATATACACAGACTTGCATGTATAAACATAAATAAATACATAGGCAGGCAAATTCCAGGCACTAGTTCTCCACAGATAATCTCTCTCCTGTTGCTTTGTTATCTGTTGTTTGAAACTATTGGATGCTTGGCTTGTTTGCTTTTCATTGCATGTTTCGTCTGGTTTTGACATGCTCAATCTGGAGTTTGTCCAGGAGGAAGCAGTGACAATGGGAATCACATTGCATGGCTGCAGCCAGTGCCCAGCAAGATGTGCTGCTGTAGCCAGGCACCAAAGGCTGTGATTCACCTGAAACGCAAAGGAGATCAGCTCTTGGAAACAGGGACCCAAAGGGCACTGGAGGGAGTGTCCCCAGGGACTCTGCCACGTCACCTGCTGGCACTGATGGCTGAGTGGCTCAATGCACAACCTGCGGAGAGTGAGCTCCTCTGTTGCCTTGGGTGGGCATGGGGTGCAGCACCTCGCTGAGGAGCAATGCCAACTTCTCCAGCCCTGATTGCTTTTCAGGGAAATGCAGCTCTCCTGACCCCAACCTCAGGTCTTCATTTTTGGCAGCAGAGGTTTGTTCATGCTGGCTTGTGCCCTGCCACACACCAACAACTGCTCTGCCAGACACAGGACTGTCCCCATGCACAGAGCTCGCTGGTTTACCAACAGACAGGCTCTGCTGGCTGCGTGGTTCAGGCACTGACAGGTATGGCCAGGAGGTGCTACCCCAGAGCCAGGACATAGAGGAATTTTCCTCTCTTGCTTTTGGTTTTAAACACTGAATTTTTTTGACTGTGAACTCAGGCATTTCATGAATTTCAGAGCTGGTGCTGTGCGTGACTCATCGAGTCCCCTCTCCCAGCAGTGTGTGATGGGCCTTCTGTCTCACGATGTGACTCTCCCAGCACAAATGGGCTATGTTTAGTGACAGGCTTCGGCAGGAGGCTCTTGCTGTTTTACAAATGCCTAAACTGAGGCACAGAGAGGCTGGAGAAATGGGCCCAGAACAGACAGCAAGTCAACGGGTGAGCTGGGAAGCATCTCACAGGGTCTCTTCCACCTGCTTTCTGACCAACACTTTATCTTGAATCCAAACACACTGGGGAAACCTGCTCCCACTTTTTTACCCCCGTCTCCCAGTAAAGAGGTTTCTGTTTGTTTACAGACAAAGTGAGCATGGCTCTCACTGACACCACTTACTTATCTGCCCATTCTGTGCCCTGCAGGCAGCCAGCCAGCCCAGCACGGGGCAGCTCCACGCTCCTGTCTCCTGCCAATCCCAGGGACACAGCCACCCTGCACAGGCCAGGGGGTACTGCAGGCCCTGAGTGTTCTTCCCAGCAGTGGCCAAGGGCTTCTGCATGCTCACCACATGAGATGTGAGAAGGCAGTGATGACTAAGTACCATCCTTTTCCATTTCTTCCTGAATGTCTTCCTCAAGCCAATCTACTTTCTTTTTCAAAGAGCTGTTCAATGCTTCATTCAAACCAGCATTGCAAGTTTGAGCCTCCCCCACCCTGCCCCAGGTGTGGTTTCTGGAGTGTATTTATGTATTTGGTGCATGTGTATCCATCCCAGAATTTGATGGCACATTGCATGTATGTGTGTGTGTAGGGGAATGACAGGGAAAGAAGACAAGAGCAATGGAAAGCATCATTTGTAAATTAAGGAAAAAAAAAAAAAAGAAGAATGGAACAATCAATTATGGCCAGGCCAGAATTAGAATTTAAACAACCAAGTGTCCCCCTTTCCCATACCCAAAGCCAGTAGAGGCTGTAAAGAGGCCTCTGAGGAGGCAAAGGGCAGGGTAAGCCTGGCTCCCAGAAGCCTCTCCAGCTGCTCCTCAGTATATAAAAGTCATGGAAACTTCTAGTATCTGCAGCTTCCTCTGGCAGTCCCCACTGGACTGTGAGCACAGCCACCTCCTTTTCTGTTTGGGACCTGGTTGCCACCAGATTCCTTGGACACGGGCCCATGTGCTGCAGGGAGCTGTGAGTGGTGTGTCCACGTTTGCCCTTGGTGGGCAGGCGGCAGCTGCTGCCCAACAGGAGCCGTTCGTCAGCGGGAGGTGAAACCCCAACACCATCTGCAGAAAGCTTGGCCTGGCCTGAGCCCTGCCTGCCTCCCTGCACAGCTCACCTCCTCCTGGCCTGCCCTCTGCCCGGCCTTCCTTCGAATGCTGAACACCTGTTTGTTAAGGGCAGGGTTCAGTATTCTCTGGATTACATTCTTTTTGCTCTATAAATTAAAAGTTCTTCCTCTTTCCTTATTACAGACTATCCTGAAAGCCCTTCTGTCAATGGGAATTAACAAATCTTTATGACAACTCTGATAAACAGAGTGTTTGGTTAGCTGGATTACTTTTACTGGTGCCAGCTGCAAATGAGTCCAAGTATCTGTTGTACTGGTGAGGTGCATCTGCTGTGACATGTCTACAAACAAATGGCAATTGGAAAAGAAAGCAACTGTACAAACAACTGCATTTCTCGCTCAGGCAGTAGCCTGGAGCTGCTGGGCACTCCCAGGACTTGCCACCTCTCGCTCACACAAGCATTTTGCTCTCAAGCTGCCTCCAGAATTTCCAGCCCTCACGGGAGGAAATGCGGGACCCTTCCAAGAAGGATGCTGGTCTTCTCTGCCCTTTGCCAGTAATGGGACGACCTGGCAAAGGCGGCTGGGACACAGGGAGGCACGTGGGGTGGCACCCCAAAGTGTGTGCCAGTGTGCACACGTATTTCCCAGCTGCTCTTGCTGGCCTCCAGCCTGCTCTGCTCGGTAGCCCTTGCCGCAGCTAGCCAGACACCTCTGCTCAGAGCATTTAGCAGATTGTTGGGAATACAAGCAGGAGGACCTGGAGTTTTTGGGAGGCTCCATTACCTTGTCCATGGTGCCTCTGCTGGGTCCTGCTCTGCTCGGTAGCCCTTGCTGCAGCTAGCCAGACACCTCTGCCCAGAGCCATTTAGCAGATTGTTGGGAATACAAGCAGGAGGACCTGGAGTTTTTGGGAGGCTCCATTACCTTGTCCATGGTGCTTCTGCTGGGAGAGAGAAGTTTCACAGCTGAAATTATGTAAGTATTCTGTTCAGTACCCAGAAAAGTCAGAGCAGAGAGAAAAATAATCACCTGAAAGTTCTGCTCGGCCTGGTGCACCACACTCTCTCACATCTCCTTCCTGTCAGAGGCTGCTGCTGGTGGTCTTTATGGGCATTCTCTGAAGTGTAAGAAGCAAAAGAATGTTCTCCTGCTTCTGTTATCTCTGCAATCCCTCATCAGGACAGCAATTGCTTTGTTGATAAAACATAGCTCCTGTTCACACCTACTTCACAAATCACTTTTGACACAAAACATGCAGGACCTGTAGACACAGAGTGAGTCCCCTCCCAGGGCTCTGGGGCCTCTCTCACCCTGGATGGAGAGCATGGCTTCTCCATCCTGAAGCATAGAAGAGGGGACAAATGCAGATTTTAGAGAGGCAAAGTGGAAAGCAACAATAACAAAGATTTAATGCCACACAAGTGATAACTATCTCATAGGAAAAAGGGGATATATTATGAAAGCAAGAAAAGACAATGGAAGGAAAGCTATCGAGCTGTGGTGGGCTGGTAAATACTCAGGCAAGTGTTCACTTCCCTCCAGTCAGATGGAGAGAAGATCAGAAGGACAAAAGTGAGAAAGAAGGAATCTGCTGGGACAGCGGCAGTTTAGTAAGTGAAGCAGAGCTGTACAAGCAAGAAAGCAAGATAAGGAATTCAGTCACCACTTTGCATCAGCAGGCGAGTGTTGGGCCTTTCCTAGGGAAGCTCATAAATGTTACTTGGGAAGACAAACACCATAACCTTGAACATCTCTCTTTCCTCATCCTGCCCCTGAGCTTTTATTGCTGAGCACGATGTCCAGCGGTGTGGAATATCCTTTTGGTCACTCAGGGTCAGCTGTGTCCCCCCCCAAGTCTTTCACCTCCCCAGCCTACTCACTGTGGGGGCAGAGTGTGAAAAAGAAAAGGCCTTGATGCTGTGCCCGCCCTGCTGGACAGTGGGTAAAGCACTGGGTGTTACCAGGGTTGATTTTGTCCAAACCACAAACCACAGCACCTGACCAGTGCCACTGAAGAAACTCCACTCCTCCCCAGCCAGAGCCAGTCTGGCAGTGCTGGAGAAGAGCCTGCTGAGAAAAGACCAAAAGTTAAGGGCAAGGGAATTATTTCTTTCCTTGGCGAGGCGATTTTCCTTGGATACTCCTGTCTCTCCAAGAAGAGATGACTCTTTTGATAGACCCAGCTGCTCCTTCTCACTGCCTCACCTAGCCAGCCGTGGTACACAGGCTGCAGTGGGTGCACTGCCCACTCCGGCAGTGCTGCTGCCCATGGCTGATCCCAGCTGTGAGGAAGGATGAAGCTGTAACCAGCAGCTCCCCCTGCTCCCCAAGGGCCAGGTCTTCTGCTCATACTCCAATTAATTTCAGGTCTGAAAAAGGGTTGCACAGTCTCAGAGTTTCAACTGGGATGTATAACATCACATCCCTCTGTCCCAGCAAAGCAGTGATGGCTCTAAGTGAGCCGTGCTATTCTAAACCCAGAAATCTGCAGCAGCAGGGAAAAACGTTAACAAAAAGGTGTTTGTTTAAAATACCCTTACAAACTAAACAGCTTAAATCCAGGTTGTGTACAATGAACTGCACACTGTGAAAAAGATTTTTCTTGGTTTGTCTGAGAAAAATATGCTGATGGCAAGGCCAGGCCTGGTTTGTTGTTGTAACTAGGCACCGTTCTTAGCAAACTGGGCTGCTAGCCTCAGTCGGCCATTGTGAATAACAAATGGAGATTGCATAAGAAGAGAAACTCTTCGAATCTGGCTGAAACCAGCTGGTCATGCAGGGAGCACCCTCACCCTGCTGATTCATGGGGTGGTGGCTGTTTGGGGACACAGCAGTTAGGGCCAGCAGACCCATTAGGTGACCTTCGCTGGCCACCTCTGTATCACAGGCCAGTATTATCCTCTGTGAAACCCTGTAATGAGCCCCACAGCTTGTATTTCAGGATGTGTGGCTGACACTTAAAATTCCATGGAATTACACTGCTTCAGTTGGGTGACAGCAAGGTATAACATAAACCTATCACTTCCACTTCTGCTCTTACAAAATTCAGCCTGACTTTCAATTGGAATATTTCAGGCTGCAGTTATGTGGTCACTCAGGTTGTGTGTAAGAAGCAAGTATGAGTTCTGGTGTCCTGGACAAATTCCAGTTTAGGTGATCCTGTTCTGCTTCACCACAGCTTCCCACCACTGCTGTGTTGTCTGGTGATGCTCTGCCTTTTCTGCCCTGCCCCACATCTCAGGGTTATTCTGCACTGTCAGCTGCAGACCCTGCTGTGGCTTGGGTGGAGATTCCGAGATTCCCAGAGGAAATACCAGAGCAGGGTCAGCCTGATTGTGGACTGCAGCTCCTGTTCCTCTTCCGATGGCACAAACAACCCTGTCACACTGGGTCCATGGTGTCCCTTGGGAAATGTTCTCCCTCTTTCAAGCCCACCTTGACACAGCTGCTGTCTTTCCCTGCAGGGAACAGAACTGCTGCTGTCCTGTGTGGGGGCTGGTGCCTTTCTTTGTGGCTTTCCTGGGCAGATGGTTTGTACAGGCTCAGCAAATCCACCACGCTCGAAAGGTGCTGACCCATCACACGCACACAGCTGCACTGCACCTCCACAGTAAACCTGATGCTTCCAGAAGGTGCTGGTCTTGCAGCACATGGACTATGCAGCAGACAGAAAAACACTGTTCTTCCTGACTTTGCTGTGTGGCAGCACAGCAGGGGCTGCTGTACAGCACTGCTGGCCAGCCTGCACACCCCTGGCTGCTGCAAACCTCTCTTCTCCCAAGTACAACATCTTGGCTGAAAAAGAGCAGGTATCTGGGGAAAGGCAGGCAGGCAGCAAACTCGTCTTCAGGGACAGCTGCAGTTGTGAAAGAAGTTGTTTGCAGATGCCTTATGATCCTTGCAGTGAGGGCATTAAATCAATACCTATTTCACTCCTATAGGCAGGGTCCTGCTTATGTCAACAGCTGATACTTGACAGCATTAAGTAATTGCAAAAGTGAACTGCCCTGCGGAGTGAGACATTCCATGGAGAAAAGATCTGTTTAGATCAGATTGTTGTGACTGAAGCCGGATAACCTGTGAGGCCACTTGAGAGACACTTTGCACTTGAATTCTGCAGAAAGAAGGACAAGAGATTCGTGCATGGCCTTGTGTGAAGATCGCTGGAGCGATGTTTCTGGAGCATTTTCCAGAATCAGTGCTGACACGACAGGGTGTGAGCGGTGGTGTGGGTGCAGCAGGGTGCAGGTGTGTGCCCTGCCCTTGGTGGCAGTCACTGGCCTTGCATTGCTGAAATCACTAATTTGCTTTCTTTTGGTCAGCAAGTCAAGGCAGCGGCTGGGAGCAGGCAGTGCTCAGTGCCTCGAGCCCCGAGGGCCAGGGGCAGTCTGTGTGCAGAGTTTGCAGCCAGGGGCAGTCTGCGTGCAGAGTTTGCAGCCCCGGATTCAGAGTCCTGCTGCTTTGGCTGTTACCCATGATCCCACATTCAAAGCCTGAGCTTCCCCTTGTGCTCCATGCTGGGGAATTTCTGGTTGTTAATTTTGCAGAGGCACCCAGCAAAGCTGGGTAATGCAGAGAAGCAGCCTCAGACTGCCTGAGTGTGGAGGAAGTTACACATTTGGCATTTGAGAAAATGTATGCAAATAGCTTTTCCAAGGCATTCTCGTCACCATCCACGTTTAAGGCAATTAAACCTCCCTCAGAGCAAGACTTCCATGCAATAAACATTATACAGCACCTCACCAGTCTCCAGCACAGCCAAATAAATAATTGAAGACAGTGATTCTGAGCTCTGAACTGTTGTTCCCTAGATGAGGAATAATTCAGCTGCAGCAGCAAGAGCAGCAGCTGTTTTTAGAGCTGGTGAAGGTCTCTTTAGCTTGACTTCACCTTTCCTGCTCACAGTCACACTCACTTCTGCAAAGATTTGAGAGTCAGATATTTATAGAGGATAGCAGGAGTCCCACAGCAAATGGGATCAGAATCAAGCATGACAGGAAATCATTAGGATTTCCTCAGAATACAATAAATACAGTAAAGGTGCAAATGCTTCTTCGGGGAAAGGGAAGAGCACATGGCACAAACGGTGCCAGTGCCAAAAGCAGGCGGTAATTAGCCCAGGGGAGAGGGAATCCGAAAGGGCAGCGTGCTGGTTCCAGCAGGGCTCCCAGAGGCTGAGCTGCTCCCAAACCTTGATTCAGCACATGCCTAACCCCTGCAGGGGTCGGTGACTGTTCTGCAGGTACTGAGTGCTCTGGCAGATTGCAGCGGAGCAGAGGAAAGGGATGCTTGCTGCAGCCCACTCGCCGTGTGTGGATGTCACCCTGCTCGTGCCAGCTCCACATCACTGCTCTGGCTGAGGAAAATGTGCCCAGGAGCCCCTGACGGGCTGAGCCAGCTCCTGCAGCAGGCACTGCCCAGGGAGGGCTGCAGAGCCACAGCTTTGAGGCAAGCAGGGAGAGCTTCCCAGCCCCGTGCTTGTCATGGGACACTGTGGCATGGGCACCTGGAAACAAATGCTCAAGCTCCTGCTGGCTCTGGGGGCCAGGCAAGTCTCCCCTCTCTCATCTGACCGAGGTGAGCAGAAAGCACTCTGTGCCATGTTCACTGCACGGCTTCTGAGTGACAAATCCAAAAACAGAGCCCGACCTTGCTACAATTTTAAGAGAAATGAAAGGCTGCACATGTTTTAAGGAAGTCCTACAAGCCCTTTCCTTGTGCATCAAAGGGCAATGACTACAGAGGCAGTGACTGGGTGGTCAAGAGGTTCATCTCTTTGCCTTTCTAATTAAATATTTATTCCAGTTAATCAAAATCCAAGTTAAGAAGAAGATTAAGGTGGCTGGAAGGCTTCATACTTTATTCCAGCAACATACCCAGATATATTAACAGGATTAATTGTGATTTTTGTGTGTGGCTGAAAGCACAAGGATGGATCCAGAAGAGAGCCATTTAGTGTGGTCACCTGAGCAGCTTGCCACTGGTCAGCGAATGAGCAGAAATGGTTAAAACCTCATCTGTAGTAGCTATTGAAGGAAATGGGCTTTTTTTTTCTGCTTTTTTTTTTTCTTCACCATCATACTTAATGTGACCACGGTAGGTTCTTATTCACCATACAACTGTTTTCCCCTCTTGGGAATCCAATTAAGCTATTGGCCTTTGTGAGTTAATTTTGCATTATGTAATTATGAGTTAATAGAAAGCAATTTCTTCTGAAATGTTCTTTTGTTCCTGGTGTCCTTGTCCCCAGATTTCTGGAAGGCAGTTGTATTTCTACATGGTGTGAAGTTGTGAAGTCAGGTGGCTTCAAGAGAGGCAGAATTTCATCCTTCATCACTTTCTGGCCTCTGCTGCTAGTTTTGAAATCCAGCTGTGTGCCTGAATATTGCAGATGTTTTTCCATCCTTGTCCCCTGGCAGGAGTTAGGCAGGGTTTCACCTCTGCCTGCATTGCCTTTTCATCTGGTTTTGCCTGATGTCCTTGCAATCCTTCACAGACCAGGGAAGAGCAGCATTCTTTCATCTGCTCCACAAACAAGGCTGGCCCCAGTGGAGAGCTTTCTGGATTCTCCCCTTGACCTCCAGTTGTGCTGGAAATAGCCTGTTTATTTTCTGACTCTTAGGCAGTTTGGGCTGTTTGGCAGTAGCTTACCCCAGCTATTGCCATAGCCCTTTGACAGGGAGTTTTTGAAACAGTATTTTAAAATCTGAATTACACAATAATTTTATCTCGTCAGCTGAAATTTCCTTCCTTGGGAAGTTTTGGGAAGTACGGCCTGCTGTATTCCCTTGACTGAATATTTAGATCTCAAAGGCATTTTATGAGTCTTTGCCCAAGTCCACTTTGACTGGGACAGCTGATCAACCTTCAGTGGTGGGCTGATGCAACAAAATCATTTGAATCTCTGCAATGTGTCAGGAGAAGATAAACATTTTAGCCTATTTCTCTGAGGAGAGCTACCTTCCAAGTGAACGTGCAAAATGGTTTCTGTGGATATTGCCTCCTTTTGGGAGCTATGACACATTGTTGACTGTGGCAGAATGAGTCATCCTATGGTTAGGCACATGTACAGGTGCTACTAAGATCAGAGCCCTAGCAGTCTTGTTAGAAAGTGCAGTGGGTGGCATAATCTGAGAACTGGTCTAGAGCACTCCTGCGTGCAAGGAGCACCTTGCAGCATTCAGTGGAGTTTTTCCATCTTAACAAACAAATACTTGCTTTTGGTTTTCTCTCTGCCACTGCCAGTGCTCAGCAATGTGAGATTAAATAAAGCATCCGTGGGTGGCAGTGGTCTGATACCCAGCTGAAAATGCCAGGGCCACTTAGGTATGCTCTTATTGCCAAATTAAGTACACACCCTGTTGTGTCTTTCTGAAAACCTGCTGCATCAATAATTATGTATCTGATCTGGTGCATAGCATATGCTGAGGATTTATTGCATACGCTGGGGCTGTGGGTGTACATGTAAAAAATATTTACATTCCTACTGTGCATGTGTCCTCTGCGTCCTGCTCCTGCTCAGAGCCTGGGATGGCACTGTGCTGTCTTTAAATGGAGCGGGAGCAAGCCCTGTGTGCAGAGAGATGTTCAGTACAACACAGAGGGAGCACATTGCTTCTGCAAGGCCGAGAGCTGGTCAGCGGCCAGTCCACCCCAAGTTTGTCTGTCTCTGAGAGACGTGGCTCAGGTTCCCACTTCCCTCATAACCTCCTGGCAGCAGAAACTCCAGGGAAGAGCTGAAGCAAGCTGCATTGCTGAGCAGCTGGAGGGCTGACACGGTGCGATGCTGACTGTCCTGACCTTTACAAATGGAGGCGTTTTCTTAATCACAGCATGAAGTCTGTTCTGGAAAGTCTGTGCCAGTGGGGCTGAAAGGGCCAGAAGTCCCAAAGTCCATGAAAAAGAGTGCAAAATGCTGGCCAGGGTGGTGACATCCTTGCTATGGCCTGTCCTTCCCTGCAGTGGCAGAACAAAGATATCTGCCCGGATTAACTAGTCCACATCAAGTATGGAAAGCGACCATAAAGAGAAGTGCAGCTGGAGTGAAGCATCCCTTTAATGAGGGTTTCAAACTCCAAACCTGAGTGTGACGTGCTCCAAGCAGTCCTGTTACCTCCCCTGGGGTCAGCTCCGGTGAGGCTTTGCTGCTGACCCTGCCAGGCAGTGCTCCCCAGCTCTGAGGCCCTTGGCAGCATGTGGCATTGCCCAGCTGAGGGCAAGGACCTCGGGGCACCTCCTGGGCAGGTGGGTTTGCTCCGTGCAGGGTGCCAGGCAGCCCCAGCCTCCCTCTCCCGCGGCTGTGGCGTGGCTGGGTGCAGGATCTGACGTGGCAGACCTCAGCCCAGCCGTGCCATGGCCAGGGTCCAGCGGTGGGTGGTGGCAGCTGCCCCTCACACGCAGCACTGCAGGGGCAGTGTCCCTGCTGCTGGCAATGTGCAGCTCCAGCCTCCCCAGACCACGCGTGGGGCAGGGGTCCCCTGGGGCACCTGAGCCATCAAAACTGCTGTCCCTCCAGATACAAAATGTCTTTTGTGTCGATACGTGCTCCAAGGGTGCAGCTACATCTCGGGAGGGCAGGCGCACCGGCAGGACCTGTCCCTGCATTCCTGCTCATGGCCACTCACTAACAGACCTGCCTTTCCCTCGAGGCTGTCGGCAAAGCTGCTCACAGAAACCCACCTTAAAGTGTCTCAGGCACCATGGGCTCCTTAAACTCGGCAGAAGGTGGGGCTTTGCTGCTCCCCACAGCTGGGAGGGCTGCAGAGGCCAGCGCAGAGCCAGGGCTCCCCAGCACGAGCGAGCCACGCGCTGCTGTGACAGCCCCACTTGGCAGTGCTCCCACCCGAGTCCCAGCCTGGCCTGTGGAATGACCCGAGACTTTGAAACCTCTCGTCCTGTTCAATGTCGGGTTTTTTATTGGAAAAGGGTGATGAGTGGGAGGATGGCTCTGTCTGATGTTCCAAATCCCTTAGCTGGGATGCAGTGGAGGGGCAGGGAGGGACAAGAGGGAAGAGACTAAGCAAAATAAAAGGGTCAGAGTGAAGTGGGTTGACTGGAGGCCTGGGGAGGGAGGGAGATGGGAGGTGAGTCAGAGCGGGGCAGACATGTCCCAGTGTGGCTCCAAGGCTTCTCTGACTTCACTTGTCTGTGACAGTCCCCACTGCGGCAGCCCAGGCCTGGGAGCGAGTTCCTGGGTGGCTCCTCCAGCAATGTCATTGCTAATTAAATATCTTCTAAAGGTTAGATTATTGGTTGCGACCATGTCTCACCTTTGACCGTGTCTGCATCAAACAAATCATAAACCAACCAAGAAATCTTCTTGCATTTCCTTGCCCAAGGCATCCTTTGAGGAAGTTGGCTAAACGCTATTTTGTTATTTTGTGGACAGCAAATCCAGCTGCCACTTGGCCATGCAGTTCTGCTGAAGTACTGTGGACTATCAGAAGTTAATAGGGCTCGGATTTAATTTGTTTCAGTGAAGGGGGTGATGGAGTGGCAATCCTGGAAAACAAGAACAAGTACCAGTTTCCTCATTCCTGAAGTTCATTCAGCCTCTCCAGGGAAATCCCTGTTTTCCTCCTCAGCATCCTTCTATGACTTGGCACATGAAGGAAATTAATGCCATACCTTTTAATGAGAAATTTCTACTTTTCTGCTAAACTCCCCTCTTTTTTTAACTATTTCCTCGCTCCACTGAGACTCTGTATCTAAGAGAAGCTTGCTTGGGTCCCATTTGTTGAATGTGGGAACTGTTTTCTTTATTTGCCCTTACTGCACCCAGGCTGGAAGGGGGGCTAGTCCTTCCAGGGTTTGCCGTGACACACAGCCATACCTGGAGAATCCTCTATCCCAGTGTCTGGCACCAGGCTGGCACAGGGCTGGTGCAAGGCACTGCCCTGCCCACAGCCTGCTGTCAGTGTGTTGTGGGGTCAGAGTTTGGGTTGAGCAATGCCTCGCTCCTTGCCTGGGAGGGACTCATCCCCGGGACACGTGTCGGGGGGGACATACAGGGCATGTCCTGGCAGATGGCCCGTCCCCATCTCCTACCCCACAGCCCACCATTCCCGGGTGTGCTGCTGCCTTTGCTGCCCACCCAGTGGCAGCTGGTCACGTCTGGCCCACAGCCTCGCTTCCTGCCCAGAGCTTTGGCTTGGTTTTCTCAGCACTATCTGTTGGTGAAATAAGAATTGTCTCTCCTTCCAGCCTCCCCTGAGCAAAGTCTCCAATCATAAAGGAGGCAAAGCCCAGTCCTCTCTGGGCTGGGCTGGGCTCCATCTGCTCTGCAGCTACTTCCGGCTCCCTCACTAAGGACGGTGTTTCTGGGCTCCCATATTTTCATTCTCAGGCATCTCCATATCTGCTTCCAACTCCTCCTACACACATCAGGGGAGCTGCCCACAAATGTGTGCAAAACTACTTAATTACTCTGTAACCGACTGGGCTGCTGGTTGCTGGTAGCGCTGATTGCGCTGACCGTGATGACTTCACCTCCCTCCCTTCCACACATCGGTGTCCATCACCTTCCCTCTGGCTCCCTGCACTTGCTCGCACACACCCTGCTGCTCGGTGAGCCCCTGCTCTCCTGGGGCTGTGTCCCAGGTGCACGGCTGGCTGTCCCCGGAGCACGGCTGGCTGCCCTGAGCCATTGATGAATGCCCCAGGGCCATGGCTGGGTGTCCTGGATGGCTTCGCTGGGCCCAGGGCCGGCTGCCCTCGGCCACTTCTGAGTGTCTTGGGGCCACTGCTGGGCGTCCCTTGGCCACTGCTGGGTGTCCCTTGGCCGCTGCTGGGTGTCCCGGGCCACTGCTGGGTGTCCCGGGCCACTGCAGTCTGTCTCAGGGCCATTGTCCGGGGCCCGGAGCCGCTGCCCAGCGCGCTGGGGCTAACGCTGGGCACCCCAGGAGCATCACTGGCACTCGGCCGGTGCCCGGAGCTCCCTGCCCGCTGCCCCGGGACCACGGGCGCTGCGCGGGGCGGGTCTGCCGGGAGCCGCCGGTGCGGCGGAGCCGAGGCGCTCGCTGCTGGCCGCGCTCTTCCTCTTCTCGCTCTCCTCCTCCTTCCTCTACTTCGTCTATGTGGCGCCGGGCATCGGTAAGCGGCGGGCCGGGCCCGGGGCGGGGGCGCACGGGCAGGGGCGCGGGCGCACCGGCTGCCGCTGGAAACGCTGAGTAATCCGCGCCCGGCCGGCCCGGGGGCCGCGGCATCCCCGGCGAGGGGCGGCCCGGGCCCGGCGCTCCGGCTGCGGCTCCGCGTTCTGCCCGGCGCTCCCGGGCGGGCTGCGCTCCCGGGCCGCGGGGCCGAGCGGCGCCGGTGCCAGCGCCAACGGGGGGCAGCGAGCCCGCTGCTGCCCGCCCCGGAGTTTGTTTTGAAGCAGTGGAGTGTTGTCCAAGTGCTTGTGATCTGAACGTGCTCCCTCGCGGAAATCCTACTCTGATTGTCAAGTGGGAAGATGAGAAGTGTATATTTTAGAAGGAGAGTGACTCGTTCCTGTGTTCCGTGTCATAGCTCCGTGGGGAGCTGGAGAAGCCGTGTGTCAATATGGCCAGCACCCGGTGCTGGTGGGGCTGTCTGTCCATCTCCTCTGAGATACGGGAAGGCTTGTGCCCGGAAAGCATCTGTTCACTTCATACCGTGTATCTCGTTTCTGCAAGGAGCCAAGGCTCGTGGTTTGGCCTTCAACCAAACTTTGGCAACAATTTATTTCTATAGAAACAGCCCTTTCCAAAGAAATAGGGAGTTTCTCCTTGAGATGTCATTGGTGTTGCTCATGCCATTCCTATCTTGGACATCCCAAGGAGATCTCTGTGTGCTTTCAAGGTGACTTCCGTGGGTTTTTATTTACAAGTGATGTCCCGTGGCTGCCTCTGGGCTTTGGGAGCCTTTCCCAGGGCTGAGTAGGTCTTGGCTGGTGTGTGAAGCTCTGCTCGTGTCCTGGGCTCATCCCAAGTGAGGCTGTGCGTGCTGAGCCTTGCCATGGTGGCCCAGGGCTCTGCTGTCCCTGTGGGCAGCCCCCCGGCTCCTGGCCACTGTCCCACAGGCTGGCCAGGGCCACCGAGCCCCCGGCTGGCCTCGGGTGAGGATGGATGCACACGGGTGGGACAGGAGGCACAGCCACCCCTGCTCCCCCTGGGCACAGCCTGGCTCGTCCTGTTCACCCTGAGTGGCCCCAAGACACTCAGGGGGCCCCTGGCTCTCTGTCCAGGGCATCCTGCAGCCCTTTGTGGGGCAGGCACAGGGAATGGTGTGGCTGTGGATGAGCTTCCCAGCCCCAGGTGGAATTACACTTTAAAAAGGAAAGTTCTCTTGTAAGGATGTTTTTTTCCTTTTTTTAGAGTATTCTGATTGATTTCATGTTACTGCTGCATGGTCACCAGTCTTAGAGGTGGTGTAGGGTATAAATATATTTAAGGTTATGCCAAGAGGCTTTTCTCTGTGTGGACTTCAGATAATGTGGTAACGTCCTACCCAATGTTCTTCCCATCTGTGATGCCCAAAGAGGAGGCAGGGAGGTGTTAGTGGTCCCTGTCCCTACCCACCCATGGATGTCAGTGATGTTCTGAGTCATCTTCTCATCAGGTGACAGAAGATCTGCTTTGTGTTTTTTTTTGTTTTATTTCCTTCCTCTTTCAGCCAAAAATGTTTCCTCATGGAAGCCCAGCCCAGTATTCCTGGGATGCTGGGCTAATCCTCTCAGCACTTGGAGGGAGTTTGTTTTCAGGCTGCAGGGCTGAGGAGAAGCTTGGGAGAAGAGTGAGCGAGACAGGAGATGAGCAGAGCTGGGGATTTGAGTAAATGGACCATGTGCAGGTGATGGAAAGATGCTGTCAGCAGAGGGTTCTGGGGCATTTGTCCTGCCTGCTGCTGCCTCAGTGCACGCAGTGGGGCTGGGCTGCTCTTCTGTGGCCACTGAAGGGCCTGGGGAAACTTCTGTCCCGAGACCATCCCTTGTAGGGCGTGCTGAGGAGGTGGCCAAAGAAGGACTCGCAGGTCATTGGCTAAACCACGGGCAGGGAAGTGATTAATCCAGTGAAGAATCAATTCCTTGATTGTACCTCAACTGAAAAGAAGAAAACCCAAATGAATGAGACCTGAAGCTGCAAGTGAGCTTGAACCAGCTGGAGCCTGGAAGGGCTTTTGTCTGCCTGGTGCCACAGGCTGCTGGGAAGGGTCTGCTGCAGCCAGCTCTGCTCGTGGGGTCAGCCTGCCCTGCCTGGGCAGCGCCAGCCCCTGCGGGCTGGGCATGGCCCTGTGGCAGGGTGTGCTGTCACCGTGGTGGGAGCCTGTCCCCCAGCCCCGTGTTTGTGGGGGAACATTTCCCCGGCGCTGCCGAGGCGTGTTGTGTTCAAGCAGTTGTGCGCCAGTGCCAGGAGAAAACTGGGACAGTTGCACTTCTGGGTGCTGTCTCAGCGCATTGGTGTGGAGCTGGCATGCCTGTCAGCTGGAAAAGCTGGATAACTGTTCCTGGTGTCCTTTGGAGATGGGAAGGGGACCCCCAAGCTGGGTTCTGAGTTGCCTGCCCAGTGCTGTCCTGCTACCTGACTGACCATGGTGTTTGGCTCCTCACAGCCCAGGTAACCCAGCAGTCTGCTCCAGACGGAAATGCAGGAAGAAATTTATGTTTACTGTCAGCAAATAACCATGCTTGGCTCCTTCAGGGAGTCCAGGGCTTTTGGGCCTTACATTTGTGTTGTGCCTGGACCTACGTGATGCCCAAGGTAGCTCCTCGTTTCTGTTCTTCAAGGTTTCCTCCTGAGGAACTGAAACCTTGTGGCCTCAAGTTTGCGCAGAGCGATCCAATGTAAACAGCCAGTGCCACCTCCTTCCCAGCTCTCACATCCAATTCCCGTCTGTCCTCCCCACACACCGCCCTGCCAGCTCCATCCCCGGGCTCCCACCTTGCCAGGTGAGGTGCCAGGGCCAGCCGTGGCACAGGCACAGCCGGCTCTCCTTGGCCTCCAGCTGCTCCCGGCGCTCGCCGGCTCCCGCTGCCTGTGTGGGTCTGTCTCTTGGTGGCCATTGTGTGCAGGATGAGGTGGCCAATTGTTCTGCAGCCGGGGCACAGTGGGGCTGCAGGCTGCAGGAGCTGCCCGTGTCCACAGGGCCCCGCTGCCAGAGCGCCCTGCAGGCAGCAGGTACGTGGGGTGCTCGTGTGGCTGAGGAGGTCACTCGTGCTCGCTGCTGGCTCAGGGGTCCTGGGGCCAGCAGGGCACAGGGCTGCAGGGCAGGCTGGGCTTTCACAGCAACAGCCACACTGGCCTCCTCTTGGAAAAAACAGCTTGGCACTGGGCAAACAGTTTTGGCCTGTTATGGAGGTCAGGGGCCAGCTCGACAGGTTATTTTGTAGGGCTTGTTCTTGGCACTGAGGCTCCTGCCCTCCTGGGACAGCTGCCCTCTGTGCCTGTCGCCTTCCCCAGATGGGATGTGGAGAAATGGGCTCGCCAGAGTCACTGTCTGTGCCCAGTCCCCAGTGTTGGAGCAAGGATGGTGTGGGCGCAAAGAGTGTGCTGACTTGGAGTGGAACATCTCGGGAAGCTATTTCATCCTACCCTGTGCTTCTGAATTCATCCCTGGGATGTGGGGTCATCCCTGTGTGTCCTGTTCTCACATGGTGGTGGTTCATACAAGTGTCTGGTTTTAGTCTCTTTGAACAGGGCCTAGGAAATTAAGGGAATTTCCTCCTGCAGCTGAAAGCAATAATGCTTTTTCAAGCTGCAAGTCATTTCATCTTGATACCTCGAGCTGCAACAGTGGGAACTTCTCTGACCTTGGACTTGGTCCTGGTGTAGAGGGTGGCTGCTGCATGGCTGGGGGGCTGGCAGGGCCTTCCCTGGTGCTCAGGTAGCAGCTCTTGGCTTTTACTCCTTTGTCTCGATGGATGTTGGAGCCTCTTTATTAAATTTTATTTTTTTAAGTTTTGATTTCCCCAGGAGTCATACTTGGTTGGATCTGATGCAGGAAAATAATGTGGAGAATTTAAATTATTGGGTGAAAGATTGTTACCTTTGAGAGAGAGCTGTAATTCAGTCTGCCTTTACTTCCTCCAAACTTATCAGGAATTGCTCCCAACTGGTCATACAGGGCATGAAGTAGCACCACCAGCCTGAATTACATTTATGGTGCAAGAACTTGATTTTGATAGGCAGGAGTGCTTTGAAGCACTGTTCTGTCAGGCTGTGTGTGGGTGACCAGCAGAGCAGTGCTGTGGGACCAGCAGCTGCCTCGGGACAGATCGTTTGTCACCTTTGGGACAACATTGTGTCACCAGAGGTGGCTGATCCAGCTTGGTCGTTTAATGCATCAGCCTGGCAGATCTTGGCACAGAGGAGTTCTGGGGGGGAAAATGGCAAAAGATTTGGTACTGCCTGGTACTGCCAGCTGGAGAGAGTGGGCTGAGTTGCCCGTGGTGGTGAGGGACAGAGGAAGAGTGGGGGATGGCAGGGGGATGGCACTTTGGGGACGTGGGGCTGGGGGGTCCCAGCGGGGCAGCTGTGGTGGGGAGAGGGCTGTGCTGCTTCACTGCTGAGGGGATGTGGGCAGCAGGAGCCTGGGCAGAGCCAGCTGTGAGGGCAGGGCAGGGTCCTGAGCCGGGGCAGCGCTCACGGGGGGCTCTGAGCCCAGGACACTGGTGAGCCCCCGTGGCAGGGCTGGGTGCAGGTGCCCTCTGGGGTTGCTGCAGCATGCTGGGTGCCTGGATGCTGTCTGAGCGGGGACAGAAGGTGAAGGTGCAGCTTGGAATAATGACATGAGGTTTGTGCTGTCCCAGCCCTGGCTCTCATCTCCAGGTGTTCCCCGGGCAGCAGGAGCAGCGTGGTGTCTTGCTGTGGAACACGGCAGCACTGCCCTCCTTCACCCTCCCCTGCCCAAAAGATGTGCCAAGCAGCATTTCACAACCTGAGGAGAGAGCAGCCTGGCTCCACAGCGTATGCCACGGAGGATATTGCAGTCACTGGATCTGACAGTGACTGGGGGTAGTAAGAAATCCTCAAGTGCTCCTTGAGGAGCTTGGGATCTCCTGTGCTCTGAGCAGAAGGAGACTGCTGGCAGCTGTGGGAAATCGTTCCCTTGGCAGCACCAGGTCCTTCCAGCAAGGAGGCTGCTACAAGGCAGGGCTGGGATGGGGAGCAGCCCTGTTCCCCCCGGCTGCTCCTGCCGTGCGCCCAGGATGGTGGTGCGGTGTTGGTTGGAGACCACCTCTTGCTCAGGGCTAACAAATTACAAGGTACCTTTGAGGGCAGATGACTTGCTGGGTTTTCTTTGCCTGTAAGCACCTGTGCTGTTTGTCAGGCACATCTGGTTTGGGTTATTTTGCTGGTGGCTCTCTGGGTGTTGCAACTGCAGAGCATGTGGAGAGTTCATGTTTCATCCATGTATCTCTGGAAGCCTGGCTTGTGGAAGCTGATTGGCAGACACAAAAGCTTCCAGGTACTGGTTCATTCCAGCCAATTGAGTGCTTCAAAACCTCGATAATCTGTAGCAGAGCAGACCTTAAAGCAAAAGCACCCATGCTGTCAGCCCAGGAGACAATGGTCTTCATGGCTTTGGGAGGCCAAGGGGAGCCAGGGCTCCAGCAGGCACTCAGCCCTTCAGGTGGTGCTGGCTCTGGTGGAGATGAGGGCTCTGGCACTGCTGCTTTATTTCCTGAGCTGATCCTCTGCCTCTCTTCCAGGTGGACTCATTAATTGCATTAACTCAGGCAGCATCTGCTCTGCAGGGTACGATGAACGCCCCTGGGGACCAGTGCAGGGAAGGGAGATGAGCGGTGTGGGGAGCTCTGTGTTTGCACTTGATCCCATCTGAATGCTGTTACAATTGGTGGATTTAAATATCCAAGCACGTGGAGTCTTTAAATACTGAATCTTAACTGAAATTTCTGGGGAACCTCACAAGGGTGGTGGCATGGCCGGTGTGCTCTGCAGGGCCCTGTGGCAGCACTGAGGGCTCTGCAAGAGGAGCTGGTCTGCAGCTGCACAGGGCAAGAAAAGCCTTCCCTGAACAGCTTTATTTTTAAAACATCATTGTCACAATACAATGTGTGTATTTACTTTGACAAAACCTTTGCTGGGTTATTTTAGTAAAGTTTATTTCCATACAGGGTTTTTCTTCTCCATTGCATTCAGACTCTTCTGGCTGTGGTTTTGGCTGGCAGCATTTTGAACATGGATGCTTTAGGGTGGTTAATGTGTGTTTGGAGCTTTTCTAGCACTAGCTCTAAATACCACTGGGATTAGTCCTGTTTGGAGAGATGGAGGGGAAAATGTATAGTGGACTGTGCTGTTGAAATGCAAGATAAGCCCAAATCAGAAATTTTTGAGAGATGTTGGTGGGAGTGGTTTCTTGGGGAATGTGAAAGAGATAACGTTAAAACCAGCAGGGCTTTCAGCATTACCCTGGAGCTGCTCTTATTTTGAAGGGAAAGGTGGATTGGAAAGCTGAGGGTGATGTCAGTGCCCGAAGGAGAAGAGCCCTTGGCCATCCTCAGCTGCTGCTTGGAAGGGTCCCAGGGGTGACAGTGGATGGCACGTGTGGCCCTCATCCCGGTGGGAAGCGTCCTTGAGGGATGCTGCATGTGGTGTGGAGTGCGATGGGCAGGGCCAGGGGTCCTTTTCTCCTTGTAAAAGGAATTTCCTGGTGCGTGCTGCTCTTGTCAAGTGGAGGAGGGACCTGGGGGGAGGCGTGCTCGTGCTCGGGGGATCCGCGGTGCTTTGTGGTGACTGTGGGTGTTTCTGACAAAGGCACAGCTACAGTGCCCCTTATTTGACGCTTTGCTTTCTCAAGGCACATAAACGTGTCTGCAGGGGTGTGAGAAGCTCACAGCTCCCTCCTGGCTGCCTGGGGAGCTGATGGGTCCCTGCCTGCTGGCTGGGGCTCTAGCTGGAAGCGTGTGGTGACGTTGTGTGTGCCTTCCTAAAGGTCACTTTCCTAGGCTTTTGTTTGAGGTGCAAAACCAACAGGCTCTGCCCTTCGTAGGCCTGCAGTTGTCTGTGGCATCCGTGGGCTGGCACAAACCTCTCCAGAGCCCTTGCCCTGAGCAGGGCTTTCCCCCTGGGGCCCCTCTGGATGCTGTTGGGGATCTGGCCAGCCCCCTTCAGCAGGGGCACCAAACTGGGGTGTCCTGCCTGTCCCCCAGTGCTTGTGGCAGGGAAGGGGCTGCTTCCAGGGGATGTGAGCTCAGATAGGCCCTTGGATTTTTCCTGTGGTTTGTGCCTCAGTCTCCCTTGCTTGGTGGGAGCCTGTGCTGGTTTTCCTGCTGGTTTTCCTGCTGGTTTTCCTGCTGGTTTCCTGCTCCAATGGGCAGGCCCGTGCCCGTGTGATGGTTGGGCTGTGTGTGGGACAGCTCCTGTGAAGCTGTTCCCTCCCCGTGCCTTTCTGCCCTGAGAGGTAAAGGCTGGGAACTGTTTGTGGATGGAGGATGCCACTGCACACATGATGGGAGAGAGGAAATACAGGCAACACAGCCACTGCATGCTGTGGGCTGGGCTGTGGTGTGAGCACTTCGACCAGAGCTTGTTTGTGCGTCTGGAGAATTTTATGGCAAAATAATTGATTGGCTTTATTGAATGTTATTGCCCTACAAATTGTCAAAGGAGACTCCTGGAGCCTGGTGCTGTGTAGCCACCTCCCTTGCTTGGGGAGCCTGGGGCCCGGGCTGGGCTGGGAGCTGAGCTGTGCTCATCCCTGCCAGGAGGCTCCTGAGTGGGGCTCGGGGGCTTCCCTGCGCTGCCAGCACAGGCTGGCCAGGGCTGTGGGATGCCTGTGACACAGAATAGACACTCCTGGCTGATGGTGTCTCCCCACAGCAGCAGGCTGGGAGCGAGGGTTTGGGTGGGAAGTGGAGAAGATGGCTACGTGAATGTTAATGTTTATAAATTACCTCAAAAAAACCCCAAAACAAACTGTCCAAAGCAGCTGGAATAGGAGAGGAAAGCAAACACTGCAGTGCACCAGGCAGTCAAGTGCAAACAGATATTTTTTCCCTCGCTACCTGGCAGGAAAGGAAGGCATTTCGGTGCCTGCCTTTGGGCTGTGCTCGGAGCCCTGGGCGCTCCTGACACGGCTGCTCCGGCCAGGCAGGGCTGGCACGCACGGGGGAGGCTGTGGGGAGTCAGCAGGCGTGCACAGAGCCCAGGTAAATGAAAATCAGCTGCTGGCAGGGCGGCGTGCCACGGCAGGAGAGCCCGAGCTGCCGTGCCAGGGCTCACGGGGCTCTGCACAGGGCTGCAGCAGGGACAGCACCACGGATCTTCAGCTCCTGTCAGCAAACACGGGCTTCCCCCGGAGCTGGGGACCCTGCAGGGGCACAGGCTGGCCCCCACTCCCGCAGGAATGTGAAATGCTTCCACACATGCAGCTCGCTCTTATTCTGCAGTCATTTTTTTTCCCCCCTCAGTGTTTTTCCAACTCATGTCTTGCTGCCAGAGTCCATATTAATAATGCATGACTTTTTTTTTATGGTGCTTCCTTCCCAGCGTCCCTTTCAGCTGCTGAGTCAGAGAAGATTGTTATAGCAGCAACCTCTGAAGCAGTGAAATGCCCCTGCAGTGCTCAACTGCTGTCATTTATCATCCCAGCTCCTCTGCGGGCAGCCTGCTCCCTTGCCCGGCTTGGGGGGAGGATCCCCGTGCCAAAAACCTGATTCCTGTTACACCAGCTGGGGACTGGCGAGCTGAGCTCTGCTCAGCCTTCCTGGCTAGTGTTTGGTGGGAGCAGATATTGCCTCTCTTGGCTGCTTTTTGTTGTTGTTGTTTGAAATCCTGTGAAGTTTTTTCCTGATCTGCCTGAAACTGTGTTTTGGGATTGTGCCCAAAACTTTTCTTTTTTTGTTTTTCCCCCCTTATTATTTTTTTAAATTTTCTTCCTCCTCCCTGCACTCCCCTCAAGATCTATGCCTGGACTTTTTGGGGTAATTGGGATGACAGAAGCCATATAATGTGTGAATAGGGTTAAATTAACTTAAAATCTTTCCAGTAGCTGTTGAAACATGCCTGGCTGCTGCAGGAAGCATTGGAGTTGCTCATGCAGCGTGGAACAGAGATCTGCAGGCTGTGACCAGCCCCCAGGGGTCACCTGCATGCAGGTCCAAAACCTGGAGGGAAACAGGGAACTGGGCTTCGGCAGACTTAAGAGACAGCTCCACTGAGTCTCGGGAGCAGATCTCTGCTGTGCCTGCACAGCTTTGGGTGGGAGTGGTGTGTTCTGAGCCTCAGTGCTGGGAGCAGCATCCCCGTGGTGTTCCCCTGCTCAGTGCTCTGCCTCAGTGGCCTCTGAAGGACTCCCCTGTAGGTATTATCCCAGGAGAGGCATGGGGCTCGCCTGGGGAGGAGGGTTTCCTTTTGCCAGACTTCCCAAGCCGCCCCTTCCCCGTGTCCTGCTGTTGGGGACGGTGCCAGCGTGTGTGCCCCCACAGCTCTGGGTGCAGAGGGCTGTGGGAGCAGCAGGCAGTGCTTTCCCTGCTTGCTCGGCTGGAGGAGCTGCCAGAGCAGGTGTGGTGTGAGGCTGATGTCCCGGCTGCACAGCTGCATCTCACCTGGGCCAGGCTCCTGGCTGGCAGGGCAGTCCTTGCCCTTGTGGTGTGTTCCCCCTCAGCACCATCCTGTTCTGCTGAGGCTCTCCAGTGCTGGGCTACTGATTCATTCCTCCCGAGGAAGGAAAAACTGCTGTGGTGTGAAATTCCCCCAAAGCTGCAGCGCATCCTCCTTCCCTGCTGCAGCCTGGCTCCCTGTGAGGGATCAGTGATTTCTCTTTTCCTTTTTTATTTTTTTAAGGGTTTTGCTGGTTTTTGGGTGCCCAGTGCCCTGGGGCAGCCTCCCTGTACGTGCCAGCTGGGAGGGTGCAAGTGCCTTCCGTGGTGCTTTCTGCATGCTGCAGGGAGGCTTGGCAGAAGGATCCCCTGCACTGGAGCCCAAGGGGCTTGCTGCAGCAGCCTTGCTGTGGTCCCCAGCTGCCCCAGTGCTGCTGCCTGCCCAGGACGTGCCCCGAGGGACACCTTGACACTGCCACAGCCCCTCTTGCCCCACGGTGACACGCAGTGCCACCCACACTGGTGAGACGAGCAACTCGCTGCTCAGCTAACAAGATTTAGCTGGATTATGCTATGTATTTAATCAAGGGCTAAGCTGATTGCCTTATTTGGAATGGATCAAAGCCTGGAGACCAGCTATGGAGTGGGAATGTGCTCAGCCCCGTGCCTGTGTGGTGAGCCGTGCTTTCGAAGAAGCTGGAGGTTCAGCAGGCAGGTTTGACAGCAGCAGTGACCAAGTGCAAAACCAGATTGGAGAAGTCTGAGGTGGTGGGGAGGTAGATGTGTGAGAATGTTGTTAGTCATTGACCATCACGGAGCATTTAGGGGGAAAGGCTTCCTTTTCTAGCTTTCAGGTTGAAACCATGTTTCCAGATACACGAAGCTTCGTGCTGGCAGCCAAGGGAGATGCTCTGCTGTTTGTCAGTCAGGCTTCCACCTTCTAGAAAAGCAGCTGTGCCTCTTGTGAGCTTGTGTGGCTCTGCACTGGAGACCAGACTCCCTGTTTCTCACACAGGGAGCCCCACATCTCCCTGCAGTGGCTCTCAGCAGCGCTGGAGCTCACAGAGCCTCTTCTCCCTTGTCCTGGCCCCCATGCAGCGCTGCCCTGGGACCTGCAGGGCTTTGGCAGCAGAGGAGCTGGTGCTGGCTGTGGAGCAGCCAGGCAGAGCCAAGCAGAGGGTGTTCCTTGCTGCTGCCAGCCCAGAGGCACTGGCTCCTGGCTGTGCAGAGGTTCAGAGCTGTCTCTGTAGGCAGGTGTTAAAAGTGTAAAATTACTTTCCAGTTAAGAGCTGTTGTCACTGTCCAAGGTGTGTGGTGTCCCTTTCCTGCAGGGCTGGGGGTTTTGCCACGAGAGGGGTGCTGGGGCTCTGGGCTGCCCTGTCTCTGTCTCTGTGTCTGTGAGCATGCTCTGCCCCGCTTCACCTGCGGGCAGTGAGGTGGTCCACTTGAGCAAGATGCTGCAAATGCGCTGGTTATTCAAATCACCTTCTCTTTTTCTGAAAAGGGGAAGTTTGTTCTAGGAACCAAGCCCTGTCTTGCTGCCATTTGATGCAAGCATGGCAAGCATAGGTCACAGCTCTCCTGCTCTGTGAGTGACTGTGGGAACTGCCTGTAGAACTGAAAATACCCCAACCAAAAGGCTTGGCTGGAGGGGTGTGGGCAGCTTCTGCTTTGAGGTGAATCAGGCTGCTCTCAGGCAGCAGCAGGTGCTCCCCACAGCATCACTGCGCCTTCCTTTTGCATAAAGCAGCTCTGGGGCTTTGCAAGCATCTCTCCCCTCTGCCTCTCAGACCTCCTTGGTTTTGCCTCCTTGCCAGCTGCAGGAATAACCCTGGAGCAGTGCAGGGACATGCTCTGTCACATCCTGCCTGTGCTCTGGGCCCCTTGTCCTGGCTGCCCCTCTCTCCCAGGTGTGGCCTGAGCCCTGGTGTGGGGCTGGCAGAGCATCTGGTGTGACAGCCAGGTGTAAAACATCCCATGTTCAATTATTGCCAATCAATCTGCCCAGACCCATTGTGCATCTTCCTGCCCTAACTCGTGTGTGCAGTTACAGGAGAGGATTGGCCGAGCATCCCTGTGTGTTCCGAGGGCCTGGGCAGGTGTGTCAGTGTGCAGTCACCCCTTCAGCCTGGCGTTCGGTGTCTGGGGCTGTACCCTGTGCTCTGGCAGCTCCTGGGCTGCAGCAGCAGGGTCCCTGCTGGTACCTGGCCCTGTGAGGCAGCTCCAGGGCTGCTGGCTCTGTGCGTGGGGCTGGGAAGGGCCGAAGGGCAGGAGCAGATGGAGGGAGCTGTGCAGGGAGGGGGTGGGGGCTGCCCAGCTTCAGGGTGCTCTAGGTTAACCCTGCTTTCACCTCATTAAAACAGAAAGCGCCTGCCAACGCAGCAATTGTTGGTTTGCTGCTGCCCTGCAGAAGGCTGGGGGCAGAGCAGGGCTCACGGGAGCTGCTGACACTGACCCTGTGCCCACACTGCCCTCCCCCAGCTGCCTCCCTCTGCACGTGGGGTGCCCACCCTGGCTGGGGAGGGGTCACAGATCCCCAGCCATCCCGGGGTGCTGCCACAGAGCAGCATGGCCATGTGGGGGAGGCTGGCCTTTAGCTGTAATGGCCTGGGGAAGCAAACACAACCTGCACAAACTGGGTAGCTTGAGTGGGTAAATGGGTGTAACCTGAAATCTCCTTATCCACAGTGGAGGGAATGCTGGTGCCTTGGCAGGGAGGAGAAAGGGGGGATGCTGCATTGCTGTGGCCTCAGCCATGCCCGGTGAGCTGGAGGTGCCGATGTGGGCAGGGTCTGTGGGATACCAGCCCAGCTCCTGGCTGAGGCCCCTCGGGGCTGCCCTGGCCACAGCAGTCCTGCCCTCTCTGCCTGCTCAGCCCTCCTGTTCCACCTGGGAGCCCTGGCCTAACATTCCCCATGTGTTTAATTTTTCCCAGGTAGCTGTATGTCTGACTCATGTTTGCAGAGCTCAGTTTCTGGCTGCAGACAGGCTGGAATTGATTAGTTTATTATTTTTCCCCCCTCTGCCCTGTTGCACACATCGGTGGGAGAGTGGTCAGAACCCTTGGCAGACACTCAAGTCTCTTAAGGAAACCTAAGGTGCTGCTGTGTGCAAGGAGCTTAAAGGTGTTTCAGTGGGAGAGAGGGAAGGAGGAAAAGGATGTTTGCTGTTCCCTCATGTGCCCCTGTGTGTGCTCATCCCTTCCCAGGCAGTGGCAGAGCCGATGAGTGCTGGTGGCCCGGGGCAGGAGGGGGCAGCGGCGGCTGCTCCTGCCCACAGAGGGACAGGCAGGGCATTTAGTGCCAGCGCCCCATCTCCCCAGGCTGATCACAGACACCTCTGCTGCAGTTGCCTCAGGTCGCTGCTGTTTGTGCAGACCCAGCAGAGCCTGGTGGGCCACGAGCCCCCCGTCCCTCGGTCGCTGACCCCTGCTTGCAGCTCGGGGCTGGGGAAGTGCCGATCCCTTGCTGAGCTGGCTGCCTCAATAGCCTTGTGGCTGCTTATCTGGATTAATGTGTAACTTAATGGCAGTGCTGAGGCACAGCTCTGGTGCTGTGGTACAGGGTGGTGCAGATCTGCTCCCTGATTCCCCCTGCCCGTGATAAGGTTCAGGGTTTGCTGTGCCTGGCGCCGCTGGTGAAGGCTGGCCGTGTCTGGAAGGAGGGAAGGGCAGGGCTGGGGGCAAGCCACGAGGGTCTGCTCCTGAAGGGCACAGGAGGGGGGTGATGGAGGGAAGGGTTGTCTCTTTACCCCTGTTCATGGCATCCCAGACCCATGGCATTGCTTTTCTGCTGACACATAGGAAGGCGTCACACGGGCTGGGGTTTGATGGGCAGTCTCTTAGGTGTTAAATAAGTTCATAGATAGAGGGATGATTTTTTTCCAGTGAAGTCATTCCCTACACTGATAATGGAATCAGTTAATTTATTTACAGCAGCTGTGTTACCAGTTTGCTTGTTAGGCGGAAGAAAGTCGTATAAAAATGTTGTGTATTCCAAGGTTGCATAGCTCACAACAAAGCTAATAAATGTCTTGAGACATCAGAGTTCTTGCAAAATCCCATAGGTAATGGTTTGTGGGTTGGAAGTTCAAAGTTGCACCCTCTCTCTGATAGCTTTTTTGCTGCTAATAAAACACAGCAGCTGGAGAGGCCATTCAGTGTTGCCTTTAATTATTGCAGACAAGAACAACTCTGTAATCTGACTGTGGAGGCAAAGCTGCTGTGGGTTTTAAATGGCACTGCATGGTGAGAGTACCCTTGGCAGGGAGCTCTGAGCTGCTGCCTTTGAAAATCTCGGACAACAATCATCCCACATGATTGAAGAATTCCAGCTTGGAGGATTTTCTAGGGGTTGAAAGGGCTGGCAAGCCAGGCAGATGCACAGTGTGGAGGTGGGGCTGTGGCTGTGCTCCTTCCCTGGCTGGGAATGCTGCTTTCCCAGGACCTGGCAATGTGCAGAAGAGAAACCACAGCAGGGACAATCTCGAGGTGTTGCTACTGAGGGATCTCTCCTTGGTCTCCGTGGTGCAAATCGTGTTTGCTGCAAAGCAGCCTTTGAGGCAGCTCGGGATGCTTTATTCCCACGTGGTATTGCAGAGATGAGCCTGTCTCTGGGCCTTTTAGCCCGGTGAGAGTGGAAACAGCAGGTTCCTGCCAGGCCAGAGGCCACAGCTGCTGGAGGGCAGTGCTGGGTGTGCCCGGGCAGGGTGTCACTCTGCCCTGGCTGTGCCCCTCCCTGGCGGCTGCTGGGTGCCCCCACCTGCCCTGGGACGCACAATCGTGGGCCAGCTGGGCTGGCAGCAGGGCTTTCCCCGAGCTGGCTTTTTCAGACGATGTAAATAGGACATGCTGGCCCGTGCTCCAGCCATAAATGGCAGCGGGAGATGTGCCATGGAGCGGGGAGCACCCGCTGTGCTGGATGCTGCAGCGAGCAGAGCCCTGCCCCGTGTGAGGATGGGAGAGCAGAGCCCTGCCCCGTGTGAGGATGGGAGAGCAGAGCCCTGCCCTGTGTGAGGATGGGAGAGCAGAGCCCTGCCCCTGTGAGGATGGGAGAGCAGAGCCCTGCCCTGCCCCGTGTGAGGATGGGAGAGCAGAGCCCTGCCCTATGTGAGGATGGGAGAGCAGAGCCCTGCCCCGTGTGAGGATGGGAGAGCAGAGCCCTGCCCTGTGTGTGGCTCCTTGCAGCCCCTGACCCGTGTGAGGATGGGAGAGCAGAGCCTTGCCCTGTCCCATGTCAGGATGGGCGAGCAGAGCCCTGCCCCATGTCAGGATGGATGAGCAGGGCCCTGCCCTGCCCCTGTGCCTCTCCTGGCAGCCCTGCCCTGCCCCTGTGCCTCTCCTGGCAGCCCCTGCCCTGCCCTGCCCCTGTGCCTCTCCTGGCAGACCCTGCCCTGCCCTGCCCCTGTGCCTCTCCTGGCAGCCCCTGCCCTGCCCTGCCCCTGTGCCTCTCCTGGCAGCCCGGGCCAGCCTGCTGTGACCGGCAAAGCGCTGGCCGGGAAGAGCCTCTCGGACCCCCTTGGAAGGGCTCCCTTGCAGCAGGCATGAGGCTGTACATGTGATAACCCTTTTTGTTCAGCCACGCTGAACTTGTAAAACATGCTTGAAAAGTCAGGTCTTTGGTTTTTTTTGGGGGGAATAGCCAAAACAACAGAACCTGTTCTCTTTTTCTCCATCTAAGTCAGAGTGTTAAAAGTCCAGACAGTGCAGTTTGCAGCGTGTGAACTGAGTCAGTAGATCCATTATTCTTAAGTTGTTTTTTAACAGTTTCCAATGGGTACTCTCCAATGGGTGTAATCTCCTAATTTGGAAGACTAACAAATCAATGATTTCAAAAATCCGTTTAACTGGTGTTTGATGTATATGGAAACTTTAAATCCAAATCCCACCTGTCTCCTGTTCTCTGCTGTGGTCTGGCTGCATTCTAGACTGCTTCCAGCCGGGGAAGGACAGCCCTGGTGGAGCTCCCTGTTGCCTGCATTTCCTCGGCAGCACCACTCCACGTGTCCCCATTTTCCTGCATGTCCTGTGACTGCCTGTTTGAGCAGGATGCCAGGCTGGTGCAGGGCCTGCCTGCAGCAGAGGATTTCCTTTGTCTCCTGCAGCTGTGCCAGTTCCCATGGCCCAGGGGATGAGGAGCTGTCCCGAGCAGCCCCTGTCCTTCCCTGCCCTCCTGCTTCAAGGACAGCACTCGGGAGGATCTGCCTGGTTTTTCCTCTCCCTCGCTTGGCCAAACATTCACTTAATTCTTATTTATTATTTTTCTTAACGAAATCTCTCCCTCTGTTCATCCTGATCCTCCATGAGCACTGGGCTCAGGTCCTGGGATTCCTGACGCCTGCAGAGGGTGTCCAGGAGGCAGGAATTCCCCCCCCTTTGTCTCCTAATGAACCGAAGGAACAAACGCTGGGCTGTAAGTGTTTGGAAGCGTGGATGTTTGCTGTGGCAGCAGCAGCCGGCGCTGCCAGCCCCGAGGCCGGGTCGGGTGGGTGTCGGGGATGCTGCAGGGCTGTGGTTGCTCCTTGTGCCTGCTGCAGGGCTGTGGTTGCTCCTTGTGCCTGCTGCAGGGCTGTGGTTGCTCCTTTGTGCGCGGCCGTGGCCGGGCTCTGCTCTGCCCGCACGGGAACGCGCTGCTGGCGATGCTGTGCTGCTCCTGGGCAGCCTCTGTGCAGCTCCTGGGCAGCCTCTGTGCTCCTGGAGAAGGGACACTGGCTGCAGGGGGGCACGGAGGGATGGGAAGCCAACAGGACACGCAGTCATGTGCAACCACATCTCCCGAACGGCAATTACAGTGGGAGAGTCCGAGTCTCTCGAGGAAGGGTAATGTTTAACTTGGGCAGAGCTTGCTGTGCTCTGTGCCCCAGCCTGCACGTGTCACTGTGCCCTTCCAGGGAGGAGCTGCAGCGCAGGCCTGGATTGCTCTCGAGATTTGCGCTGCCCAGTGTGATTTTACAGCCATCCCTGGCGTTTCTGCCCCTTGCACAGGTAAACTGTGTGCTCCTGGCTTTCCCCTGTTGGCACTGCCCTTGTGGCCGGGGGCTCAGCCCCCTGCCCCCTCGCCTGCTGCTGGGCTGCAGAGCCCCCTCCACGGCTGCTTTGGTGCTGTGGATGTTTGATGAGCTCCCTTGGCCTTCTGGGTTTCCCCACTGTGCAGAGCAGGTCACGCTCCTCTTGCTGGGTGTCCTGAAGCAGTGCAGTGGCACAAACACCTTGGTGCAGGCAGCGGTGGGAGTGCAAGTGGAAGTTGCCACCTTAAATGTGTGCATGAAAAATTCAGAGTCTCTCAGTATAATATGGATTTTCCTCCCCTTGCTGAGGCTTCCCCAGGGTCATTTTTGTGTAAGACAGTTCAGGTAGAAATTTCCCATATCCAGGTTTTGACTGAGTGTCACTTTAGCCTCCCATCTTCTGCTTGCTGTGTGCACGTGCAAGCTGCCAACTTGCCAATTTTGGGAACAAGTGGTTTGTAATTACCAGCTCAGTGCTGCTGCTGCACTGTTAATTCTTAGACCATTTAATGTATCAAATTATTCCTTCCTGTGCTATTTAGAGGCAAAAGGCTAAGTAACAGTGATGGCATTAATATTAAATTCTCTAAAACTAATAGGAACCTCTTATTTAATTGTTCTGGCACTCAGCATGTCTGGGGAATACAGTGCCACTGGAAAGCTAATGGAGACAGAGGTCTCGTGGTGTATTAACACTGGGATGCTGCTACTTTTCCTAGTTGGGTTATTTATGAGTTAAGACTATCATAACTGTCTATCAGTGCCTTAGAGGCTTAGTTTGATTAAACCCCTTTATGTTGCTAATGCTAATGGAGCTGGATTGATGCTGGGGATCTGCGGGGAGAGCTTAGCAAAAGGCTTAACACAGACATGACTCTGCTGGTTTTGCTGTCCCTGGGCCCTGCGGGAGGTGTCTGCAGCAGGCAGGACCTGCCAGCCCTGGCAGGGTGACCTGCCACCCACCCGCTGCTGCAGGACCCTCACCCCTTCAAGGTGCAGCTGCATCTCCCACGTGAGGTGTCCCTTGAGCTCTGCTGGGCACCTTGTGCCCACTCCAAGCATCTGGTAGAGTGCTCAGCAGGAGTTCTCTGGTGGTGTGTTGGTTTGTGACTGGGCTGTTGGAAATGGGGGCTGGCAGGGATTGTCCTTGCTGGTACAGGGCTCCAGGTGCTGGCAGGAGAAGGCTGCACGTAGCAGTGAGACCAGGATGAGCTCAAAGAGCCCCGCTGTGCTTCTGCACAGATGCACTAATGAATGGGAAAGTGCTGAATGTGACAGAAAGCCCTAAATCTCAAAGCAGAGGAAGGCTGGCTCCTTCCTCAGGAAAGCCTGGCTGCCGTGCTGGGCACTGATACTGCTGCAGGCATGCAGGGCTGCTGTGAGACCTTGGCCCCTCTTCCTGCCCCAGCTGCCTGGGCTGTCTGTCCCAGCTGGGGCTCCCTGCTGTCCCTGCAGGGGGATGCTGTGGGAAGGTCCCTTCTGCAGGCCATGGAAGTGTGTCAGGGTCAGGAGTGGGATGTGTCAGGTCTGTCCCTGTCCTGTGTCAGTGGCTGGCATAGATCACAGTCAGCCCTCTTCCGAATCAGCTCCCAAGCTGCAAATTACCCTGTTGCCTCTTCTAGTATGTATCATCATGATGAAACTAATTTTCCATGGGAGAGTCAGCTGTTTCTTGATTAGAAGTGCTCCGAAAATACTATCAGAGAAATGATTACAGGAAGACTTCAGTGCTCATTTATGTAATTGGGCTTTACTTCCCTGGCTGAAGTTGTTGCATCCACTCCTGGCTTGAGTGAGCACTTGCTCTCCCAGTTTGCTTGTGAGCAGAGAGGTTAGGGTGCAGCATGCCAAGGGGTGCCATGCCCTGGGGTGCAGCCCTGTGCCTCTGTTCCAGCTGGTGACAAGCTGTCATGTTTTTTCCGTGTGTTTAAATCACAGCAGGGCTGACTCGTCCTTTCATGAGCCAACAAGAATAATCTTCAGGCGGTTATTTGGGCAAATAGTTTCTTAAATTCTGCTTGTTTTCTGGGTGGGGAGTGCGGGTTTGCTGGAAATGAGTAGAAGAAGGGACAGCTCCCTGCCGTCCTGTGCCTGTGGCAGCAGCCAGGCTGCTGTTGCTCCGTGCCCCTGCTCTGCAGTGCCGCATGCTCAGAGGGCAGAGAGGCAGAAGGCCGATGTAATTTTCGAGATCATCCTGTGTGATGAGATTAGCAGTATATCACAACAGGGAGAATTGCTTTCTGGCTGAGCCACAGTTCAGGCCAAGCCCACCACAAGCCTGTGTCTGCAGCAGGGGATGCTCAGGGGTGATGGGCATCTGCTCTGGGAAACGCCGCCGGGCACAGGGGCCCTGGGCTCTGTACGGTCGGCCAGGTCAGGCTTAATACATTTAAAACATGGCTAATTTCCTCATCAAAAGGGCAGTAAAAGGAGGAGGAGTGAGATTTGAGCTCGGTACAGCGATTCCCAAATGCTGGTGCAGCCCCAGCCCTGGCCACAGCAGCCCCTGGAGCTAATCTAAGCACCGCATGTGCACAGGGAGTGAAATGTTTACAATGACGTGCTTTAAATCCGATTTTCTGACCTGAAAGAATTGCGTGTTCTGGATAAACACAGTGTTTGTGAAGCTTATCTCATGCAGCAGTTTGTTTTGGGGGTAGGAGAAGGGGCTCTGGTCCCTGGTCACGGGGGGCTGTTGACGTTGGGTGTGTGTTGATGGCACACCATCCTTGGCCAGGTATCTCCTCAATCATCTGCTTAAAGGGGTTAATATGTGAAAAGGCAACTGCTGCCTGCCACAAAGGCGGTGTTGTTGGTGCCCTGCTCCCCTGGGACGGGGGCTGCTGTGGCAGTGGCTCAGGATGCCCGCTGCAGCTCGTCATGTGGCTGTGGCGAGCCCTGCTCCGTCTGCCGCCGGGGAGGGAACAAACGGCGCTTTCACTGCGCCCGGCCAGCCTCCCTCTTCCTCACACAGCCAGGGATGGCACGCTCATTTGTCTCTCCCGTTCCTTCATGCTTCACCAAACCCGGATCTGCTTTACGCAGCAAGCAGAAGCATAATGAAGTAGAAAGTGAAATTACTGGATCAGCATCAGCGCGTTGTTTTTCACCGCTGCCCCAGCTCCGTGTGGGCTGGAAGATGCAGACTGGCTGCTCCTTCCTGCAGCAGAGCCCTGCTCTGTGCAGAGGAGAGAAGCTGTGCCTGGCTCCTGAGCAGGCTTTGTGTTTTTGGGAGGGCTGTCCGTGCTTGAGGGCGGCGCTGGGGCTGTGTGCCGCTGTCAGCCCGTGCCCTGCCGCGCTGGCCCGGCTCTGGGGACGCTGTTCCACGGCTGCTGCTGCCTCCTGGCAGGGCCTGGTGCCAGCAGCGGGTGGATGCTGTCACTGGGGCATGGCCTTGGGGACCAGGTGCCCCGAGCACCAGCCCTTGCTGTGGCACACCCAAGGCAGGGCTGTGACTGGGCTGACAAGGTGAAGGAAGGCTTGTGTTCCTCTGGAAGACCTGGGGCTGTCCTGTGCATCCTGCCCTGCACCCCAGGGCTCTGACAGCCTGGCTGCATCAGCACTGCTCACTGCTGACCCCAGACAGCCCACTCCCCATAAATCCTGGTGGGCAGCTGCTGGCAGAGCTGGGGCTGTGCTGGGCAGGGAGGCTGGGGCTGCACTGCTGGTGCTGGGAGGTGATGCCGTTTGATGCTGAATCCTGAAATGATGGATGTCAACTTAAGAAGGTTTTGGGGCTTGGGTGTAAGGCTTTGCGTGCAGAATTTCAGCTACTTCTGTTTCTGGCCTGTGGTGCTGTATCAAAATACCAGCTTTTCCTTGAGCCTTATCCCTGGGCATCAGTTAGAGCAAATTCCCTGTGTTTCTGAGGAGGAGCAGCACTTGGTACCCCTTGCTGTCGTTGCAGCAGGGGTGCCTTGCTGAGAAACTGCACCAGAGCTCACATTGAAGCTGTAGCTGCCACCAGCTGACCTGGTGGGCACTCTGGTTCCAGAGCTGGCCCAGAACAGGTGGTGAGCCAAGAGGGTTTGAGCTTTGTCTGAGCCAGCTCCTCTCATTGCTGCTGTAGCTGCTGGCTTAAGGTGCCATCACTGGCCCGACTGCAAGGGGAGGGAGGGGCTGGAAATGGCCATGGAAAATTGCATTTCAAGACGTTTAGTTGCCAAGCACTTCATGCAGTTGAGCCGCTTCTTTCTGCAAATCCAGTGGTTCCCCATGGCTCACAGACAGCTGGGCATGGGCAGCAGCCAGGCAGGGCCTTGGGCTCTGGGCATGACATGGGGCTCCGTCCCCCTTTCAAATATTTACTTTACTGTGTGAAAACAAAGTACCGTTGGGACTGGGAAACGTGTCTGGGCAGCCTTTCTGGAGCTGCCCGAGTGTGTGGGTGCAGGAGGGGGCAGCCCGTGGGGTGCAGGGGCTGTACCCGGGGTGGGACCCCGCTCTCCGGAGGCAGTGCCATACCCAGCCTGTGCTCCTGGTGGCTCCAGCCCTGACTGTGCCCTCCTGGTGCTGGGAGCTGCTGGTTTGGGCTGTGGCATGCCTGCTGTACAAATGACCTGTCTGGTATGGGTGTTTCCTGGTGACATTGCATCAGCTGCTGCCCTCCTCTGAGCAGGGTCTCGGTGGTTTCCTTGGCCCAGTGCCCTCTTTATTCCTCCTGGATGTCTTTTGACCTGGTTTTTTAATTACTAGTGCAGAATAGGCCTTCTAGGTTGCCCCTTCTCAGTGTCTTCATTCAGGAGTTTGTTTTCCACTTCATTCTCAACCCTCAAACTACACCAAGAGGGCTGTGTCTGGCCCAGTGGTGCTGGCGAGGGGTGCTGTGCAGGGTGGCTGTGCTGCTGGCCCTGTGGTGGCTGTCCTGCTCGGGGACACAGGGCTGTGCTTGCTGCTGTTTGCTTTGGGGGCTGGTCCTGCCAGCTGGGTGTCAGCTGGAGCTGAAACCTAATCAGGCTCAGCCTGAGCTGGGGGTCAGCAGGAGAGGAGAGGAGAGGAGAGAGGGAAGAAACGTGGCTGGGGGGCTGCCCTGGGGACCCCGGGCTTGTGCTGCTGCCTGCCTGGGGGTGTGACCTGCTGGGGGCTCGGAGCCTGGATGGGGATGCTTCTGGGGTGCCTGTTGGGTGCCTCTGCCAGGCGAGTGCCAGCCCTCAGTATTGCAGTCTGCCCTTCTGCAGGCACACGGCTGGTTTCCTGTTATAATGATATTTCCTAATTAAACTTCCCTAATTAAGCAGCCAAACGTGCTGCTGGTTAAGCTGCAGTGCTGCCTCCCAGCCTGGCAGTCAGGTTTGGCCGGGTACATCCCCCTTGCCACCCAGCCAGGTTCCCAAACGTGCCCTACAACTCCAGTGCCCCGTTCCCTGCCCTTCCCAGCTCTGCCGGGCACCCACGGCACGTGCAGCCCAGGATCCCTCTGGCAGGAGCGAGCTCAAAGCCAGCAGGAGGCTGGGAGCGCTCCCAAAAGACCCGGGTTTCTTTTCCCTACAGAAGCTGATGGAAATATTCCTTTTTCTTCCTGCCTTGCAGTGAACACCTACCTCTTCATGATGCAAGCCCAGGGCATCATGATCCGTGAGAACATGCGAACTATAGGAGCTCAGGTGTACGAGCAGGTGGTCCGCAGTGCCTATGCCAAGAGGAACAGCAGCGTCAACGACTCAGGTATTTCTTGAATAACTGTCATTTTGATTCAAGGTCCCATTCTCGTTGAAAATTAAGTTGAAGGCATTAATTTATACTGGTAAATGCAGGGTGGAACCTTTGATTAATTGTCTGCAGCTTTTATTTTTATATATAAAAATATGTATGTAACATAAAAATACCCTATACAAATAGAAATACTGTCAAAATATAAAAAATTATATATATTTATTTATATACGTAAAAAGTTCAAATGCTTCTAACTTGTATAAGGGGTGAAAATCTTGAAAGGTCTGAAGTGATGCAAAGTGATGGGATTGGAGCTGAAAACCTCTTTGCTTTCCAGGAATTCAACTCGTAGCTTCAACCAGTCTGAGGGTAAACACTTTCAGATTCAGTGCAAGGATCAGGTTTCATATTTAAAAAATCCCTTCCCAGGCGTGCGCCTGCGCCGAGCCCTGGCTCTGGGCACGTGGGGCAGCCTGTGCCCGTGAGCTCCACTCTTCCCTGCAGTGTGAGCCGAGGTGCCCTGGCTGGGGACGTGCCACCAATCATCTCCTGAACCCAGGCAGGGTGCGGGGAGCCCTCCCAGCCCCCTCACCCCCCACACCCGAGCAGGGGGGTTCTGCTGTGCTTCTGCAGGGGGGCAGAGCTGCCCCTGGCCCTGCGTGAGGCGTTGCTGCAGGGCTGGTGACACCCAGCTGTCCCTTCCCTGCTGGCACTGTTGGCATCAGGCTGGTGTGGGAGCCAGGCTTCAGCAGCAGGGGCTGACAGAGCTGTACAAGGCAAGATCATTTTCTCATTAGCAGAAGTATGAGCCGTGTCCTGGCTGCCCAGCCTGCTGGGGCGCAGCCCTGAGTGCAGCTGTGCCCTGGCTGGGGATGGCACGGGAGGGGAATTATCGACTTGCACGGGAGATGAACACCCGGGTCACCTCCTGCGCTGCACGGAGCCAGCCAGGCCAGCCACCCCGGGCTATTTTGGGACTGGAAACATCCAGTAAAGCAGAGGCAGGGTGAGGAAGTGGCTGATCCCCTGAAGGGAGGAGGGTTAGATGCTCCATTGCTGCTGCCTGAGGTGGTGAGAGCCTTCATCCTGCTGGGGCTCCGGCCTGGGGGGCTTGAAGTGATCCAGGAAGCTGTGTCCTCCTGCAGCAGGGGGTCACTGGTGACCACAGTGACACCAGTGCTGCTGCTGCCGTTCTGGGCTTTGCTTGAGCCTCGTGCCAGTCCCAGCAGGCACGTGGGGACACTGTCCCTCCCCAGGAGCCCCAGCCACGAGGACAGTTTCAGCTCACACGGGCACTGAGCACCGTCCTGGGGCAACTTCCCTGGCAGGCAGGTCACAGCAGAGGCAGCATGGGTGGTGGTGATGTCTGGAAGGCTCTTGGTGCTCTGGCCACGAGGGCTGCATTAACCCTGGGGTCAGAGCCTCCCCTTCCTGACAGATTTTGGGTGTCACTGCCTGGGTGGCATTGTCCCCACGCGCTGTGGGCAGCGAGGCTGTGTGACAGGTGAGAGAGGAAACCCAGCAAAAAAGGCAGCCCTTGGTGCAAAAGAGAGCAGCTGAGCTTCACTGTGGGCAGGGACCTGGGCTGAGTACTGCGGGTGTACTCTGGTAATGGGAGTTTACAGGGAAAACTGCTTTTGGAAATTTGGAACAGTATCAAGCATCCAAAATAACATCTATCCTACTTGAAAAGCCCTTAGGTTCTGTGTACAGCCCATCTTGAGTTTTGAGATAGTTTGGATCCTGTTTAGTTGTGTGATAAACAACGTTACTGACATGATGTTACCTACCAGCACCGCTCAGCAAATGGCTTGTTGGGGTGGAAACCTTCAGGCATCTCCAGCTGCAGCAGCTGCAGGTGCTGCCCAGGTTAAAGGCGTGGGGAATGGGAGGTGCTGGGCCCTGCCGGAGCTCGGGGCTCCTGAGGGAACTCTGTGTGTCATCTGACAGTTTTTATTGATCTTTGAGGAGGATCCAGGCAGGATTGCCCTGTGTAGGATTCTGCACTGGCAGTCCCAGCTGGCACTGGGACTTGCCTCTGTCCTGCTGGGAAAGGACCTGCAGGAGGAGCACGTCCCCTCGTGCTGTGCCAGGGCCCCTCAGGGACAGGGCACTGGTAGCTTTTCCTTTCAAGAGCCACTTGCTCCTTTGCGATTCCTTAAGGCAGTGCTCAGAATTCCTCCTTTGGCCAGAAAATGCAAATGTGATGCTAAGGCTGCTGGGGCTTCTGCAGGCACCTGTCCCAGGAGGGGGATGAGCACCCCATGGCTTGCAAGGCTAGAGCACGTTCCACAGGGGCTACAGCCGTGCTGCTGGGGACATCCTCAGCTGTGGCTGACTTTGGAGTCTGCTCACAGTGGCCTGGGGGGGTGGCTGGAATAACAGATCTATAGCTCAGGTGAAAACTTCTTTTTTTTTCCCTTCCAGATTATCCTCTTGATCTGAGCCACAATGACACCTTTCTGCAAGCCACAACGTTTCTTCCTGAAGACTTTACCTACTTCCCCAACAATACATGTCCTGAGAGGCTCCCTTCTATGAGTGAGTAGCATCCTGTGCCCCTCTCCTGCTCGCCATGGAGGGCACACAGTGGCATTCCCAGTTTCCCCAGCACTGCACCTTTCCCTGCCAGGCACCTAGGCATGAATGGGAGCACTGTTCAGAGCCAGCTCCCTCCTGGGAAATCATTGTTTACCCACCCTCAGGAATTAATCCCTGCTGTGTCAGAGGCATGTCTCCCTGCTGAAGTAGGAGCCCATTGCCTGGCAAACACAAACAAAAGAGGGATTGTGTGCTGGGAGCCGGTGGAAAGACTCTGGCAGCCCTTTTCCAGGGGCAGGGACGGCGGGTGGCTCCCTTGTGCCTCGGCAGTGCTGCCAGCCCAGCCCCGAGCTGTGCCAGGGCTGCGGTGGGAGATGGGCTGGACCCCCCAGGGGAGCTGCAGCTGGGAGAAATGCTGCCTCCAAAGCTGCCCTCAGGGGGAAAACTGGGCTCCTGAGGGCCAATGCTTCCAAACGGGAGAATGCTCTCTGCTGAGGTGGGGTTTGGTCTGCTGGAAACACACAGGGAGGAGCAGAGGGTGCCCCTGGCCTGGGGCTCTCATGGAGAAAAGCATCCCACAGCAGCCCCAAAGGCTGAGGAGGCCAGGGTGTTGCACCAGCAGCATTTCCTGGCTGCTTTTGCTGGAGAAAGGAAGCTGAGTGCTGGGGATGGGGGGCAGGGACGCAGCAGAGTGCTGCCCCAGCACTGCAGCAGGTGCTCACCCCTCTGCTTCTCCTGCTGTGCAGAGGGCCCCATTGATGTAAATATGAGCGAGATCACCATGGAGGACATCCACCAGTTCTTCTCTAAAGACCCTTCCATCAAGCTGGGAGGGCACTGGAAGCCGAGTGACTGCCAGCCTCGCTGGAAGGTAACTGGAGCTGGGCAGCCCCTGTCCTGCCCCTGGGGGCACGGGGAGCCCTGAGGGCAGCGGGGGAGGTGTTCATGTGTGCTGCACCTTCAGGGCAAGGATGGGAGGGGTGCAGTGCCCAGGGAAGACACAATGGAGTCAAGGGCTGTTTAGTGTCCCCAGTGCTGGGCAGAGAGGACATGGGGGCACTGCAAGTCTCCCTTCTGCTTGAGGTGACATCGAATTTTTCCAAAGCAACAATTCCCAGAAATGAATGGGAGATCCATGTTTTGGGAGTTGGGAGGGTCTCAGGCTCCTCTGCATGGGAGAGCTGAGAGTGCTTGGTCAGTGCTGCTGCTGCTCCCATTTCCCCCCAGCCAGCCCGGGGCCAGCGCAGTGAGGGCCTGTCTCTCTCCTCAGGTGGCGATCCTGATCCCGTTCCGCAACCGCTACGAGCATCTGCCCGTGCTCTTCCGCCACCTCATCCCCATGCTGCAGCGGCAGCGCTTGCAGTTCGCCTTCTACGTCGTGGAGCAGGTGAGGGAGCCTGGGGCAGGCACTGTCCCTGCCACGTCACCCCCTGGCGTGCCAGCTGTGGCTCCTGGTGCAGTGCCTGAGTTGTCCCACTCTGTCCAGACGTGGCACAGCTAAGAGGTTACTGCTGCCCAGGAATTACTGCTTTTAGATGAAAAGCAGAAACTGGGGATTTGTGGTGTTGTTTTATTTTTTAAATTCTGTTTCGTAGGAGTTATCTTTTAAAAAAAGATAACTGCATTTGCAGTTCAGACAGTGCTGCAGGTTTTCTGCATATCCCTGCAGTAGTTCCAGGCCGCATTCCCTGGGACAGGAATGGCCTGACCAGAGTCAGGCATCTCATGTAGAACATGACTGTCATTTCATGTGTACCTGGACCTCTCACTTAAGCTGTTTGGCTTCATCCACCCAGGAAAAGTGCCTCCATATTTAGCTCTAGCTAAAACAGATTGATCAAAATTAGGTTTTTTTTCAAGCGTTTGAGCAACAAGGCTTCAGCGTCTTTATTTTTACTCCTGCATTGTAAATTGAATATTTCAGTGTTGGTTGATCTCACTGGTCTGCTCCAATTCATCACTTCTTTCACGGTGCCTGTATGGGAGCTGGTTGCCCTCTGCAGCTTTCTGGACAGGGCTGAGAACACACACAGAGCAGAGCTGCAGGGGCTCCTCTTGAGAAGGAACTTTCTCCCTGCCAGGCTGGAAACCAACCCTTCAACCGTGCCATGCTCTTCAACGTTGGCTTTCGGGAAGCAATGAAGGACTTGGACTGGGACTGCCTCATCTTCCACGACGTGGACCACATACCAGAGAACGACCGTAACTATTATGGGTGTGGACAGATGCCCAGGCACTTTGCAGCCAAGCTGGATAAGTACATGTACCTGTAAGCACTCTTCTTCCTCCCTGCTGCCACAGCTGCTGAGAACACACTGTTAGATTTATTTCTTTTTAATGCAGAGAGTGAGTCTGGGTTTTTTCTCGGGCTTTGTGCAAAGGGAGCAGGAGAGGGAATGCCAGAGAGCATCCTCAGGGCTTGGGCTTTGCCACGGCAGGGGGGAGAGCCCGTGGGCTCTGCCCTGACCCTTCTCTCCTGCTCAGGCTCCCGTACAACGAGTTCTTCGGGGGGGTGAGCGGCCTGACTGTCGAGCAGTTCCAGAAGATCAACGGGTTCCCCAACGCCTTCTGGGGCTGGGGTGGCGAGGATGACGACCTCTGGAACAGGTACGGGCTCCGTGGGCCCGGTGGTGGAGGCTGAGCTGAGCCTGGCACCTGCTCTGGGGGGACAGTGCCACCCTGGACACGTGCTCGGGGGGCACAGTGCCATCCTGGACACGGGTGCTGGGCTCACTGTGCTGCCTGCCCTGGGCTGTGCTGGCTCCATGGGGCTGCTCCAGCCCGCATGGGCAGTGTGTGGGGAGCAGAGGAGGGCTGCCTGGGGGCTGCTGGCTCTGGGCAGTGTCCCACACTGCTGCCTGGGGGCTGCTGGCTCTGGGCAGTGTCCCACGCTGCTGCCTGGGGGCTGCTGGCTCTGGGCAGTGTCCCACGCTGCTGCCTGGGCTGCTCAGGGCTGTGTGACGTTCCCCAGCCCAGGGCAGCAGGAGGTTTGTGTGGCTGCTCTGTGGGTGGGAAGGGAAGGCCGAGCCATGGCCAGAGCCCCAGGAGGTCTGACTGCAGCCCTGGAAGCTCTGCCAGCACAGCAAACACAACGGGTGATTATCTTTTGTTTATTTTATTTTATTTCTCCCCTTTCTAATGCAGAGTACAGTATGCAGGCTACTCGGTGACTCGACCAGAAGGAGACACAGGGAAATACAAATCAATTCCCCACCATCATCGGGGAGAAGTGCAGTTCCTAGGAAGGCAAGTAAATTTTTTAAAGAATCCTGAAGCTTTTCACAGAGTCTGTACCACGTAGGAGGTTCCCTGCAGCTGTTTGGGGGCAGTAGGAGCCTGAACTCTTGAAGGAAGCTAACTGCAGGGAGATGGAGGCAGAGCCAGGATTCTTCCATCCCCACCTTTCATCCCTGCATGGGGGGTCCTTGCTATGTGGCTGCTCAGATGCTGTTCTGCCATCCAGAAGAGGGGATTGGCAGGCTCAGGGCTGTCCTTATCTCCAGAGCAATGTTCAGCAGTGGCCCCTGCTGGGTGTCACAGAAGCTCTGATGCTTCTGGAAGAGCCTGAGCTCAGTGTGAAGGGGGCATGGCTCAGCCTGCAGGAGCACAGAGCAGGGCTGGCCTGCAGGGTGCTGCTACAGCTTCAGGTGTCCCTGCAGCACTCACAAAGTCCAGCAGCCACACCCTCTCCTTTCTTGTTTCTGATTCTTGGCCCCAAGCTGGGCTGGGTGCACAGAGCCCTGAGCTGGGGGTTTGCTCTCTTGTGAGGCTGCAGACATCCATCAGGAGTGGCAGCTGTCCCCTGGACCCAAGGAGAACAAGTGTGAGCATTTTTCTCAAGATAAATCTCCCCTGGAGCTCTCCAGGAGGGCTCCAGCCCCTCAGTCCCAGAGCCAGGGCTGTTTCAGAGAGTACCCAGGCTGACTGACTGCTTTTGCCTGATGACCACAGTGGAATTTGAGTCTTTTGAAAACTGTGCAACAGAAAACCAGAGAAATACATCTTTCACAAACAGCTTCAGGAATTAACACTTGTAGCTGAGGAGCTGCTGGACAAGCAGTGCAAGCTCTGGTCTGCAGAGGGGCTGTAGGCTGCTGCTGCAGAGGTTTGAGCTGTCTGTTGGTCGTCTTTTGCAGAAGACTCATTTTTGGGGGGTTTCCAATTGGGTTTCCATCTTTAGCCCTACTTTTCATTTCTCTGTTGGACAGAACGCAGCCAGTCAGAGATGCTTCTCTTACTTTTGAAAAAGAGAAGTTGCTTTTGGTTTGAAAACCTATATTTAGTCAAACCAGTGAAGCATGGCAGGCTGATAATGCCATGGGACTGAGCTCTGGTTCCTGGTACTTCCCTCTTTGTTCTCACCCAGCACCTTCCCCTGCCTCGTGGCACAGCCCTTGCCTGGTCCCTTCTCTGTCCCCAGGTCTTAGCCCAGCTCCCACTCGCCCCGGGGCCTCCAGGCCCCCAGCACTGTGCTGAGGGAGTCACAGTCCTGCTGAGATATTTCTGCCAGTTTTCCCCTCACAACCCTCCTCCTTCTATTTCCTCATGCTTGAGGCTGGTTTTGTGCACCAGCTGCAGTTTCCTTCCCCATACCTCCATTCTGCTGGTTTTACTTCCTCGCCCCCATCCCTCAGACTGAAGCCATTCAGTTCTGTTCTTGTTCATGTCTGGTTTCATAAAAGTGGCAAGGACCACATCACCCCTCAGCTGCATCTCTCCAGGAAGGTGGGCTTGGCAGGACCCCCAGGCTCAGCCCCCTCCTGGGAATGGGACCTGCAGGCTTTGGGCAGGTGCCCCAGGTCCTTTTGGCAGCTGAATGCTTGCTGGTGGCACAGTGAGCATTTTGCCCTTCATTTATTTATTCCTTTTCTGGAATTTTCTGATATTTACTCACACAGGGTATTTGAATGTGATGGTTGCCTTCATCAAGGACTCGGAAGTTTGTTGTTTTGTAGCTGCTCCTGGGCCTGGCTCTTTGAAAGGTGTTCTGGTGGCCCTGGGAGGAGGTTGCAGGTGCTGTGAGATCCGTGGAAGTGACTCTGGCCTCTGGTTCTCGTTGCACAGGTACGCCTTGCTGAGGAAGTCAAAAGAAAGGCAAGCCCTGGACGGCCTCAATAACTTGAACTACTTTCCAAACGTCACATATGACGCCTTGTATAAGAACATCACTGTTAACCTGACACCGGAGCTGGCTCTGGTGACCGAATATTAAGAGCAGAAATAACTTTGCTCTGCCCTCCACCAAGAAAGCACCACGCTAGACTTTCTTTTCCAAGGGTTATTGAGGACAAGCAACACTTTGTCTAATGAAGGATCACAGTATTTTGGAGAATGAGGCTGAAGGTGCACGCACAAATTGCCCTAGCTGTACCAATCCAGACCATACCTGGGCAGCGAGCTCAGCAGTCTCTTTATTTTTTCTGCCACTTTCTTTCTGGGTTTCAGGACAACAGTTCGACCTGCTGCTCTCGTCTCCACATTCCTCCTCTAGCAATCTCTGGCACTGGGACTCTCCTCAGATGTGCTTTCCCCTCCGGGAAGCAGCTCAGCTGAGGGACTCTGGCTTCTTGACAGTGAACATCGTGAGCAATTTGGTTGGCAACTGCCCTGGTGGGAGATCAGACGATTTCTGATGCCATTCTTCTATGTCTGTGCGGTTTTTTAAATGACCTGCTTGAAGTACATACAACAGAATCGCTTCTTAAAGAAGTGTAAGTGTAAATATGCTGTGTAAATCGCCCCTTTTTATTTTTCTCCTACGGTTCAAGTCCAAGTGAGAGGTTTACATACGGTCACTCATTTTAGTCCTGAGTTCTGAAAACACTTGTGTGAGCATCACTGTACTTGTGCAAGGTGTTCCCTTTTAAGCCAGTGAGACTGCTCACATGATTCCAGCGGGGCATGTGCACAAATGTTTGTGGGCCAGAGCCCAGAACCTTCCAGGGCAGTGGGTGAGAAATACAGCCAGGTCATCACTCATTCCAGAAACCACAGGGCTGGCTTGTTCCAGGGAGGGTGAGGAAATGGGAATATTTATTACAAACCCTCCCTTTTCTGTCACTTTTGCAATGTGATGTGCAAATGAGTCCAGAGGCTGTGTGGAAGGCAGTCCTGTGGCTGTGGCTGTGTCCCACTGACAGCAGGGCCAAGGTCCCCGGGCTGGGATGGAGCCACTGCTCCCACGTGAGCCCTCCCTGCACAGCAGCACTTGCCCTCCCTCTGGAACGTGCTGGAACAGTTTGGGAGGTTGGTTTAGTTTGTATTTATCCTGTAAACCCAGGGGTGCTGTCAGAGGCCCCCCTCGGTACCTGGCAGCACTGGCATGGGCACAGCCGGTGGCACGGGGTCACAGCTCAGTGAGAGACATGAAGGACAGGGGAAGTATGAGGACTGGGAGCCAGACTTGGTCTGACAGCCCATCCAGCTATCCAGTGTCATCCCTCCTTTCTTCACAGCTGCCGTGGGCAGGCTGGCCTGCAGGCCCTGTCCCCACGGGCACAGTCCAGCCCTTGCACAGCACTGACACCACCACTCTCACTGGACCTCTCTGACCTAAAAGTAAATACATTGGGTGTTGGTTTTAGTTTGTATTTCCACACAACAAGGGCGGGTACTTGACCTCCGAAGGACTTTAACTCTTTTCATTGCATTGTTTGCCTTCAGTTCCTTGACTTCTCATGGTTTACACTGTTTTCTCAGTTCCGTGGACGTATGATCCCCATACGCATCTGTGGTGGGTGTGACTGCCCAGGGCATTCCTAACCTGTATCCAGAAAACGTTAGTTTAGAAAACACAAGTTTTGTGTAGATCTTATCGGCCGGCATGAGAGGACAGCGAGCCTGCCCTTGAAAAGCGCTGATGAGTTTGTAACTAAGTTTTAAAGTCTCTGAACTTACACGTGCTTTAAACTGGCTTCCCGAGGGGATTCAGCCTGGTTATTTATAGGCAGAGGTGAGGATTTGCTTTTTCCGGCGCATACAGCAATAAAGACTTTTGCTTTGGAGTCTTGATCTGTAATTCACGTGGACCCTTTCCGGGTGTTGAACCCACATTGCCCTGCCCCTCTTTTCTTTCATCTTGAGACCTTGCTAGGAACCTGTCTTTGTTTAATGGTGCTTCAAACAAGGAATGTATTTCAACCAGTCCAAGTTCACTACCCCGGAATCATGCATGTGTGTGTGAGTAAGTGTTGAACTACCTTAGTTGGGATCCCCAGCCTTCCATGTCCCTGCCGCCCGGCGCCCCTGGTGTGGAACAAAAGCCGTTACCTCTGCTCAGAACTGCACTCTGCGGCTGGCACAGAAGGGTCCATCCCCAGCAGCATCCCATCCTTCCTTCTAACCACGTCGAGTTTTTTTTTTTCCCTTTTTAAAATGTGGATTATCTGAAAATGTGCACTGTTAATCTTATCAGCTATGTCAAATACTGTATAGTAAATGTAACTGTTAAAAACATACTGTCAAGCGCATGTGCTGTTATGGTGTAAAAATTCTTGTATTAAGGAGAACTTGTACATATTCTGGCAGCTGGAGTTCGACAAGGCCACTCGTTTGCCCCTTCCACGTCAGCACCCTCAGTCAGCCCTGCTGGAGGGCAGGTCCTGTGCGATGCTGATTTATTTTTTTTTAAATGAGCCATGTGGGTTTTATTTGCAAAACTATTTATTGACGGTCAATTCTTTGTAAAGCTCTGCTTCTCCAAGGGAGGTACTGTCTGAGCATCGGCCGCGCACTTCAGGCCCCTCACCATCAGAAGTGGCTTTAAACTCAAGCAGCTCTCCAACATCATGGCCTTTGAGCTTACTGTTATGTTTTTAAGAGGTGCCAGGGGGACGTTTTTGCACTGAAGATTAGTGTTTTACAACACACACACACTTCTCAGCAAAGCAATCCTTTGTGTCATTACATTTATTTACCCATGTGTTTGTACATTTTTGTATTTGTTAATTTATGAATGATTTTTTCAGTAAAAAATACATATCCAAGAACAGAGATTGCAGTGCTTTGCTTTTATTTTAAACAGGAGGCTGGGGTGTGATTTTTTAGCAGGTCTGTAAGCCCAGAGGGGTAAGTGCCAGTGAGAGTTTGAGTCAGTAAGGGTGAGCCCTTGATGCTAAAAGCTGGTTAGAAATTTCTCATTAGGACTGGCTAGAAATAAATTGAGTGTGAGATGTGAACTTAAAAACCCAAACTCTTCCTGATGTGTTGGTGCCTAAGCCTTTTTCCCAAGCATCTGCTTCAGTGTAGTTCTGATGGAGGGGTTGGCTGCCTTGGGGTGTTAGGAAGGCACTTGGCTGAAGGTGGTGCAGGACTGGTGGTAATTGAATTTTTGAACAACAAACCCAGGCAGACAGACAAGCTTCCTTGCAGCAGCTTTAAAATATCTTTCTCCTGCTCTGCAGCATACAGGCACGCTAGAATAAATAGCTGGCAGCCCTGGGTTGCTCCAAGCCTTGCCTTTTTTTAGCTCTCCGTCTTCTGGGAAGCTTCCTGCCGCCCGCGGCGCTGGGCTGGAGCCCGGGGGTGCCAGGCTGCTGCCAGCCCCTGCCGCTGCCTGCCCGGGCTGCCCCAGCGCCCGCGGGGCTCTGCGGAGCCGGCAGCTCCTGCCCTGCCTGGGGAGCCCGTGGCGCTGCGGGGGTGCCCAGCTCCGGGGGTACCCAGCTCTGGGGGTGCCCAGCTGCGGGGGTGCCCAGCTGCGGGGGTACCCTATTCCAGGGGTACCCAGCTCCGGGGGTGCCCAGCTCCGGGGGTACCCAGCTCTGGGGGTGCCCAGCTGCGGGGGTGCCCAGCTGCGGGGGTACCCTATTCCAGGGGTACCCAGCTCCGGGGGTTTCTCTGCCCCTGTGGCCCCACAGTGGCTGGGGGAGATGGGTGCCCCTGCACAAGGCTGGGATTGCACCGGTGCGGGAAGGGCAGGGAAGCCCCAGCCCGAGTCCCAGGAGTGCATGGGACCCCTCGCTGGGTCAGGAGCGGGGAGCAGAGCCCCTTTGGGTGGGCTGTGCCTCGGGCAGGGCAGGGCACGGGCACCGCTGCCCCGGCAGGGCCGAGCCTCGGCCTCCCGGGGAAGGTTCCTGGGCGGGCTGAGAGCAGCTCAGCCTTCTGCGCTGCAGCATCCCCCGCTCTGCAGCGTGCAAAAACCCCAGCCTGACAGAAAACCCACCGCCAAAGAGGGGCTTCTCCCTCTTCCCTGCTGTCCTCATGGCCAGTACCGACAGCAGCAGAAGGGGACAGCAGTACCTGGTGCCACCCGGGGGAGCAGGAGCACACGCTCCCCGTGGGCAGCCTCGGCTGGCCCCTTTCCCCCTGGCACCCCCGGGAAGGGCCACGCTGTCCGAGGCAGGCAGGCCGAGCTGTCCAGCCGGGGAGAGCCCGGACTCGGCTGGAAATCCTCTCCGCCAGCACGGACAGCCTGAGGCCGCGGATGCCCGGGACCCCTGTGCAGCCCCCGCACGGCTGGGGCCGCTGCTGCCCTGCCCGGCAGCTCTGGGGCCGCAGACCCACGGTCACGGTGGCACAGGGCTCGGTGCCCGCTGTGTCTGGGCAGGGCCGCGGGGGCCGCAGTGTGCCTTTTGCACGGGACGGGCTGCAGAGCCGGCAGCCAGGAACCCCCGGGCAGCCAGGCTGAGCCCCGGGCAGCCAGGCTGAGCCCCGGGCCCAGCGCCTCACAAAGCACAGCCATGCAGGATTGCGAGCCGCCGCTGCGGCTGGAAACCTTTCCCGGGTGAGCGAGCGGAGGGGCCTGGAGACGGCCGGGGCTGGGGCTCCCGGGGGGACGCGGTGACGCGGATGTTCACGGAGCTCGCTGCCCTGGGGCCGGGCCGGGCTTTGGGGCCGGGCTTTGGGGCCTAGCCGGGCTTTGGGGCCGGGCTTTGGGGCCGGGCGTTGGGGCCGGGCTTTGGGGCCGGCCGGGCACACAGCGCTCCCACAGCGATCTCTGGCGGTGCCGGGAGGAGCGGCCCCGGCCCCGGCCCGGCTGCGGGGCTGCCACGCGTGTCCGTGCCCGTGCCCGTGTCCCTGTCTCCCCGTGTCCCCATGTCCCGTGTCCCCGTGCCCGTGTCCCGTGTCCCTGTCTCCCCGTGTCCTGTGTCCCTGTATCCCCGTGGTGTCCCACCTGCGGGGCTGCCACGCCGTGTCCCCACCGACACACGGCACCCCCGCCCTCTCCTGGAGAACACGGAATTCCTCCTTGCTTTGGGTCCAGTTCTTCCCGGAGGGGAGGAACCCCAGTTTCTCAGGGACACCGAGTGCAGAGGGAAAGCGAAGCCCCCCGTGCCCAGGGGAAGCAGCCGGGGGCTTTTCCTTGGCCCTGAGGGCAGCCCTGTGACACGAGCTCAGTCCCTGGCTGAGCTGGCCCTGCTCTCACAGCTGTCACCTTCCACCAAGAAACCATTGTAACTGGTTTCCAGCTGTTTAATTCTCCTGCCCAGTACAGAGCCCCCTTCTCACTGCCCCTTCACACAGCCGGTCTGGGTCTGCTGGGGATTTTCTTGCTCCCTGACCAAACCAGGCAGAGTTCTGAGCTGCAGAGAGCTCAGATCTGTCCTGAGATTCAAAAATTGTGTTTTATGTTTGTGCTACTTTACCCTTCTGTTTAGTCCTTTTCTCTGTTATTATTTGTCAACCTTTTTCTTCTTTTAAACAATGTCAAAGCTTTGTTTTAAAGGAAAAAAGGTAGGTTTGTTGGTTTGGGGGTTTTTTTGGTTTTTTTTTTTGGTTTGTTTTTTTTGTTTGTTTGTTTGTTTGTTTGTTTGTTTGTTTGTTTTTTAAAGCTTGGACATTTTTGAGCTCCCCTATTTTCCTTCCCTGCCTGTGGCCCAAAAGCCAGGTATTGGACTGCACAGAAGGAGGTTGGGATGTCAGCTGGGACAAGCTGGGAAGGCATTTGGAAAAGCAGACAGGTGTTTCTGCACATCCCACCACTCTATCTTTAGAGGTTTTTTCCACAGTGGGAAGTTTGTTGGGAGTTATGTGTCTCAGAAAACCAACGTGTCTTGAAGGCTTAAGTCACTCATCCCTGCTCCCAAACCCCGTGCAAGGCAGTGGCAGCAGCTGCTCCCCTGGGAGCATCTCCCGTGTCCCACCAGCTGTGGTTTGGGATGTGGTGAATTTTCAGACTTGATGCTGCAGACCTTTCAAGCTCTCCCTCCTCCTGAGACTCTGCAGTCCATGTTTGTCTCCCACATCCACGAGCAAGGTCTGCCTGTGGTTTGTGCTGTCAGATTCCCTCTGCCCTCGTGGATCTGCCATGTGGGAGCTGGACCATGTGAATGAGTTCTTTGGGTTTTTCATGTTCTTATTTGGTAAACTTGGGTTCCTGTTCTGGGAAACTCATCCCAGTGCTCCACACGGTCTGTGGATATAAATCTGCTCTGAACTCATGCTTCTTGCCAACATTTTTCAAACCAGATACTGAACAAGAGAGGGTTTTAGTTAACATAAACCAGAGGCAATTTATGATGACAAAGTATTGCAAAATGTGTGAGAGAAGAGACGAGCCGCTGAAATGTTTGGCTAAAGTGGAGTGAAGGAGTGGAATGTTTTTCTCTGTTGGTGGCGTCCCCGGGGCCCGCTGGGCAGGGTGAGGAGGCTGCACATCCCCAGCTCCCTCTGCCAGCGCCGGGGTGCTCTGGGGAGCACGGAGCCCGCACTGCCCGGCAGCCCCTGCCTCTGGAGCTCGGCTGCTGCTCTGTTGCGGGCTTTGGGGTTCTGCTCTCTTTTCCTGCGTGCACGCAGCGCTGCAGAGCCCGGTGTGGCTGCGGCTGGGAGCGCTCACCGAGCGCTGCTGTCCTGGCTGCTCCCCCCGGCCCGAGGCAACGCTTCCTCCTGCCGGGACTGGAGGGACTGGGCTTGGAGAAGGACTCGATGGGGCCCGGGCTCTGCTGGGGAGCTCGGCTCTCAGATGCCACAGGGTTTGACATCAGCGTGGTCCAACACACACAGATCTCTTAAACGTTCTCTGCTTTTTTAAAGTGGAGCAGCTGTGGGTTAGCGGGGAAGCTCCCCGGCTGCGGGTGGGAATTAGCCTTTTCCCTCTGCTCCCTTGTGCCCCGAGCTGGCTCCCGGGCAGAGCCCAGCGTGGCAATAGGTGGCACTGCTGGCACGGGCTGGAGCCGAGCGTGCCCGCTGCGGTGCCAGCGCTGCGGTGCCAGCGCAGCGCCCGTGCCCGGGCGAGCCGCTGCCAGCCGGCTGCAGAGGCGCTCCATGGCCGCGCCTGGTCCTGGCCCCACGCGGGGACAAGGAAGCGTCTCTGGACAGCTCCATCTGAAAAGGCAGAGCAGCAGAGCAGCTGGGAGACAGCCTCGGTACCTGCTGCTCGGGCTGGGGCAGAGCCACGGACCAGCTGGGACTGCACCGAGCCAGAGATCCGGGAAACGAGGGAGAGCACGGCTGCCGGCAGGGCTGTTAGCAAGGAAACACTGAACCCTTTGCAATACCTGCACTCTGCTTGTCCAGCCTCATAACATCCCTGTTGGCTGGGGAGAACTGGTGCTGGGAGCTGAGTCTGCATGGCACTGGCTCTCCAGTGCTTCATTCTCGGAGCTTGGCCTCAGCAAATGCTTCTCCCCAGGGCTGCAGAGGGGATGAACACACACTCCCATCACAAGGCAGACTTCCTCGCTTGTTTGCAGCCCTGAGGTTTGCTGGGTGTGATCTAGAGAGAGATAAGAGCTGCTTTATTCTCTCTGATGCATGACCAAGTCAGCTCGTTTCCAACATGAATGATTAAAGACCCACGTGCATTTGTAATGACCATATTCTAATTAAAAAGCAACCCCTCTTCGAAAATTTGGGCAGCTATAGTGACATCGTGCTAACCAAAAAATAATTAATTATTTATATGGAGTTCTCTGGTCTTTAAATTACTTGGGTTTAATGTACTGCAAAGGCACTTGTATCAATAACAGGGCTATTTTGCTTCCACTTAATCATCACAATTTTATTTATTTATTTATTACCAAGAACAAAAATACCCAAGCTGGTCCATCTGATACTTTGCTGCACCATTGCTGGCTGCTTTTCCTCCTAGTTTTACATTGCGGTGGCTGTGGGTTTGCTGTTGAGAGGCTCTGCCACAGCCCCCTGAAGGCCTTGGAGCCTCGTGTGAACCAGGATGGTTCCATCACCCCGTGCCTTTGTCACCACGGTGGTGCTGTCCCTGACCCCTGTGCTGTCCTGGGGCTCTGCTCACTCCAGTGCTCACCTCTGAGCAGCTCCGGGTCCTTTTGGGTGTTTATTTTTAGGGTAACATAGGCTTTGTGTTTTTCTGGCTTCTCCTGTTTCTCCAGAGTTTCCTTCAGCCGTGGCAGCAGTTCAAGGTGAGCTGGAAGGGGTGACTGAAGCAGAGGACACGCTGCAAAGCTGGTGTGTGGCTGTAGCTGGATGGTGCAGCAGTTCTGGCCTGGGGCTCCTCTTCTGCCTCTTTTTGTTACCAACAACTCTTCTGTTTCTCTTTTTTTCAATAATTAATTTTTAATTTTTTTTTTAAATATTTGCCATTCAAAGCAGTTGGGATTCCAGCTGCCCTGCTGCTCAGCAGGCCCCCACTGAGCCTGGCTGACATGCTGGTGTTACTGTGCTTTAATTCCAGAACAGACAGGACTGTCCAGCAGAAGCAGCTTTGGAAACGAGGAACTGATGGGCTGCAGGAAGGTGTTGTTGCATTGCTGCCATTTCTAAGAGGGGGGTCAATAGATTAACAGCAGGATTTGCTGGTTAAAGGTAAAGGAGATCACTGAGAAGAAGTGGAGCAGAGACCCCTTGAGTGCTGCTGCTGACACTGGGCTCCCAGGCTGGCGTGGCCAGGCTGAGAACTGCTGAGTGTGTGACACAAGGTGGGCCCAGGGGACACTGCAAACCTCAGGAACCTTCTGAAACACCAGCCTAACTCTGGGCACTGCAGCCAAGATGACTCCACTGCTCCAGGGGTGTGCAGTGGCAATCACAGAGCAATCACAGCGTGGCAGGAAGGTGGAGGTGCACCCTAATCCATCCTCCTGTACCAAGCCAGGATCAATATGTCTAGACCATCCTGACAGGTGCTTAAGGATCTTTTTCTTGAAAGCCCTAATGGTGTCTCCTCTCCCTATTCTCCTTGGGCACACTACCCCAGGACTTTACCCTTTTTTCCCAGTCATCCTCATTCTCCCATCCTACCATATTTTGTCCAATTCCCAGCAGACAAGGAACACAAACCATGGCTCTCTTCTACAGAGGACTTTTATGAACAGAAAACTGTTACCCCATCTCTGCTCTGCCTTCTGTCTCCATGAGTTGACCATCTTCCTCCCCCTCTGCTCAGAGGCTGTTCTCCACGTCTCTGGTCACTCTTTTGCTGCCCTCTGGGCTCTCTCCAGCTGGGGCCTGACTCCCTTGGTGAGCAGTGCCCAAACTTGGCTGCAGGAGTCCAGCCGAGGCGGTGGTAGCAGGGCATGTGTCTCACACACAGCTTTTCTGTTTATGAATTCCAGCATGATAGCTGCAAAAAAAAAAGCAAACAATGTCCTGGTAGCCCTTGAGATTTGGACAGGGTGGAGATGAGGACCATATAAGTACACAGATGGATGCGTGGATGAAATGCAGACTTGCACCAGCCAGGCAAAGGAGTGGGGCAGCGTGGCTGCGGTGTGAGCCCGGAGTGGCCTGAGCTGAGGGAGCAGGGTCATCCCACCCCCTGGGCACACAGCCGCCCTGGGGCTGCCCCTGGCACACAGCCGCCCTGGGGCTGCCCTGGCACACACCAGCTGGGTTTGCCATGCCGGGGCTCCCTGGGGCTGCGAGGGGCTGACCCTCCCTGCCGCTGGAGCTGGGTTTTGGGGCTGCATCCACAGGCAGTCATCAAAGCCACTGTCGCTTGTTTCCACTCCCGGAGGGAAAGGCTCTCTGTGAGAAGATGAGTTGCACATTTCCCCCCTCCCCTTCAGCCCAAGCTGTGCGTGATGCAAAGTTGGGCTCTGCAGAGGATGGCAGGGAGGCGTCGAGGAGCCCGCGGTGGTGGCTGGAATTCCTGTTGCCATAACAACCCAGTGCAGCCCTTAAAAATAGAGCCGGTTTTACCCCAGAGCCCCGCTCGGTCCTTCCTTCTGTAGCTCAGAGCAGGCGGGCTTTGCTCCCTCCTTGCTGCCCCCCTGGAACCCCAAAGGTCGGAAATGGGGGCACCCCGCAGCAGTGTGGGGTGTGTGGGCTCAGGAGACCCTCTGACACGACCTGGGGGCTCTGCTCCATTCACAGCTTTGGTGTGTGGGGCCCAAATTCTGCTCTGGCCCAGTGAACATCCTCGGGGAGGCTGGATGAAAGGAGACATCCCCTGGAGGAGGGAAAACATTTAACTGCTGGAGCAGCTGTGCTGGGGGGTGGGAGGGGACCGGGGCCAGCCAGGCACAGGGCAGCTCTCCTGGCAGGGATGTCCCAAAGCCAGCCAGGGATGTCCCAGAGCCGGCCCAGGGATGTCCCAAAGCCAGCCAGGGATGTCCCAAAGCCAGCCAGGGATGTCCCAAATCCAGCCCAGGAATGGTCCCAAATCCAGCCCAGGGATGTCCTAATCCAGCCCAGGAATGTCCCAAATCCAGCCCAGGAATGGTCCCAAATCCAGCCCAGGGATGTCCTAATCCAGCCCAGGAATGTCCCAAATCCAGCCCAGGAATGGTCCCAGTTCCAGCCCAGGAATGGTCCCAAATCCAGCACAGGAATGGTCCTGAATCCAGCCCAGGAATGGTCCCAGTTCCAGCCCAGGGATGTCCCAAATCCAGCCCAGGAATGGTCCCAGTTCCAGCCCAAGTCCCTTAGCCTGAGAGAAAGGTCATCACGTGGAAAATTTACCGTGTGCCTTTGGTATCTCCAGTGTATGATTTCACTGCAAAACCATCTGTTATGTTTATGTTTATTGCCCAGCAAATTGTGTAGATGCTTTTAGAAGTTCTTGTTTATCTATTTAATTAAAAATTGGGTTTTATACCATGGATCAGGAGGAGCCCTAAACTGCAGGAATTATTTATTGGTGCAATACAGTAGGAGATCTCCCAGAATCCTGGCTCTACTCTGTTGGTTTCATTATGGTGGTGTAGCCGAAGTAATTTAATTCTCTTAGGTTGTAAGAAAGATACTTGGATTGCAAGACAAAGCTGCTGTTTGGTATGAAATGCTAAAATTAAGGTTTCCCATAAAATCCTAATTCCTCTCCCTTGTTAAGCTACAGAGAAGTGCAACCTGCAAATGTCAGATGAAACCCTTATTCTTTACCATCTCCAATAACATCTTAGCCCTCTTAATATTGTGTAATTTTCTCCTGCTTGAGTCACTGAAAGTAGCTAATGTTCCTGAAATGGTCTTTCATTCCTCCTAGAGACCAAAAAATGGTGGAAAATTCCAACCTGAGCGTTTTTAGCTTTGGCAGAGGTACAGGTAACTGAATACAGATCACCCTGGGCAGGTCAGGCAGGAGCCCCCAGAGCAGCAATAGGAGCAGCTCTTCTGACTCCTTTATCCCCTCAGAGGTGTTTTCCTTCTGTTGACCTCTTCTGAACCAGATTTGAAAGACATTAGGCCATAAATCTTGGGGTTTGAGAAGGAAAGACACCACTTTGGGATATCTCAGCCCAAAAAAGGCATCGGGGTTCAATATCTAGTGAACACTGAGTAAAACAGCAAGGACTTGCTTTCCATCACCTGGCTGTCATCTCCCACCTCTTACTTGAGAATTGTTACTTTTTAACCCAGGCAATGCAGTGACCAGGGCCTTGGGTGATGAATTGGTAGAAGAAGTTGCAGTCCAGCCCGCCCTTGTTTATATCAGGTTTGTACCTTGGGACCTTGGGGCTGTGTCTGAGGGGCTGTGTGTGCTCTGCAGTGGGGCTGAGCACTGGGGATGGGCTCGTGATGGAGCTGAGCTCACCCTGGAGATGTTTCAAGGGAAAACCACTGTCAGAATCGGAGGGCTGCAATTGACTTTGCACGTGGCTCCGTTCCAGTGGCACAGGGGCACTGAGGGCTGGGCCCCTGGCTGGGATTATGGGGTGCACAGGTGCCCTGCCTGCAGGGCTCCTCTCCTCTGGGGCAGCTCTCCAGCTGCTCGGTGCTGACACAGCCTCCTGCTCTCTGGAGAGCTCCTTCAGGATCCAGGAGCACTGCCTTCAAACCTGGAGACCGTGAGCAGGCTGAAGGATTTGTTTGTATCTACAAAGTCACCCCCTGAATGTACTTTAGTCCATATTAGGGCTGGAGCATCACATTTCTCCTGATCAAGCAAATGATTGGGAGGTTTGGTTTCAAATTGCACTGCAAAGACTTGTAAAGCAAACCACGGAAGTTCCTGGGTGGCTCCCCAGACAATGCTGCTTGTTTGTGCTTGTTCCTGTCCTAATTAAACTTTTTCCACAGGGAAACTCTAGTTTTAGTCAAATTTTTTTTTTGCAAAATTGAACTGTTCATTTTTGGTTTACTAAATTGAAATCCACAAAGACAGCTGATTTAAGAACAGATACTGAGACCTGTTGTTCGCATTGTTGAGTCTGACTTTTTACAATGCATCCTCATTGAATTCCCTTGTCTGCAGGAGTTCTGGGGCTTTTAGCTGCTTTAAATGCAAAAACAGTGCTGGGACCATGGGCATTGAGTCCCAGAGGTGGCACACTCCCCGAAGTTCAGCCCCTGAGACTCACTCAGCCTCCTCACTGCTGCCATCCAGCTCCCTTCCTCCTCCCCTCTGGAAGTGGGAATGGCTTGTGCAGCCGCGTGTAGCACCCCAAAAGTCAATTCACATCTTATCAGGACTTTTACTGCAGAAGGTTGAAAAACACCCCTGCAGGACCAATAGCTTCAGGCGAGGAAGAAATTGTAGCTGCTTTATGGAGCCTGAGATCTCCTGGGATGGAACTCGTGCTGTCTGGCTGATCAGAAGAGCTGATTGCTCATGGCCCCCTCTGCCCAGCCCTCCCCCAGTGCAAGGGGTGGGTGGGCAGGCAGGGCAGGGTAGGGTAGGCAGGGCAGGGCAGGGTGGGCAGGGTGGGCGGGATGGGCAGGCAGGGAGCACCCACACACGCTGGCCTGAGGAGGAAGCTTGGATGTGCTGCTGAGCAGAGGTATTTAATGACCCTCCTCACTGATTTTGGTGGAGAGCCACCTGCACTCTTTGTGTGCAAGGGAAGAAGAGACTGAAGAGCAGCCATGAGGAGGAGAGCCAGGGAGGGCTGGGGGTTCTTCACCCCTCTGGGTTTTGTGCAAGACTGTGGCTGACCTGTGTGAACGAGCCAGAAAGCACAGACAGGGTGAGGGAGTTGAAGAAAACGGGGGAGAACGTGTCCAGGTGTGCTCCCACCGGCAGGGCCAGGGGGTGTCAGGGGGGCAGAGACCCCCACTGCAGCTGTGGCCCCTGAGCAGAGCAGGACAGGGAATGGGAGGAGAAGGGAGCTGACAGGCAGCAGAGCGTGTCAGAGCAGCTGTGGCCCCTGAGCACACCAGGACAGGGGTCGGAGGGAGCTGACAGGCAGCAGAGGTGTCGCAGCTCCGGGCTCGGGGATGCCCGGGGGCACAGGGCTGGGGCACAGCCTCACTGCCTCCTCGGTCCGGGCTCTGCCTCCTTCTGGGACCCACGGGAGCTGCAGCTCAGCTGGAAATGCAGCCTACGCTTGAACTTGAAAGGCCATTAAAGTATTTTGGAGAACAGCTGTGAAATACTGAAATGGGTCTTGCTTTTCAAACATGATGGTTATTGTCAAGTTTGGGAGTTTGCTGGATTTCCTGATTTAATGGGGCTTAACAGCTTGAATTGAGGCACTTTTAAATTTTGCATTACGTTGGCTGTTGTTAATTATGTTGTTAATATTTAATGAACAGAAAAAGACAAAGGTAGATAGCTGATAACTCTTCTAAAATAAAAATCACTATTATTATAATCCTGAGGAATCGTTGTATTGTTGTTAGGTACCTGACAACTCTCTTAAAATAAAAATCTCTATTATGACAGTTGTGGGGAATATTTGCATTGGTGTTACTTCGGTTACTGGAGGGACAGAACATAAAGGCTGTGAGAAGGGAGAGCTGGCCCAGATAAAAGGGGTTGCTTTTTTCTGAAAGGCCTGAAACTTTTTTCAAGGCCTGCCTATTTTCTCCCAGTTTCCCATAAAAGATGAGCCATAAAAAGCTTAACCTGTAGGAAACTCCCATCAGCTTGATTCTCACCCCCATGTGCAGTTCTCATGAAAGCTTCTCCCACTGGTGGCAGCAGCCTCTGTCAGTGGTAACAGGGTCAAGGCAAACAGTCTTGGTAGCAATCACTAATGGACATCTCCTCAGATTTAAAGTACATTTAGCTGCTCATTCATCCCCCATCCATGGTGCCCATCTCTCAGGCTGAAAGGGAATGTTATGGTACTTTCTTCCCAGGACCCATGTACCATTGCTCTCTGACTGCACATCCACTTTTAGGATCCTCATATGCAAGAGCAGAGCAATTCTTGTTCTCATTATCCTCAGGAAACTCTCTGCGCTCCAGGACATTCAGCTGATGGCATTTTTCCAGCCTTAGACCATGAAGCAGATTTTGTCTGTGGCCGAGTTCAGTGTTTGCTTTGCTTTGCTGAGCCCTCAGCCTGTGTTTGTACAAGAGCAGCTGGGCAGACATTGGGCCAGGGGTGGAAATCAGGGGGTGGGACAGGAGTCAATCCTAGCAGGAACATGTTCAGGTCACAGCTCCTTTATTGCCACCTCCCCACCTCAGGGAGCTCTGCTCCCAGGTCCAGGTGGAAGCCCTTTGGGAGGGGACCTGACTCCCCTTGCCCTGCTGTGAAGACTGTGAGAGTCTCCTGCCTATGAATTCCTGGGAATGCTGCTGCCCCATGTCCTGGACCCTGGCTCTCCCAAGCATTGTTGATAGGTAGGAGAACATTCCTCAGATCCTTTTGCAAGTTCCCAAGCAGACAGGTGACAGAGACACATCAACTCATTGGGGGCTTTCCATTCCTCAAGCAGGAGGAATATGGTTTTTTCCTTCCCAATCTGTATTTTTCAGAAATCTGTATTTTTCCTTCCCAAAGCAATTGTATTTGGTCTCAGACCTGCTGTGAACAGGACAGACACAGCCAGGGGTGATGTTTCACACACCTTAGGGGATGGGCTGGTGCTGCCATGGCTCCCCGTGCCCCCAGAGTCATCCTCATCCAGGACAGAGGAGAGGCAGGTGTGACAGAGCCATCCCTGGAAGAGGAGCCTGTGGTCAGTGAGCTCAGCCAGAGACTGAACAGACGCACGGGAGGAGGAAATGCACATCCCGAGGAGGGCAGAGAGCTGGTGCCATGGGGACGGCCCCGAGGGCTCTGTGGGAGCCTGAACCAGAATTCCCTGGTAACCAATGTGCCCAGGTGTGTCCCCTGCCCTCCTCCAGAGCGCTGCCAGGTGAGCAGGGCTCAGCTCTGCCAGCCCCTCCTCGGGGCAGCAGGGAGGGAAGCCAGCAGAACGGGGGGGTTTGGGCCACCCCTGGCACTTCAAAATGCATCCAAAAAGTTTAGACAAGCTGAAAACTTCAACTCTTTATCTTTCTTTAAGGCTCATTTCTGGATCGTGTTTTGCTGTCTGCTTCCAGTATTTCCCCCCGGTATTCCAGCATTTCCAGGCTCCTGGGCTCTCAGTAGCACAAGCACTATCTATCTCAGTTCTTTTTGCACTTTTCAACACTTGTTATGGATCTCTGCCAAGGAACCTGATAATTTTTTCCCATTTAAGGGAAAGAATTTTGGGCTGTAAAAGAAAATCTCCGTTGTACCTAAAGTGTTTCCAGTCTGGAAAGAAAATCCCTGGAAACTGAGGGAAGTCTTAAAGGGACATAATAGGAAACACTCTGCAACAGAGGCAGTTTATTGTGCGTGATTGCCTTTCCCACTCCCTAGAACAGGCACAAGGCCCTTGGGCTGCAAGAACAACATGGGTTATTGTTTCCTCTTAGGGCTCGTTTCAGAGTGTGAAACTCAGCAATGGGGAGCCAGCCAAAACTCGGGGGCCACCAAAGCTGCTGCTCCCCTCTCTTGGGGACCCTGTGTCCCACAGCCAGCGCTGTGACGGGCTGGGCCCAGGATTGCAGAGGGCCAGGAGCCTCCCTTTTCTCACAGCCCTTTGCTTTCCTGCCAGCAGTGAAATGAAGCAAACCAGCCTTCCCTCTTGCTCGCAGGATGCACAGGAAGATGCCAGACTGTCCCATGGTGCAGGTGTTTGGGAAGACGCGATGCTTTCCTTATGCAGGCAGAGGAGTCACTGCAGATCAGCAGAGGGATATTTATTTCCACATTTAGGCTCAGCCTATTTTCCTCTCATGATGCAGCTCAACAAACACTGCCTTACAGACCTACTCTGCCTGGCAGTGAAACCCAGATATGCCTGTGCCACTGAATGCAGGCCCAGGAGAACATACCTTTGCTGTGCTCTGCATATTTCCCCTGAGGTACTGGGGGTTTAGGGTGTTTCCTTGTCAATAACGCTGTAATACCCGGAGAGAAACAGGGTTTGCACAAACTGCATCCAAACATTTGGCTGGCTCCACAGGCTGGGGAAATAACAAACCATAAATTAAGTTTGCAAAGCTCAGAGTACAAAAATATCAATTGAAATGTGTATCCAAACCAAGAGTGGGTGAAATAACCTTGGAGAAGAGCGAGCTGGATGCACATTTCTGCATCTTCAGGCCTGCACTGCCCCTCGCTGACAAACTCTTCGTGTGGGACAAGAAATGCTGCAGGGAACAGATGTCCTGGGGGTGGAAACATCCTCTCCTCTCCCCAGACTCGTGGATCACCCCAGGCAGAGCCAGCTGGAGGGACTGCCCGGGGCAGGGCTCCCCTCCCAGCTTCCCCAGTGCCGTTTGCAGCGCTGGCCAGAGCAGCAGTGGAAGGGGAGCTGCTGGCACTGGAGAGCCTGTGCCGCCCCTGCTCGTGCCCCCTCCAGGGCTGCTGCTCCAGCCTGGGGCACAACACGTGCGTGGCAGTGGCAGGGGAGCCCGTGTGCTGCAGGAAGGGACAAATGCCCTGCTAAGAAAGCCAAGGTGCCTCTCCCCCAGTGGTTTAAGTGGTGAATCTGACGCATCTCCCCGCATTAGGCTGCTTGTCATTTCCCCTCCCAGCATCACGAGGGGAGATAATGTGCCCAGGAGGTCAGTGCTGACAAACCTCTGCTCTCCTGTGGCACCTGCCTGCTGGAACTTTCAAAGCATTTTATAATCACTACCACACTGAGCTTCCTAGCCCTGATCAGGGGTTTTGTCTCTGTTGTAAGGGGAGTAAAATCGGGTGTGGAGGTGGAATGATGACAAAGCAACAGGAGAGTTTAAGTGCTCTCAATATTGCCCTGATGTCTGTCCTGTATTGGAAGCATTCATGGGGTAGGAGGAGCTACTTCACTGCAGGGGCCCTGGGCTGGGATTAAGCTGGTCAACAGGTTTTATTCCCAATTATTACTTCCACCCCTTTCTGGGAGATCTTGCTTTTCTATTTCTTAATTTCCCCTTCTCCATAAGGAAGGTAGTGACCAACTCCTTGTAAGAAATTCCTAAACATACAGCTGATATACAGTTGTGTGGAGTACCGGACAAAAGCACTGTTTGGGATTTCAGAAAGCGACCTCTCGGGAAGATGCAGGCATTTAAACACCAAAGATAACAGTCTAGCACTGGCACTGAGAACACTGGGCATCAGGAGCCAGGCACGGGCGAGGGAAGCATAGATAACGGGGAAAGCAGCACTGGGGGTCATTTTCCCTAGTTAATTACATAGAATCAGACACTGGGCTCCAATTTCAGGAACTGTCACCAGAGTCCAGGAGCCCTGAGCAATCAAGGCAAGAGAAGGGCAGAGCTGTGTACGCCTGGTGCACAGTCCAAACAGGTGAACTGCATTAAGCGACACTAATTTGTACTAATGGAGCTCCAGGCTGCTGCTGAGGGCCATTTCCCCTGGTGGGAGTGAAGGAAGGAGACAAGAGGGACAGCCTGCCAGAGGAATACTTCGATTGCCGCGCTGTTGCCTGGAAAGTCGGCGTTCTGTCTATTTCTGCTGTGTTTTCAGGTTAGTGAACGCTGCTTTACGTTATATTTATAGTCCTAATCGGCAGCAGCGATCCCCTGCCATCCCTCCTTTCTGTTTCTGCAAATATCCATTGCGGGCTCGCCGCTCCGGGGCGATGAGCCGCCCGCGAGCCCCGCTGCTCCGGCCCGGCCCGGCCCGGCCCGGCCCGGCACCGCCTGGCATGGGCCGCGGGCGCGCTCGGCTCCTCGCCTTGTGCCGGCACGGCACGGAGGGCCCGGGCGGAGCTGCAATGCTGGGCTCCGGCTCACGGTGGAGCTGCCCGGCCCCGGCCCCGACCCCTCCGGAGCCGCGGGCTGCACTTGTTGATCCGCGGGCCGCGGCAGCGGCGGGCAGCGCCGGAGCGGCCCTGGGTGCCGGCCCGGGCCCCGCGCCGGGCGCCGGCCGCGCCTGGCACTGAGGAGCCGCAGCCCGGGGAAGGCCTGGGAAGCTTCCTGCCGACGGAGCCGATCCGTCTCGCTCGGCTTCCCCTCCCCCTGGGCGCCGCGGGCAGCCGGGAGCGCCGCCGCCATCCTGCGCCTCAGGCTGCCCGGGGGGGATGCGAGCGGGGCCGCCCCTGCCGCCCGCCCCGCCGCAGCATGTAGCCGCCCTCGGCCCCGCGCCGCCTCGCCGGCAGCCCGCAGGAGCAGGTAGGTGAGGGCTGGGCTCGGGCCGGGCCGCGGCAGCGGCGGCGGCCGAGCCCCGAGCCGCGCCGGCTGCGCGCGGGGGAGCCGCGGCTCTCCGCGCCGGCTTTCTCTCCGTGCCATCTTGTGTAAGCAACAGTGCTCGGGGCTCTCAGGAGCCGCCCGGCTCCCTGAGGCAGGCTCGGGCATTTTTCTTATTCCTCTTTTCGTTGCTTTCCCGGTTATGCAGAGGCCGGTGCGGGGGGCTCGGGGGGCGTCCCTGGGCAGCCCAGAGAGGCAGAGCTGTAAATCCTCCCTTTTCCCTGCCCCAGCCCTTTCCCCGGGAAATCTCCCAGGCTGGAGTTACTGGAAGCCTCCGCAGCCTGCGCGGCCGGGCAGGGCGGGGGGTACCCTGGGGCCGCTGGGCTGGCCCGAGGGGAGCCGCGGGGCCGGGCGCTCCGCGATGGGAGCCCGGGGCCGGCGCCTCCCGGGGCGCATCNGCTGGCGGGGGCGGCGGGCGGGGACCCACGCGCGGCCTCTCTTGCAGCTCCGGGCCATGGAGGGCAGCGAGAGGTGAGCAGAGCCGGCCCCGCGCCCTGCCCCGCGCCGCTCCGCGCCGCGGCCAGCCCGACGGGGACCCGCGATGCCGCTGGGCATGAATAAGCATGGATCTCGCTCTACTACCTCTTTGCCTCCGGACCCCACCGAGATCGTCAGGAGCAAGGCCTGCTCCCGAAGGGTCAAGCTCAACGTGGGGGGGCTGGCCCACGAGGTTCTCTGGCGGACCTTGGACAGGTTGCCGCGGACCAGGCTGGGTAAGCTCAGAGACTGCAACACGCACGACTCCCTCATGGAGATCTGCGACGACTACAACCTGGAGGAGAACGAGTACTTCTTCGACAGGCATCCCGGGGCATTCACCTCTATCTTGAACTTCTATCGCACCGGCAAGCTGCACATGATGGAGGAGATGTGCGCCTTGTCCTTCAGCCAGGAGCTGGACTACTGGGGGGTGGATGAGATCTACCTGGAGTCCTGCTGCCAGGCCCGCTACCACCAGAAGAAAGAGCAGATGAATGAGGAGCTCAAGAGAGAAGCGGAGACCCTGAGGGAAAGGGAAGGGGAGGAATTCGATAACACTTGCTGTGCTGAGAAAAGGAAAAAGCTCTGGGACCTCCTGGAGAAGCCCAACTCCTCCGTAGCGGCCAAGGTAAGCGTTCCGCGCCTCTGTTGTCCACTGGCTCGTGCCTGGTGATGCTTACCCGAGGTGCTGCCCTTGCTTTAGAGTCTGGGCACTTGTGGCTGGATGGATGCTGTGAGCGAAGGGGAGGAAGGCTCTCATATACAAATGAATTTCAATGGTTTTTGGGTGTTTTTTGGTAGTTTGGAAGGGATGTGGTTTGAGCGTCCCTGGGGCAGCCCGGGCTGCTCAGTGTGGGAGAAGCTGAGTAGTGGCTCAGCGTGCAAAGATTGCTCTGGCTGGACATTTTAGACTCGTTACCCACTGTGTTGATGCAGTTTGTAACAGAGATTTATTTGGGCCTAGAACGTGTGAGTCTTCTGCTGCTTAACCAAATTGGCTTTCAAGAAGCCACTTCTGCTTGAGCTCCTAGACCCAAGTGCAGTGAGGAAATCATGCCTTCCATTCCAGGGCTTAATTGAATTCTTTTTTGTAGTGAAATGTTTCTCCTAGTTATTTGCATCACGCACTCCTAGGCTGCGTGTCTGCTGAAGCTGCTGTTTGAATTCCATCCTTTACCGGATTCCAGCCTTTTTTAAGTCTTGCATATGCAAGTGATGCAGCTCTGTCAATAGCTGAAGTGCTGCTTACTCTGAAGCTGGTTCCAGTGGACAGATCTACTTGAAGGCATTTTGAAGATAAGATCCATGTTGGGAGAAACCAGTGTCAGAGTTGGCTCTGATAATTTAGCTACCTCATGTTAGTCACATTTTCTTTAGTGAGGAAAATCTCTGCGAACACAGTGATTCAGTAACCATGGGGACAAAAGTGAAGGGGGAGAGGTTGAAAACTGTGGGATGAATAACTGAAAAGCATGAGAGACTGAGCAGTAGGGACCAAAACTTGAATTTTCTATATACCCACGTCCTCACTGTATGGCAGAGAAGCCACAAGAAGCCCTGGCTACCTCTGTAATGCATCTCTCTGTACAAACACCTGCAGACCTCGGCTCCATCCCTTAGAAGTCTGGCTGGGATGGGCTACTTGTGAAAACAGACTTCTTTACCTCTTTTTTTCTCTTTTCAAATGCTGCACACCATGAACCAAGAGCATGTATGAAACTTTTGGGAAGGGATTTCAAGAGATGTGGGTTGGCTCAGCCTGGCATGGGAAGGGGAGGCATGGTCTGCCTGCTGAACCCATTATCACTTCTTTAATGTCAAACAGAGCCCCAGAGTGCCTCTATCTCTCCAGTGGCACAGATGACACCGTGATGAACACATTAATAATTTATAAGGCTCCTTTGGCACAGTCCTGGAATCCTGAAACACAGGCCCCAGGCTTTGCTGTCTGTGGCACTGACTCAAAATCCATTAGAGACTGTTGATGTTCATGATTTATGGTATATGAGCAAGGGTCATTCTTGCCAAATAAGTGTCTTTTGTGATTTATAAATGAAATACTCTAGCTTCATTTTCTGAGAAAATTCTCGGAGTAAGTGCACCCGGCATTGCAGCTCTGGATTAATTGAGAGGGAACGGTAATGCATCACTACCCTTAGCATTTAAAGCTGCCATTCTGTGCCTTCATTACTGCAATGAAAGTGATGCTGTGTGTTCTCAAATCCCAACTCTTCCAGCAGTTCCCAAACACAGATTCCCACTCATTTCATGTGTTAGCAGGGCAAACAGGCCTGGTGAACAATTAGCTTAGCAGGCAGGGACAGCAGTTCTGCTAAGCCTGTTCTTTATCCGATTTGCTCCCTGCTGTGGATTGCCTTTCCCTCGTGCCAGGGTATGCCCTTAGCTTTGATCACCTGCCCGAGAACTCAATGCACATATTGAACAGGTTGGGCTCACCCTTGGTGGAAGGACGGGGCAGAGGCACTTGGCAGGCTGGCGCGTTATCGGAGCGGTGCAGCTGTGCCCAGGCTGCCTCGCAGGGGCTGTGCTGGGTCTGAGCCCCTGCCTGGCAGCTCCTGGCCAGCTTTCCCTGCTGGCTGCTCGGTGCAGCACTCCTGCAGAGGCCACGGGCCCCAGGAGCTTCTGTCACCTCTCCTGTTTCCCCCTGGCTGCTCAGCCAGGGCTGGGAGCTCAAACTGTTCCTGTGGAAAGGGAACAAAGTAAACTGTTGTGAGCTGTAATGTCACGCAAGGTCCCAAAACTGCTGTTGGGGAAATCTGAACTACTCTTGTTTATTATTTCTCTTCAGACTTGTTCTACTCAGTGCAACGGGTTTTCGTGCAGCAGATACAAGATACCCTCATGTTCTCTTTAAGAAGTCCAGAAAATGGGTACAGGTGCAGGTTCCCCCCAAGCCAAACCAGGGTTTTGGCTGTCAGCATTGGCTGTATTTTAACATTTTCTGCACAGCACTTCACCTCATCCCTCCATGCCAACTTACTCCTGGGTTATACTGGGACCAGTTCAACAGACAGAGTTGATTTTTATTTGCTTTGTTTTCAGGGATTTGCCTTTTTTTTATCCTTGGATGCTTTTTGTTAGTTTTCGTTTTTATGGATTTTACTTTTATTATTTATTTAAATGGGACAATATGTGGCATGCCCAGGTTGTAAAATAGTATTCGAATAAGAGTGGAAGTATCCCCCAGACCTTAGTTTTTGTTGCTTTCTTATCCCCTGGAGATTTACCTGTATCTTCTGATTACTGTCTGGTTTTTGAACCAACCATCGTGGCCAGCAGGGTCTCATTTGTGTGCGAGGCTTCTCCCTGTAGTGACTGGAGAGAGCCCTCCTGGATTTTCCATTTCCCACTCCCTGAGAGGCCCCAGGTTTGCAGAGGCGGCGCTGGGGCCGCTGTGCCCCTGCTGTCCCCCCTCAGCAGCAGCAGAGGGGACAGTGCTGCTGTCCCTGGGGCACAGCCTGTCCCTCTGTCCCCCTGGGAGGGTCAGAGCTCCAGCACGGCTCCGGGGCAGGCAGGCTCCCAGTGCCCAGGCTGCCTTCAGCTCACCCCGTGCCTGGGGATGCTCAGGGCTGCCCTGCACTCTCCTGCCCAGGGGAAACCCTGTGCACAGAATGCAGCACTCGAGGGACTTGCCTCTGTCAAATGAAAAAAAGTACCAGCCAGTTATTAAATAAAACTGTGTTCATCTCCTCCTAACCTTAGCATATATTTTAGAGGATCTGATTCTCCCATTTCCTGTGGTTATTTTCCCTGAGAAACGTTCACTGCAGGCTTTGTGGATGCTTTCTCCTCTTCCTGCAATCACTGTTTTTGCATGTTCATGCTTATTTTTATCATTCTCCCAGTCTATCTTAATAGTTTGGTGGTTGATTCTTGGCTTTGTTTTTTAAATAGTATTCTTTGTGTGCTTTGGTGTACTCACAACATCCATTTTTAACCACAGAGGACTCTGGTGCTCACTTCTGTCATGGTTTACTCTAGAAGCTGACGAGGTGCAGATATTTTCTGGAGTAGCTCTCACACTTTGTTGCACGGCAGTTTTCCTTTCATCAGGAAAGAAAGGCTCTCCAGAAGCCAGGCAGAGCTGCTGCTTTTCCTCGGGCGCAGTGTCCATGCCAGGGCAGTAGTGGTTAGCACAGCTCCGGCGTTCTGGTTTGGGCTTTTCATCCTAATTGCTCCTTCCCTGCCAAGGCTGAGCTTGGGCAGCTGGTTCCTGTCCCCCTCAGCCCAGATACCAGTCCTGGCTTGCCAAAGTCCCCTCTGAAGCTGCTGCTTTCCACTAGCCAAGGCTAGCTGGGATCCATGGGTCACTCACCTGCCTGGCCCTTGGGAGAACCAGCCTAGCTGTAATTCCAGCCAGGCTTCATGTGCTGTCCTGAAAAATAAAAGACTGCAGTTGTTCGAGCTCTCCAGTACAAACAAATGACAAATTAGCCCAACTCAACATCTCAGATTAACACCTATGGTCCTGGAAACTCTCTGATCACCTGGGCCTTCCCAACAGCTCTGCAAGAACATTGCCCTTTTTGCTTCTTAAGAGGAAAGTATTTCTTTTCCTCCTTTAGTCCTTACAAATGATTTCCCGATCAATATTTGAGCAATTAGTGTTGCATGGGGTGTGGGGGGGAAGTCTGCTCGTCTTACAGACTCCTCTGCATGTGCTGGTTTCATCTATTTTTCTCTTGCTGTCCTGAAGGCTGAGAAAAACACGATGACATCACCCACTTTGCAAAAAGCTTCTCTGCATATCTGCATGTCAAGTAGGATGTGCACTTCCTTTCCTCCTCGCTGCCTCCACTTCCCACTTGTCCCTGTCCTGTTGGGAGCTCAGCTGCAGTGATCCCTCCCTTCTGACAGGCTATTTCTCATCTTTTCCCCTGCTCCTGCTATGCCTTTGCCAGTGCAATAATATCACATTTATCCTTGAAAACATGCAACTCCAATTCGGTAATCTCATTATGCATGCCTCTACATTCCTTGAACAGCTTTTCTCTGCTGCCCACTGCTCTCTGCTGCTAATCTCTGGATGCATTGCTTAGGGACTGGGGAGGATGCTCTGTAAGCTCTTTTCTTATTATTGTTGATAGTAGTGACAAAATAAGAATGATAAAAGCCTCTTGGAGATGCATTTGCTACATCTAGAGCGTTCTTCCCCCACATGGGCTTTCTATTCCTGGCCCTCCCTTATGGTGTGCAGTTTTCATTCATCTCTAAACCTGCCTGAATTTAGCATTTGGCAGAGGAAACCCCTCTCCTGAATCGCAGGGGTCACATCTTAGCCGTGTCCTGTCTGTCTCCAAAGGTCCCATCTCAGAGCAGATGCTGACTTTGACTATTAAAGGCAGACTGCCCATATTTTGCCTCCATCTGTAACTTTTTTTAGTGTGATGCAGTTACTGCCTTGGCTTTTTTGCTATATATAGGAGACTTTTTCCCTTCATCCAAAATGAACTCCTATCTTCAGAGATCCTCAAAAGCATAGCCTCATTCCAAAGCCTGTCCCCTGGGTTCAGGGATTTGCCACTTTGGTCTGTAGCTTATCCCTGGGCTTCTAGCACAGCCCTGTCCTGTGGACACACAAGTGATTTCTGTTCTGGATCAATCTCTTTTCATCCTGCAGCTGCTTTCTGGGTCTTGTCCTTCCAGTGGACTTAAATCTTTTGTCTGGGGAGCCCTAATTCCTATGTTTAGTTCCCTGCAATGTCCTCTGTGTCTGTCTCACTGGTGGGCCTGCCCCCAGTGCTTGCTGTGCTCCCAGTTCCCAGAACTCCTCTCCAGGATAGCCCCACGAATCCCCAGCTGGGGGAGAAGACCCCCAGCCCACCCCAGCAGAACTGCCAGCTTGGCAGCTGTGTCCTGTGACTCCCTCCTGGCTCTGAAGAGACCTGCTGGGACAGGGTGCATCTGCCCAGGGTAAGCTTGTGCTGAGCTCTCCATCCAGGTGGGATCCTCACCTCTCAGAGGGGATGCTCTCCCCAGAGCTCTTGTTTCAGCCCATGGCTCCAGGCAGGCAGTTGCCTGGCACTCCTTGTGGTTTGGGATGGTTTGGGTTCAGCTGTTTCCCATCCAAGCCTGCAGCTCTGTGGTCTCTAGAGAATTCTGTCAAAGGAGAGTTAATTGCTGGACCTTGTATTTTGTTTGAGGCACTTGCCATCCAGCCCGTGGAGTACAGTGTGCATGAACATGTGTATGTTGGCACGCTTCTGCAGTTTTAACTTCTCTGTAACTCCCTGCTAGGGGAGCCTGGAGTGGGTTTGTGGTCCTGCCTGAGCATCCACATCCACGAGAGCCTGCCTGCCTCTGGAGGGAAGTGAAAGCTTACATGCTTGGGCTGAATTCCTTGGAGGACGTGTGCTATAGAAGTATAGCTGATGCTATTTTTAAAGCACCAGCTCTCATTTGTACCTTTGGAAAAAATCTCAGACAAATTAATTCCTCTTGCTGCTCAGTGTTCTCCCATCCTGTTCAGCCTGAGAGCAGACAGGGTTTGAGGCGCCAACATCACCACTCAAAAAGTAGAAAATGTTGCAACAATGGAAAATTCCTGTTTTGTTCAGCTGTAACTGCAGAGGTTTAGTAATAATGGGATTCAGAAGAAAGTGCAGGGCCCACCCCCCGGAGCTGCTGGTGTGGTGTAACGTGCTCAGTGTGCAGGGTGGCTTTGTGTGAAGCTGCACGGGGCCAGCCCTGCCCTGACCAGCACAGTGTCCAGGGCTGCCTCTGCAGAGGCACTCCAGAGCTCCGTGGAAAAATCCATTCTGCTCTCAACTCTTCTTGCACAGTGGATAAATATCCTTGCTGTCACAGTCTTCCCTTTACCCATTTGTCCAATCACAATTTCCTTCTGATTTCTCATGATGTGAATGCCCCCATGGAGAGGAGTAACCCAATGTTACTTTTACAACAAGAGCGTTGCTGTTTGTCATTGCTAATGGCAAAATATTTATGTCAAAGAGAGTTCACAGCTGATCACTTAGTCCTTACAGTAAACACAGTCTCTGTATTTACTCTGTGGAGAGGCCTGGCAGCAGCAGAAGCACAACTGGATTTGAGCAAGGCTTTAACATCAGCCTTGTCTCAAGAAGCTCAGCACCCATGTTGTGGTGCTGAGGCACACGAGGATCAGATGTGCTGGGAGGTGTGTGCTTTGGCTCCTAGAGCAGCCAGAGGCTCAGCTCCCTCCTGGCTGGGCTGCTTTCCCAGGGCTGCCCCAGGCTGAGCTGCCCTGCTGGGGCAGAGCTCTGGGCAGGGCAGAATGGGCTCCACGCTGCTCAGCCAGGCACTCAGGGGCTGGGGGCAGCTCCCTGCACACACCCACTGCCCAAGCTGCCCCAGCCCTGGCACTCCCCATCCTCAGGCTGACCTTGCCCTGAGTTCAGTCCCTGGGGCAGCAGCCTCGTGTTTCCCTCCTGGCATTCCCAGTTCCTCAGTCCAGCAACCATAAACCTTGCAGAGAGCTTCCCCCTGAGCTGGCCTGCTCTCTGCTTTCTCCCCACTGCCCTCGCTTCTCTTTTGGCCTCTCCTGTCTCCTACACAGCCTGGCACCTGCTGAACATGTTTACAAGAATGCCTTGGTGAGGTCTTGTTGTGATTTCTAATGAGAACTTCCACACTTTTGTGTAGGGACAGCCTGGAAGAGGGCTGAGGTAAGCACTGTGCCTTGGTGCCTGGCCCCTCCCCAGGCACCAGATTCCCAAGCAGATTTATTTTCTAGGTCCCCAATAACACCAGCAGCCCCAGTCCTGCTTCTGTGGAGGGTAAAACTCCCAGTGAATGTATTGGGAACAGATGAGTATTATAATGTCTGTGCTCATCAAGCAAAGCTCTCAAAGGGCTTTGAACATGGATTAGTTAAGGCCAGGACAAACCTGTGATATATGTATTATCCCCATCTTAAAGTGAGGAGGTGAGCAGTGCCCAAGGTCAGTGAGGAAGGCTGGGCAGGGCTGGGGGGACCCTGGCTTCCCTGTCCCCGTGTCCCAGGACATTTCCATGGTCTAGATGAGCTCCCCGTGGGCCCTGGCACTGCCCACCAGGGGATCCTGCAGAGGGAAGGGGCTGGCAGCCCTCTGACGGTTTGTCCCAGGGGTGGGAGAGAGAAAACAGCCCACTTGTTGTTGAAGGCATTCCCCCTGGAAGGAGCCCAGCCTGCAGGGAAGGGGCTGGAAACCTTTGTCAGGTTTGAGGGATGGCTGCTTACAGACAAGCAGCAGGTTCTCCTCTGGTCTAAGGCAGAAGGTCTGTACTGTGTTCCTGTGCAGCTCTGGCTCCAGTGTTTTGAGCAGCAAGGGAGTGAAGATGCCAGAGAAGCACACAGAGAAACCTGAGGTGTGAAACGCTCGAGTCAGTCACAGTCCATACCTGCTGCCCTGCACACTGGGATGGATGAACACACCTTAAACCTGCCCTTCATGTGGGGATTGCTTTCCACAGTCTTAGCCTCTATGAGGAAGGTATTTATTTTCAATTAAGGGCTGATCTGTGCAACCAGCTCTGTTCTGAGCGCAGCACATGCAATGAGTGACCCAAGGGTTACTCAACAGGAGCAGTGTCTCCTCAGACACCCAGCTGCCTCTTTGGTAGAAACAGAGCCCAGAGCACGGCCTTGGGTAGCCTGGGAGCTGCTTCCAGCCTGGCCTGGAAGATGGATTTGCATTTTTTGGTGTGCTCCCCATTGACAGGTCTCTCCCAGTCCCATGGTGATTCCTGTGAGGCTGTGCTGAGGGCTGCAGTTATTCTGCTCTGGTGAGGTGGGCTCTTGGTGCAGGGCTGTGTTTGGTGTGTGACCCTTCCCTGAGCTGCTGGCACTGCAGGGGGAAGGTGGCCTTAGCTCAGCACTCGGGCTCTTGGTTGTGTGTTTGGGCAAGAGAAATGAACAGCAAAGCCAAAACCAAGCACTTGGTGTTCAACTAGCATTGATAACATCCATCAGGTATCTGTCTAAGCTGATTAAAAACATACATCCCTAGCAAAAGCTGGCGAACAGTCAAAGCAAATTGAAGGAACAATTTATTTTAAAGTTCTTTTTTTCTGCTGTGTATAATCAGTTCCTGTTATAATGAGTTGAACTTACTCAATACTGTTTGGACTAGGATTTGTGCAGAGTCTCTAGCCAAAAGCACAGATTAGTTTTGTTTTATTTTATTTAAGTCCATTTGCTCTTGTTCATTTTTGAACAAAATGGAGCTGTAAATCTCATTTGCAGTACATAAACAGCATAAACACCAGAAATGCTCTCTCATTGGTACTGATAGGCAAAATGCTTCTAAGCATGATTATGCTTACCAAATGTTCAGATTCAAGATTCCTTGTGGGTATCTCTCTAAAAAACCCTCATTTTGCTAAAAACGGTGTGAGCAAAGAGATCTGTTGAGTGCCACCACTTAAAATCCCTTGTAGGGGCAGGAACCACAGTGAGCCCCCTTCCCATGGCAGGGAATCTTTTCCGTGTGCCAGCTGAGCTCTGCTTGGGTGGTTCAGGAGCATCCAATGGCAGCATGAGCAGGAAAGGAAAGGTGCAGTGGCACAGGGCACCAGGAGCAGCAGCTCCTGAGGACCCTCCTGTGTCGCTGTGTCTGCTCCTCTCCTGTCCGTCTCTGCAGTGGTTTGCTGTCTGTCCGTCCCTGCTGTGTTTGTCCTCCCACGGCCCTGTCAGTGTGATTGTCCTGGTTTGTTTGGAGAGGGTGCAGAGGCTTCTCAGGGTCTGTGACGGAGAAAGGGGCAGAGCTGTAATTCTCCCCTAACCTCTGGGCCCCCTTTCCCTGGGGCAGCTGGATCCCAGCCATAAGTGTTCAAGCAGCAGCTGGAATACATGAGAGCTGACCCCTTCTGTGGAACTGCCCAGGAATCCATCTGAGACTGGGTTTCTTTGTATTTCTGGGAATCAGGCTTGTGTCTGGCACATTCTCAGCTCTGAAAAACTTGGTTCACAGCTGTGATTCTTCTGTTTGTTTGAAAATGTCCATCTCTTGCTCTGCACGCTTCACTGCTCCTGCAGTGCATGCTTTTGTCAACCATAGTGACCACACATTAAACAAACTCTCTGCTCCTTGTAATTGGTGCATTTGAGCACTTCCACTGTTAGCAACATCTGCATATCCCTGCACTTCTCCATAACTGGCTACTCTCAAGGCCATGGATTCCTCCAGTGTCGGGGCTGACGAGGAGTGAACTCACTCCTCGGGCAGTGTTTGCTGTCTGCCTTCCTGGTGGAATAAGGAGCTCTCACTCCTTGTTTACTTGCTCCCGAATTTTTTGGGAAATCTGTCCTTCATAGCGTAAAAGTTGAATCTTTTTAGAAAATAAAAGGATAAAAAAAAAGAAGTGTTGTCTTCCCTCCTGTCAATGTGCCAGAAGTTTATTAATAATACATAATAATTATATGTTGCATTTCCTAGCTGCTTTCATGTGAGGATCTAAAAGTGCTTCACAAACATTAATTAAGTAATCCTCACGCCTGCCTGGTGCAGTAACTCTTGCTATCAATCTGCACTGAAATATGACAATGCAGAAGACACAGTAAATAAGAAAATCTCCCAGAGGCAGGCAAGAGCGCAGCTGGTGTGGAAAGGCAAAGCAGGCTGGAGCAGATCCACCGCTCTGTGGCTGGACTTTGTGTGAATCCAGCAGTTTCCCTGCACTGGTGCTGTTCCCTCTGGGGCGCTGGACGCAGGCTGGACACAGCAGATAGGAGATTTTCCTGACCCGTGCAGAATTTTCTCTGCTGGCAAGAGGAAAGTTGTGATTGGCAGCAGACCCTGTGTCCTGGTTGAGAGCAGCAGAGCTGGTGGCAGCAGCTCTCTGAAGCAATGGCATTGACTGATCCTTGCTCCAGGAGAGCCTCTGTTTGTTACCCTGGGCAGGAGGCTCCAGCAGGTGCATGCAGTGCCCACAAAGGGTCTCTTTAACCCCCAGGTTTCATGGTGTCCCCACGTCATGTTGCTCCTGCTCTCCTGCTCACAGACCTCAGGAAGTGCTGCACAGGTGGGCTGCAGAGCTCACCCTGGTTCTTTCCTCTCAGGGCTTGGTCTGAACTGCTGGAGCACCTCTGTCTCGTTACCCCGACTGGCATCCCTTGGGAGCGGTTTTTATTAGGGCAGAACAGAGATGAAAGGTGAATGAACACTGGTGCTGTGCCAGCAAATGCCCCCAGTCTGCAGCTGTAGCTCCCTGTGCCCACTGCCAGGGTGCTGGGCTGGACTCGGGCTGGTCCCACACAGTTCTGCTCTGCCTCTGACCCTGCCCAGGTGAGAGTCTCACTGAGCCCAGCTGAGAGGAGCCTTGGGAAGCTGCTGCCTGCTCCTGGGAGGCAGCTGGGCTGGGACTGCCCTGGGAAGGACCTGCCAGGTTTTGGGGTGCATGCAGAGAGGTGCTGTCAGTGTTGGGAGGGGCCCTGGGCCATTTCCCAGGAGTGCTGAACACCCTGTGGCACCACGAGAGCTCTCAGGTACATCAAACTTTAATTTCTCCTCAGGGAGGAGATGTCCAGTGCCATGACTGGCATTTACTTTGGGTTTGTTTTGGTGAAGAGGTGGGCTTGGTAACTCCAGGTATATTGGATCCTACTTACTGCTATTTTGATCCTCAAGGTAAATTTGAGGCAGATGAAGTGGTCTAGGAATTGTGATTAATTCCTGCTGGTCAGAGCCCTAGTAGCCCTGCCTTGGCCAAAGCAGGTGTTGTCAAAGGGAGTTTTTGAGGACCACAAGCCTGGTGCATCCTTCATGCCAGCCAAGGTGCTGACAGACCCAGCACTGGCTGTGTGTCTTCTCACCCCTCCTGACTCCAGGCTTCATCTGTGGCTCAGCAGGACAGGACACTGCTGGCTGTCCTGGTCAGGAGATATTTGAGATATTCCCCCAAACATAAGATGTGCTGCATTCTAGAGCACATCAGGTATCAGAGTGCATTTTGATAATTGACGTGTTTGTGTTCTCTGTGTGTGTTTACACACAATGTTATTCTATAGGTGTAACTTTAGACTTCCTGCAATCCCCGGGAATGGTCTCATTTAACATCTGCAGCCCAGGCCAAAGCTGCAGCACATGTCTGCTCAAATATCAGCTTTCCATCATGCTAGCAGGTGCATTGGGGTCTTGGCCTCTCTTTTCTCTCTGCTGAGCACTGGGGCAGGTGCAATTGCATTATTCTTGCATGTTCATCAAGCTAATGAACACATTTGATGAAGTTTTTGGCTATGAATGAATGGCCAGGAATGAAACCCACTTGACTTAATAGTTATTTTTAAAGATGCTCTTAAGAGCTTCTGTAAAGTGGCTGTGAAATACATCTTAGTTTGCACAGTCTTCTGGAAATTTTGCTTCATGGTCCAGATAACTTGAGCATGGCAATGCCACTTCCAGGAGTTATAGATGTAATTAATTTAATCCATAAACTCTTTGTAGGAAGTTCTGTCTTTTTGTTCTGCGTTTGTATAGCACTAAGTACAACAGGGTCTTGACTCACAGCTCGTGTATGCTACCCCAAAACGAGCAATAAATATGTTTTACAGAGAAGGCAAGAGCTGCTGTGGAGAGGTGTGGGATGAGCCTCGCTGATGCCATCAGCAGCCTGGCCTGGCTGCCCGGGGGCAGGAGGAGCCTCGCTGGGCTGGGGTCTGTGTCCAGCAGGTCCGAGCTGGGGCCTGGGCAGGGCTGTCCCGGGCAGGGAGGGGCAGAGCAGGCTCTGCTGCCCCTGCTGCCCCTGCCCCAGGAGCACAAATAAGGCTGGGTTTGGCCAGTTGTCTCCTTTCTGACAGAGTATCCTCGGTGGTCAACAGCTCGTGATCGATCTTAAATGTGTCCTCTTTTCCTCTCAGGCTGAGTCCCTAAACTGTTGGGATGTGTGAATATGCTTTAAGCAAAGCACCATCCCTGTGCCAAAGAACAGAGCAACTGTGGCAAGGCTCCAGCCTTTGCACCTGTTCTGGTTTGCTCTTTGTGTGAAGTGCTGCATAATTGTCTTCTTCATTAGCTGCCTGCTGAATTCTGCTTTGCGAGGGATTAAAAACTCCAATGAATATGGATTATTTCAAATGTTTTCCTTTGGGACACAGTACTGAATGAAGATTTTTGGAGCTGTGTGTTTGTGTAATAGCAAGGGATGGAAGATGCCTTCCCCCAGCCTTTTCCAAAGTTTCCTCTTCAGAGCAGGTGTCAGACAGAGCTGATGTCCCCTCTGTGCCTCTGGGCAGGCACAGGGCTCTGATCCAGCTCACCCTGCAGCTGGACCTCCCTCAGGCAAAACCAAACCCTGGCTAGGAGTGGGAAGCTTCAGCACACACAAAACCAGTGTGTGAGTGATCTCCTCAAAGTCAGCAAGCCTCAGGCAGCCTCAAGCAGCTTCCATGTAGCAAACAGGGAGCAGGTTATGGTGCAGGACCCCTTTCACCGAAGAGGCCAGAGGCACATGCTGATGAAGTTTCTACAAAAATAGGGACATTTTCCTCCTCCAGTTACAATTTTTGAGTGCTTCAGGTTAATGTGACATCTGCAACAGCCAAGAAGCCTACAGAGATTTGTTTCTGTGGCACAGATGTTTAACAATCCAAATTTTATTTTCTGTCTGTTTGGACACTTTCTTGTCATCTGCTTTTTGTGCCTGTAACTGTGACAGTGCTGGGCTCAGGAGCTGTGAGAAAGTCCTGACACAGGGAAGGAAACCTGGTTTTTTCTCTAATTCAGCAATCAGTCTGCCACCACACTTTCCGCTCAAGTCTTTCCTCCTCCCTGGTGAAAGCAACATTTGATTTTCTCTCCTACTGGCATTGCAGAGCCAGTCTCATTGCAAGGGAGGGGGGTGAACTTCTTTTTGACCTCACTGGGAGATATCCTCCCAAAGTGCACAGCACGGCCCCTCTCCCCTGCCCCTGCCCAGAAGGGAACAGCCAGGCCCTTCTCTCCAGGCCATAAATCTCAGCCCTTCACTGCTCTGCAAGGGTACTCTTCCTCTCCAGGTGAAGAATCACATGCCCATAAAATTTAGTAATGTAAACACGGCAGACGTGGTCAGAATCCTATTTGGACAGATTTATAGCCTGACTGTGGAGCAGCAACCTTGCCTGGGCTCTGTGCCAGCAGTAATTAATATGCATCCTGGGCTGTGTTTTCCTTCTGGACAGTGTCCTTCTGCATGCTTGTGTGTTGGACTGGAAGCACGAGAGCCTGCTGTCTGCTGAGAGACTGTCCTGGGGAGCTGGAAAGCTGTGGCCCTGCAGGTTGTGTGGAAGGGAGGGAGAGTGGACAGCCAGGTTTGGAGAGCAGCAGCTCCCTGGCACGTGTGAGGCCTCCAGGTAGCTGGCAGTGAGCCTTTGTGCAGGATGGTCACAAAGCCAGCTGAAGTGTGCCACGTTTCTGCCTGCACCCAGGTGAAGAGGTGCTGGAGAAACCCTCTCTGTTGACACTGAGCAGCTCTCTGCTCTCTGTGCCGTGGTTGTGGGAGGCTGTGGTTGTGCTCAGCTGCACATACCTACACTAAAGCTTTGCACACAATTTCCCTGCTGCTTACTTGTTCCAGTCTAATTGATTCAGCCCAACATGTCCATGTAGGCTTCACTCAGCGAGTGCTTCCACGGGGTCTGTACGTCCCCCAAAGCTGTGCTGGGCTCTGCTGAGGAGAGCTGGGTGTGCACTGGCACTGCCTGGAGTCTGCCATGGCCCAGAGGAACCCAGGTGTCTGTCACAGGGATTTATCCCCAGTAAACCCTCCTAGCAGCAGCGGGGCCAGCAGGGTCCCATCCTGCTCTGCCCCAGGCTGGCAGGAGATCAGATGAGGGTGGATCAGGTTGCCTCAGTATTTACCTCCTGTCCTGAAATGCTGGGTGAAGCCACCATTTTATTTTCTTATCTTATGGCTTTCTTGGAGCAGCACTGGTGTCCTTTGCTCTCCTCCTCTTCCAGGTGTTCCCACCCAGAGGTGCCACAGGAGGTGCCACCTCTCCAAGCTGCCCAGACTTGCCATTTTCCAGCCTTTGCTCTCAGGCCATCTCTTGGGTATTCATTTGCAACTCCCCACTTCAAAAACATTGAAAAGTAATGAAGGAATTAAAGAAAAATGCAGAGAGGGTAGAGAAACAGACCCATTTTATGGGTCATTCCAGTGCCATTCCCAGCGCTGGAACTGAGCACAGATTTTCAGCTTGGGCCCTCACTCACATATGAAATCCATTCTCATTATCACCCTTGGGGTGAATCCTTCCCTTTTCTCACAGTGCTCATGTATGGGGGACTTTGGGCATTGTGAGCCCTCAGCCTCTGTTGGTAGGATCACAATACAAAATTTGTCTCTAATTAATGACCAATGACCTCGTGCCATTCAAGACTATCTGGCAAGTGGTGAGCAGAAGATGCTGGCACATTAAAATCTGTCACTGTCAGGGTCTGAGTTTGAAGCAAGCCCTGTTGCATTGCTGGGTTGTTTGTCCTCTCATTAATGAGATTTCTCTGCCCTTTCTGTCTCGTTTGGCAAACACAGTGCTGGTCAGCCAGCAATCCTAGAAACGCAGTCCTTAACAACAAAGCCAGTGTGGTTTCCCTCGCCCAGTGCTCGGTGTGCAGCTGTGGTGTTTTCCCAGCAGCAAGTGGCTGCTGCAGCCCGGGCAGGGCGAGGGGCTCGGGGCCCTGCCGAGCCTGGGCTGCGTGGGGCTGGTGGGGCCAGGGCCAGGCTGTGCCTCCAGCAGCTCCCAGGGACTGCCCAGGGGCTGTTCCTGTGTGTGGGACAGTTCAGTGCTCACGTGTGTGTCTGAAGCCCTGGAGACTGGGCTGCCAAGGCTGTGCCTCTCTGTGGTCGAGGCACTCTCACTGGATGGAAGGCTCGGGCAGCAAAAGATTCTGTGCTCTGTGACCCACTGCACATCATCCCAAAATACTGGGCCAGGGGCAGTTTTACAGCATCTGTACAGGCCAAATTACTTCTTTGTAAAGAAGCAGATTAGGTGAAAGGACTGGTTTTCTGATTGATGACTTAAGCTGTATTGACCAAGTGACAGCCACTCTGAAAGGCTGGTTGCCATGGGATTGCCCGATACCTTCAGGGGGAAAAAAAGGAAATAAAAATAGTTTCTTTGGGTTCAGCAGTTGATGGTGCAGCAGGCTTGATGGCAGGGCTTGTGCTCTGGTCTGGTTTGTACTTTCCCTGCTGCTGACAGAGCTCTCTGGTGGTCTTTGGGATTTCAGGGCAGGTGGGGAGAGGTGGCACTGGGGTGCTCCGGAGCGCCGTGCCCATGAGCAGCACCCCCATCTGGGAAAGGCCTGAGGAAGCTGTGCCCTGGCGGAGCCTCCATGTCTGCACCCCCACAGTGCCAGCATTTCTGAGCCTTAGCTGGACTCTGCGCAGGAAGGGCACCAGGTTCTCTCCTCTCCTGGGCAGCTGTCCCAGCTGAGCCCACCAGGGCTCCTCAGCCGATTCCCAGAGCAGCTGGGGTCACTGCGTGGTCCCGCACAGGCAGCAGGGCTCCTGAGCCTTTGCAAAGGTGCACAGATGTGGGGAATGGCAGGTTACTGCTCTTTGGGGTGAGCAATGCACACTACATTCAAAATGACCAAAGCGGTCTAAATATAGAGATAAGAGCAGGGCTGTAGTTGAGATTTCTGAGCAAATGCTTCCCCCACTGCTGGGGGAAGGCTATAAGGGTGCTTAAGCTGTCAAATTTGCTCTCTTTAGATTTGTTGAATGATACAAGGAGGTTTGTGTGGAAGGTGTTCATATTAGCAGCACTAACAATGCCAAGGCCAGAGGAACGTGGGGGTGTTACCTGTGGGGTCCATCTTCAGTGTAGACCAGCAGACTTCTAAAACTCTTGCCACTCCCCTCTTGTCCCCTTCCCATTATCAACATTCAGGGAGATTCCTGGGAAAGGAGTTCTCTTAAAATTTCATGCTCTCATGTATGTACAAACCATTCCTGGGGCTCGCACCATTGCAGAGAGATGTGGAGTCATCAGGATGACAGATGCTAAAGGTTCCTGAGCTTCTCAGAGGAGAGCTGCTCACTGACTGCAGGACAGGGGTGTGCAGGAGGATTAGCACTCAATAAATCCATCACAGGAGTACCACGATGTTATTACTTGGGTTTGGAATATCCTGAAATATCTCCCCACCTTGGCAATTTTGCATCATTGATGTACTCTCAGCTGGATAATATCACTTTCTAGAAATGGATCAGATAAACTGAGCAGTTTTAAGAGTGTCTGTCTCTATTATTCATATATTTCTTCAATTTGGATTCCAGGAGAAATAATAATATTCTCTAGGGGCGCCATTCATTCATACGTTCACAACACAGCCCCAGCTGCAAGCCCCAATAAAACACAATGCTCTTAATTAACAACCTCAGGGAGCATGGCATCAGGCAGCTACTACCAGCACCTTAGAACAAAGTACACTTGGAACCAGGTGCAGCTATTTACCAAAAGCTTCCAGAAAGCCAGCAGTAAAACTGTTTGTTTTTCCAGCACATGTTGTGCACTCACTGTTATTTCTCTAGATGGAAGAAGCAATCTGAGACACTAAAAATACACACCTTAGACCAACAGAGCTGTAAAATGATGCTAAATAAACAATAACTCGGGGAAATCTTCCTCATTACAGTTTTATCTTCTGGGAGAGGCAGAAGAGGTTATGGGGCAGGAGTTTATTTAAAGGGGGGCACTGGGCAGTGCTTGGGGATGTCCCTTAGCAGAGAGGACAGCCGGGGGACACAGCAGGACAGCTGCCTTGGGAGCTCTCTGCTGTGGGATGTGAGCTATGAAATCTGTCCTTTGAGATGAGCTCAGCTTCCAGAGCAGCCACAGAGGAGGTGCAGTTTGTGTTTCCCCTGGGCAGTGAGGTGCAGAGCAGAGCTGGGGATGGAGCACAGCGCCCAGGGGTGCTCTGGGCAGCTGAGGGGTGCCAGGGAGCGGCTGGCTGGAGGCCCGGGGCACGGGTTGTGTTGAGGACAGGCTGCAGAGGGGCTGTGAGCATGAGCCACATTGGCTGTGGACCTGGGGCTGGGGAAGGCCCCGTGTTCCCTGCAGGCTGTGGGTTGCACTGGTGGCACAGTCTGGCATGGTGTATAAGCTGCAGCTGCAGAGTGGCTTTGAAGCAGTGCTGTTCCCTGTTTCAGACCCAGGGACAATGGAAAAAAGTCACTTTTCCTAAAATAGCTGGCATGTCAAAACCTAGATTTTATTTATTGACCTTTCCAAAACCCATAAAAAGAAGTCCTTTTACAGAAGTGGCCGCAGCCCCGTGCCTGGCTCCAGAGGCTGGGGAGGCGTGTGGGACCCAGCATGGCTGCTGCTGGAGGCACTGAACCAGACATGGGATCTGGGCCCTCGAGCATGGCTTGTACATAATTCATTGGGGTGTTTTTTTGAAAAGACTTTTGCTCTGTCTTGTGTCAGCCACACGCTCCTGGCTCAGTTGAACTGCTTATTCTTTCACTTAAGCTCTGCCCTTGTTCTGACAAAGGGTTTCTAGTGGTTCAGTTTTTGTTACTAGCAGCCTGTAGAAAGCTGTAGACGCAGACGTTATTTTCCTGGTAATGCAGAATTTCACTGTGCTGGGGTATTTTTTCAGCCTGTCCGTCAGACAGATAGAACAGGCTCCTTTCTTCTCCACTGTCAGATTTTTCAAAGGCTCTTCCAAAGCAGGTGCATAAATTAAAACAAAATAGAAGTCAGAAGTCAGAGGAAAACTCTTAAGTCTGTACCCTACTGAGAGGGATTATGGGGAGTGGAAAGTATGAGTCATGGCACGGCTACTTCTTGGAGCAGAGCTAATGCAGCTCCCGCAGGGCAGGGTCCTCCGGAGGGGCAGCCTGCTCCCCTCTTTAAAACCCATTCCTACTCCTGCAAATTTGATCACAGTTAAAAAAAAAAAAAGGAAACATGTTGGTGAGATGTACTTATCCTTTGATCTTTCCCTAAAGTCTGGTTTCTTGGCCGGATTTCCAGGTATTTCAGTACTGAGAACGTGGCAGTATTTTAACTCTATTTTGGCAGTTCAGCTGCTGTGCTCTGGGATTTATCCTGGCTGCCCTTTATCTCCGCAGCCACACTTGCCCGTGGAACCTGAATTAAATGCCCAGGGCTGACACTGCCTCTGCTGATTGTCCCCTTCGGTGTGGCAGTGTGCCCCGTGGCAGGGAGGTGGCCCTGCTGCTCTCCTGGGTGCCCCACGGACATTCTGGTTAATGTTCCTCCCCTTGCACAACACTGCACAAATATTGAGCTCTGTAAATATTAACTGGGAAGATGAAGGTGCAGTGAGGCTGGAAGTCAGCTCTGGGTTGCATTTATCTCCCTCAGTGCAGGGAAGTGCAAGGGACATCTGGCACATCCCATACAGGCGTCCCATCCACACCCCTGAACCGTGCAGCCACGACCTGAAATCAGAAATATTCCTCATGAAATTGGCCTTTTTCTGCTCTGATCCCCTGAAATCTTTTTTTCAGCCTTTCCCCATCAATGTGCTGTTTTTCCTTTAGGAACCCTTGGGATCCCAGCATACAGAGCCTTGAGTTTCACAGTTCCTCATGAGTGGGGAAGGGGGAATGTCACAATGCTCCCTCCAAAGGAGGGCAGCTGGGTTTGCTTTCCCAAACTGCGTTTGCTTTCCCACCCCCTCAGGCTGAGTTTAAACCTGGTTCCTCAGGGGAGGGTGGATTTGGTTCCCTGTGTGCACTGGCCAGGGCAGGCTGAGTCCCAGTGAAGGTGTTAGAAAACAGCTTAAACAGATTATTTGGCTAAATGGTTCACTTCACTCCTATGGTGCTTGGAAGTTGAAATTAGAAATGGGTGTAATTATGGATAGGACAGCCTTGTTGAGCAGTGTCCTTGCCAGTCTGGAGTTTTGGTTTCAGAACAGCTGTCTGTAGGTTTCCACCGCATCTCAGACTTCCTTGCGTGCAATTTGGATTTCAGCAGGGTTTTTCTGAATTTGGATTTTCAGCAGGCACAGATGCTGCCTGCAGTTGACACAGGTATGTGCAGCACCAGAAAGGTGCCAGCAGACTTGCTGAGTCCCAATTTCCCTCAGAGCTGGACAGAGGAAGACCTTAATGCTCCATCCTTCAGCAACACTATCAGAGCTGGGGTCCACCTTGTAATATCCTCACTGAAAAATTCAGGATCTGCAAGCCAAGTGCACTGGTCACTGCTTGGTGAGTGAGCTGCAGATGAGGGGTAATAGGGGCAGTGCCAGCTTGCTGCCATCAGCCTGGACCTTCCCAACAGAGCAATCTGAAAAGGCAAAGAACCAAGAACCCACAGCCAGTCTGTACTTGTGAAAATTTCTGAGGTTAACAAGGACTGTCTCAGTCTCAACTTTCACAAAGACAGGTTTAATGGAAATGAAAAAGCAAGGCTTGTTTGTAGGGCTGGTATTTTTACCCCAGACAAACCCAGGAGATGGATTAAACTGAGGAATGCCTTGTTCTTCAGTTTATTCTCAAAAAAACAACACACATTCAGAGGGTTATAATTTTTCTGTTAAGTTTACCATGCTATCTTTGTTAGCTTCATTCCTGGTGATTCACTTGTCACAATAAGAACCCGGCTGAGGCAAAGCACGGCAGCTCCGTGGCTGTCGGGGTGTCCTGGCTGCCGGCCCCTCTGCAGCTCCTCGCCCCGAGCTCATCCACGTGGGACAGTCTGGGGGCACTCTGAGTGCCACTCTGCCGTGTTGGCCCAGCCTGGCGCTGCCTGTGTCCCCTCCTGGTGGCAGTGCCACCGCCCGCAGCCGAGGGCAGCTCCCTGCGCAGCCAGGGCTCGCTTGGAGTGGAACGTTCAGGTGCCAGTTACCCAGAACCCGGGGGGCCAAGGTGTTGAGTGATGTGCTAGCCGGTGGTGACAGCTGCAGTGACAGCTCCTGTGGCTGTGCTCTCGCCTTTATCCCCCCTCTCCATCCTCCCCCAGCTGCATCTCCTCCATTTCCGCCTGCCCAGCCCAGGCCAGCGTTCCCCCTGCAGCAGAGGGCTTTGTGCCAGGCAGGCCTCTTCATCCCTTACTCTGGATCTGGCCTGGAGGTGCCAGGGCCGTGACTGTCCTTTTCCTTGCTCCTGGGCCCCCCTGTCCCTTTCCTTGCTCTCCTGTCATGCAGTGTCCCAGCTGTGAGCGCCTCCAGCCCCGCTGAGTGCACAGCCTGTGCTGATTGATGCCAGCTCAGGGTCTGGCACAGCAGTGCCAATGCTTGGGTAGCTGGAAAAAAACACATTCCTTGGTATGATTTTCAGTGAGACAGCCCAGCAGTTCGAGGTTATGATGCAAATACTTTTGTGCCAGCGCTTACCTCAGCTGTGCTGAGTTCACACGTCACAGCAGTGGCAATGGTCTCCTTCGTGCTGACTAACACGATCATGAAGGCTGTGGCTGGTTCCACCTCTTCAGAGCTTGACTCACCAGCTTTGTTCAGAGGATCAGTTGCCAAATTTGAAGTTAGACTTTATGAATCATATTTATTTATATTAGGGTAGCGCTTGGGAGGTCTAGCCCTGGGCCAGGAGCCCGCTGTGTTAGCGAGGTGCTGCACAGCATCCTGGCCCAAAGGGCAGGGAAAGGCAGGAATCACCCACAAAGATGGGGAATACCATTTGTTTTCTTCCAAGTTGTCATAGGAGATGCTGGGAAGGAGAGAAAGCTTTTGCTTTCCTGGATAGGGGAGGGTGCCACCCCACTGTGCTGCAGAGAAAATATTCCCTTTCCATACTGCCGCTAAAACCAGCTACTGGTGTAAGATGGATAGAGGGGTTTAGGTTTTAATGGCTTACCATGACTCTTTCATAGCAAAAACTTCTTTCTGAGGAAAAGATAAATGCTCCTAGCATTGGCAAATTAGTGCATTATCCCCTAGATTAATTACTGTAAAATAAATAACGAGCACCATCAGGTGCTCATTATTTATTCAGCTACCTCGGTGGGTAGCAGGCTGGGGGTGTGCCGGGGTGCAGGGGGAAGCACAGAGCCGTGGGCTGGGTCTGGGCACCCGGCTGGGCAGGGAGGGCAGGGCAGGGCAGGGCAGGGAGGAGCTGCTCCCGCAGGGAACCACCGCACCTCGCTGCTCTGCTGACACGTGTTCACACTTCCCAGCTCAGTGGCACCTCCGTAGCATTCGCTGTGCTCTCAGGCAACTCCAACTCCTTTTTTATCTCTCAGCAGTAGTGAAAACTCCTTCCTTTCTAACCAGTTCACTGGCTGGATCCCCCCGACCTGTGGGCTGTGCTACGCCCATGGTTCCGAGGCTGCCCCGCAGGGGGATGCTGATCAGCAGCCTTTCCACAAGGAAAAGTATGTAGAAAAGGCAATTCTTGTCTACACGTGTAGAGCCAGTGAGTTCAGCAGTGCCAGGCCAGGGTGAGCTTGGCCCCAGGCAGTTATTCCTGCAGCTCTCCCAGCCTCGTGCAAAAACCCAGCGGGATAATTGACAGGTCTGGGTGTCTGCTGCTGCCTTGTTTGCTTTTGCCTTCCATGCCTTACCCTGGCTTTGAAATGCAAATTGCAAACTTTATGTGGTCCGTCAAAGGGAGTTTGAGTTATTTTGATGTATTTTTGATGTGCTGCGGAGCATCACAAACTTTGAGGTTTACTTAGGAAGGTAAGAACCGCTTCTCATCAAAGATGACAGCGCAGGAAGGGGCTGAGGGAACGCAGTGAGGGCTGAAAGCTGCAGCATCACCATGTGGAGCTCCAGTGCTCGCAGGGAGGCTCAGGCATCAGCGTGTCAGGTGTCACCTCCTCAGCCCTCCTCTCTGCTGGCGTTTGCCAGAGGGTACCTGGAGCTGGGGTGGTGTGGGACGGGTAACCGGCTTTATTCCATGCCGTGCTGCTGCTGCACAGCACAGCCCCTCTGTTGGCTCTGTGCGTGTCCCTCTGCATGCTGGGCTGTTTAAACATCGTGGTGTGGTGGGCAGAGCTGGCCCCATGCGTGGTGGGGAGCACAGAGCCAGCCCTCCAGCTCTGGGGAATATTTTAGGCACTGGTGTAAGACAAATGAGAAGTGCCGTTCCTTCAGTGGGCTACAGAAACTGGGTTGTATTGAAAGAAATGTTATATAAGGGCCTAAAATTAGCAGGATGGAAAAAGAAGTCTGCTAAATACTCCCGTCTCTCTGTTGACACAAGCAGACTTCCACCAGAAGGGGTGGGCTCCTTAATTATAGTTTTCTGACGTATTCTGGAAATTAGGGACTGAAAGAGACCATGGGCTTGGGTTGCCCACCCCAGTGAGGGGATGATCCAGACAGCCCTGACCTGTAACTCCCTCCCCATGTGGGGTCTGTCCTGCTGTGCCACTGCACAGAGGGGTGGGAACGGGTCCTGTCCCATCTCCATGGGAGGGAACCCTGTCACCAGCACAGCTGGCATCGAGCGGGCAAACGGAGCTGGTGGTGGTGGATTCTTGGAGGGAGCAGTGTGGGAGCCATCAGCTGCCCCCCGAGGCAGGTTATCCATGGATGGGCATCCCTGCAGGAGGACACAGTGGCCTCTTTGCCCCTGCTGGGCACCCAAGCAGACTGAGTGATTTTCTGGGGACCCAGCTGTTGAATTTGAGCCTGCTGTGCAGTATGGCTGAGGTTTGTTCTCCTGGATTTCAGCTCTGCCAGCAGCCTGGCTCGTTTGCTCTTCATGATTTGTCCCAAAAGCTGCAGCCTGAGTCCTTCCTCGCCCTTAGACAGCAGTTGTGTTTTGCTCTTTGTCCGGAGGGTGGGTGCCGGGGTGTTGCTGTTTCCCGGAGCCCCGGGCACAGCCCAGCCCTGCCCCCGGCCGGGTTTGGCCGTTCCGGTTGCTGCGAACAGCTCGGGCAAGGAGCGAGCAGTGCGGGGGAGCACACCGCGTCCCGAGGGCTGCTGCTGCGTCCCGGCCCGTGCCTGCCTTACCGGCCCGTGCCCAGCATCCCGGCCGTGCCCATCGTCCCGGCCGTGCCCATCATCCCGGCCGTGCCCATCATCCCTGCCCGTGCCCGCATCCCGGCCGTGCCCATCATCCCTGCCCGTGCCCATCATCCCGGCCGTGCCCGCATCCCGGCTGCGGGAGCGCCGCTCCCCCGGCTGTCATTCCTGACGGAAAACATCCATTCCGCTCCCGCCCACGCGCCGGCATCGCAGGAAATCACTTTATATAGAGGTGGGAACCACACTCCGCAGCCGCCCCGCGCCGGGGCTTGCCTCGCACATGGCTCCCAGCACCTCCCCAGGGCCAGGAGGAGGAGGAGGAAGCCCGGGCCCTGGCTCCGGGAGTGCCCGGCCAGGGGGCCCTCGGAAGGTGCGCCTGAGCCCTGCCCCGCACAGAGCCCTGCACGGAGCCCCGCACAGAGCCCTGCACAGAGCCCTGCACAGAGCCCTGCACAGAGCCCTGCACAGAGCCCTGCCCCGCACAGAGCCCTGCACAGAGCCCTGCACAGAGCCCTGCACAGAGCCCTGCCCCGCACAGAGCCCTGCCCCGAGCCCTGCCCCGCACAGCACAGAGCCCTGCCCCGCACAGAGCCCTGCACAGAGCCCTGCACAGAGCCCTGCCCCGCACAGAGCCCTGCCCCGAGCCCTGCCCCGCACAGCACAGAGCCCTGCCCCGCACAGAACAGGACCCTGCCCCTGCCCAGAGCTGCTCATCACACTCCCAGCCTTCCCCAGGCCCTGGGAGCTCGGCTGCTGCAGCTGCAGGTGCTGGAACAGTGGCCAGCAAAGCTGTTTTCCAACTGAAAACTGTATTTCAGCAAAACAACGTGTTTGGATTTGGTTTTGGGAGTGGGTTCATTTGGGATTTTTTTCCCCTGTAGATCATTTGGATTGATTTCCCACTCCCCCAACCACTGAAATCACTTGGAAATACTTGTGCAGGAATTTGTGGGAAATGTCGTCCAGTGCCTCGTATGCCCGTTCCTCCCTCTGCTCTGAGATCCCAGGACTGAACAAGCTTTCCTTGGGTACCACATCGGTTCATGAAGGGAGGAAGCCACGTAGTGAGTGAAGTTCAGGACTTCTTGTCCAGAGGTGGAGATTAAATTGGGAGGTATTCACACATTCGATGCCACAGCTGAGAGAATAAGAATCCAAGAACTAAAGCTGTGAGTCTTTATAACCTGAACAAAAACTGTTTGTGTTCCTTGCTCAGCACGTGGAGGTCCCCCCGTGCAGGGTCTGCTCAGAGCAGCACTGGGGGCAGGTCATGGGTCTGTTCAAGGTCTGAGTGCTTGCCAGGAGCCAGGGACTTCCATTCCTCCTTCCCCATCGCTTTGCTGGGACACTGCTAAGAGCAAAATGGGAGATTCACTGATGAGAATGGGCTGAGCTATGTATAGCAGAGGATCATAAATCACCTGCTATCTCAAGTTTTTGTTTTGAAGTTTAAATTCAGACAATGGAAAATAGTGCTCCCAGATCAAATAAACATTCTCTTTCTATTGACAGAAAAGTAAACATGAGCTGCTTAAATATCTGTAGAGTATAATTTATTAATCACATGAGAATGACAAACACAAGCTCACTGTGATCCCAAGAAAAATATGAGTCTCGGGAGTGTACGAAAGGCTGGGAGAGGTCAGGACTGTTAGAGCTGGAAAATGAAACAGTTGTGGTTTCCAGGCTGGGATGTGGCACGTAGAAGGCTTTAGTGTCTCCAGACTGCACTGGATAGAGGATAAATCAATCCGAAAGTCTGCATGTATGTATATTTATTTATTTATTGAGCAGGTACACGTACAACACCTGTATTTATAGACATCACAAACCTGCTGACCGTCTCCCACCTCCGGGCTGTGCTCACCCACTCGATCTGCCTGGGAGTGCCAGACTGTTCCTGCAGTGCAGCTCACGGGGCTCTCTGGGGCTGCAAGTGCAGATTCATGGATATTTGACCAGCCAGGATAAAAGATGGGCTCAAAATTGCAAATGTTTTCTGGCAAGAGAAAACAGCACAATTTCCAGTTTGGAGCCGTTCAGCTTTATCCTGAAAGCATATGCAATATCTCTGGCATTGCATTGCTCCATAATTTTTAATTATCCTCCCAATCACCATCCAGTGGCTGGGAGTCTGTCACTGGATCTTTTCTGCCTTTGACTGGTGTGCTTGGAGCAGCAGGAGGACTGACCACCTCCTTCCCAAGGCAAACCCCAGAGGCTGGGAGGGAGCTGCACTCCCTCTGGGCAGGGCTCTGGGGCTCCCTGCTCCGTGCTCACACTGCTGCCTTCAGCACAGCTCCCAAGGCTTTTTCACTCTGTGTCGTGCAAGGGCCAGACTGAAACGGTATTTTATCTGCAAAGACTCTAAGAAGTGACTAAGTCATGGCTCTGCTCAGCACATGGTCCCAAGCATATAAATCCGTGAAGGAAAGTTTAGGAAAATAGTGAGTTAACTCTTACAAATTTTCCATTTCCCATGATACTGACATCAGTCAATTTCTGTTGTACTGGGAAAAAAGTCACCCAATCCTTGAGAAAACAAATCAAATATAAATCCTGAGAACTGTGCTTTTCTTCTTTAGAAAAAAATCTCTGCCGAGATAGAGCTTTAGAGCTTCCTTTTGATTTTGGAGAGAACCAATTTAGAAAATAGCTGGAAGGTGGTTTCCACTAGCCATAAATCCAAAGAGCTTTGCCAGTTTTGTCTTTTCAATTACAAAATGAGACTTCACTTCGGTTGTGCTTACAATCAAGATCTCGCTTTCCAAGCTCTCTCCAGATACCTTCCAATTCCAACACTTCAGGCAGCTTCTTCCCAAAAAAGGGCTCAAACCTCTTTTCTGCCACATGACTGCCCCCAATCTCCCCCTTTCAGCCATGGGGATGCCGGATTTGCAGATGTGGTGATGGTTTGCCTCTTCCCAAACAGCATCAAGCTGTGCAAGGTGAGTGGAGCAACTTGCAGGAGGAATGCACCTGGGCAGTCACATCCCAGATGCAAAGGGCCACCACCAGTTTGTCCCAGCTGTGGCCTTAGCGAAGCAGGATGAGGTTGGGCTGGCTGTTTTTCCTCTTGTCCAGCCCTCCAAGGTCAGTGACGTGACCGTGACCCAGCTGCCAGTCCAGTGACGTGGCTCCTCAGAGACCCCTGGCTCCAGCAGGGAAGGGGGAGCCCTGCCAGGACACTGTGCCCTTCTCCAGCTCTGGGCTCACAGGAGTGATGTGTCCAGATCTGCTCAGAAACCCTGCAAGGACTGTGCTGTGCTCCCAGCCCACCCTGCCATGCCCAGCCACCTGCCACTGCAAGAGATCCACTGTGGTGTTAAGGGAAACCCAGCACTAAAATCATCACTACTCAAAGGGTAGGCATTGAATTTTTTTTCCAAAACTAGAAGATGAGATGGTGAAATCCTCTGGCTGCCTCTGAGCTTTGCTCTTGCTGGGTGGGAGGGCTGACCTTTCTGTGCTGCCCAGTCTGGACTCTTTCACAGAAAGCTTCTGCTTTTCTTCAGGCTCCAGCATCTTTCCCAGCCCTCCTTTGCCTCCCACCATCAGCAGGAGCCACATGCACATACTGTCCTGCTTCATCTTTCGAGCAACTTCAGATGCAGAATTCTGAAGGGAAAAAAATGAGTTCTCTCAAACTGGACATCTCTGTGACCTTGAGTTAGTTTAAATAAACAATTGTCTTTTAAGGTCTTCCCACCAGTGAAGACTTGTCTTTCTGTCTGCCAGTGCAGTTCTTAATGCTGCTGGTTTCCCTTCCAAAAGCTGACAAGCAGAAAAACAAGCTCCCTTCTCCCTTCCCTCTTTCCCCTCTGTACCTCCAGGTCGTGCAGGATGGCTGAGTTCCCCCTGCAGTTGATTCCAGGGTGTTAAGGCACCCTGGGTGTTATTTGGAGATGCTGCTTTTGGAGAGATGCAGGAGCCCCAGAGAGGTGGGAATGGCCCCGTGTGGGCAGGGCAGGGCAGCCTCTGGCACAGCTGGCTGCCCACACTGAGGAGGTTTTCCTTTCCAAGCTCTGCAGTTTCTGTCCAGAGCAGAGCAGCATTTCTCCAATGTTGTCATGTCCTCATTTTTGAAACGGGAGAGTGCAATTCAAAGGGAAGAGGTGACTCACCCCAGCCTGCACTGGTGGGAGCGGCAGGGTCAGCAGGAGCTGACCCCTTGGTTTCTGCCTCTAAAATGATGTCCCTTTCCTTCTGTCTGCTCACTGGCACAGCTTGAGGAAAAGACCTCCAGCAGCTGTTAGATGAATTTTCATCAGGCTAGGCAAGAGGAGAATAAAGAACGGAGAAACAGAGACAGGGAGGGGAATACATCAGGAGGGGCATCCTGGGGGTTATCCCAGAAAAGTTTAAAAGGAGCAGTTAGGGAGGCTGAGTCTTGTTTGATGCATATCTGGAGCTGTGAGAAAGGAAACCTCACTCCTGTTTTTTTTTCAGGGAAGCAGGGCTGTTCAATCTGCATAAATATGTAGGATTTCATCAGAGAAATGCCTAAGTGTTTTGTCAGTTTTTCCTATTAATTGGGTCATCTTAGTGGGGCCCCTAACTTTGATCCAGATCAAACAGGGATAAGTCTGGATATCAGGAGCAGGAGCTGCTTTCAAAGGAGCAAGCTGTGAGCTGGAATTGCTGCTGAATCTGATGGAGCAAATACCCAAGCCATGCACAGAGCCCAGGACCTTAGGCCAAAAGACTTTAAATGGAGACATAAAACAAGAGGTGGAGATCTTGCAAAAGGAATTAAAGTAGATCTAAGGCAGCAAGAGACTTTGCAGAAGGAATTAAAATAAGATTAGAGCAAATTCTAATAAAGAGCTGTAGGCTTAAAAAAAAAAAAGAAAAAAAAAGAAAATAAGTGAAAGGAGCATCTGGAAGATTCCCAGAGAGGCTGCAAGAAGCCCTGCAGGCAGAGCTGAGCCTGTGCTGGGCAGCTGAGCACGGGTGCAGCTCCCTGGGGACTGCAGAGCCACAGGACCTCTGGCCATGCAGAGCCTGCTGACCCAGGGGGGCTGCAGCGGGGAGGGAGGGGGCAAAGGGCAATCAGACCTGGGCTGACATGAGCCCTGCTAACTCCAGACCAGGAATTTGTTGCAATTTTCTTTACTGTGAGCCCACAGAGGCCCTGAGGAGAGGTCAGACTATCTCCATGCAGGCAGTCTTTGAGGGAAAAGAGTTCCTGAGGGGATTTACTGGCTGAGCTCAGAGCCCTGAAGCCATTCCCAACCACCAGCAGTGGTGGGCTGGCTCTGCTGGTGCTGCAGAGCTGGAGAGACGTCCATGGACCAGGGCTGCGGAGTTAGGGGGAGAAAAGCAAGCCCAGCTGAATTCCTGGTGCCCACAGGGGCTTCCCAAGTGCCTTGGCCTTGGATCAGCCTGGACTTTGCTGGGTCTGAGCTGTAAGGCAGGGGCGTGTGCGATCTGCAGGGAACAGGGACATCCCTCTCCTGGCAGGGGCACCTCAGGCCTGAGCAGCCTCCAGGAGTGGGCAGGGGGGGCACCGCCCCTGTGCCCCGCTGCAGCCTGCACGGGGAGGGACAGCAGCTGGCACACCAGGGACCCTGCTCTGCTCTCAGGCCACCTGGAGCCTTTGGGGTCAGTGCTGGCTGCAGCTGGGGGGAAGGAAGGTGCTGCTCCTTGCTTTCCTCAGGTACAGCACGGGGAACAAATCCTTGTGGCTGAGTGGGTTTCCAGGACTTGCACACTCATGGGAATTAAATGAAGTGCCAGGGAGCGCTGGGACAAACCTAAGCCTTGGTTATTCTGTATGTCCAACATACTTGTTTTGATAAAGATATTAGCAACTTCTAGATTCTTCCTGGTAATTAGATGCCAATCTTGTACAAGGTCTCTCTTTCTGTGTAGTGAAATTTCATGTTGTTATCTTGCAGCAAGGGACCATCTCTGACTGACAGCACAAGAGCTTTGCAGCAACAAGAACTGGTAGGAGCTTGGCAATTAGAGCCTATAAATGGCATCTCCTTTGAATGCTGGATAATTTAAAGTGATTAAAGACAGATTAGCCAGGCACAACAAGTGAACAAAGGAATGGATGGCAGGGGCGTGCCCCAAGCTGCTGCATTGCTGCTGCAGGACCCTTCCTTTTGATGGCCAGGAGTGGAGTGGGGTTTGAACAGCAGGCTGGAGCCCTCTTGGGAAGTGGAGGAGGCTGAGGGGGCCAGTGGCCACGTGGCTGAGTGCTGAAATCCAGACTGATGTCCTGTGGCCCTCTCCTCCCCCTTGCAGCCCTCTCAGCTTTGCCTGCAGTGTGCTCTGGCAACGCTCATGCATTGTTTGGTTGAAATCATTTCTAGCTGCCTTGTGAAATCCTCCCTCCTCTCATCAAGGCAAGTCAAATGACCTGAATACTAAGCTGAAGAAAGCCAGTGATGAATGTCTTGTGCAGTACTTTCGTAGCTGGTGCTTCCACCCCACCTCTGTCCCTGTTTGTGCAGGCTGGGCATGTCTTGGATGTGGCACGGTGTCTTCTGGGAGAGTCCAACAGCTCTGCAGGCCTTGTTCACAGGGCTGCTACTGTTCATTAATCTTTAAACTGTCTGGTAACTCTTGTGGCAAGAATTATGTTTGGTTGCTTATCAGCCTGTCAAAATTTCCCTTGATGGCTGCTTCGTAAACTCACACAGATCCTATCAGCTGTCCCTGCTTCAGGCCTCTGCAAAACCTATTAAAACAACAAATATGCTGGGAAATTCAGTGTAAAAGTTGGGGTGGTTGGTATGAGAGCGTGGCTTTTGCAGCAGAGACTCTTGCTGGGAGGCTGTTCCAGGAGTCAGGAAAGTTTGGGTGTTTGCCTTGCTGAATGCCTTTGCCACATCTCAAGGGAGCTGTTGTGTGTCCAGAGCAGGAGCTGAGGGGCCAGGAGGGACCTCTGCTGACAGCAGCCTCCTGCCAACCCGAGGCCCTGACCCTGGGCAGACTCTGAAAGCTCCTGGCTACCAAGGGATGTGCACTGAGGGTGGTTCTTTGCAGGACCTCAGGCAGCTCAAGTATCTGCTGATTTTTCTTAGATAACGTCTCTGGGCCAGGAGCTTTCAAGCTGCATCAATAACAGCTGAATTTTCGGTGAGTCTGGGCAGCACGTGGGGTTTCTGTTGCTCTCAGTTTTGGGATGCTCACCAAACTCTGTGAGGCCTGTGCTGTCAGCAGCACCGGAGAAGCTGCAGGCTCTGAGTGCTCCTGCCCCCACTGCTGTGCTGCAGCTCAGCATTTCTCACCACACTCTCATGCCTCTGTGTGCCCGATCACTCAGCTGAGGACTCATGGCTGGTGACAGTGCTCTGCGATGGCCTGATCAAAAAGAGACGTGGGCGTGAGATGATTTGAATCGTGGTCTACCTGCAAGAAATGGAAATATTTCCTTTTTTTCCCTTGGAAGTCTCAAAGCACCAGGAAATGCCTTTGTGGCAGCAAATGTCATTGAAAGAAACTCGTTAGCGCAGGACAAGATTGAAATATAGTGGTGAATATCTGGATTTCTTTGAATTTCTGGCTTACGATGCTTTTGTGCCCGGTCTCATTTGCAGTGAATTTACTCCACAGGTTTCCAAACCATTTATCTTAACATTGCAGGCACACAGAAGGTGCCCCCAGCGATAGCAGGGGTAATTTCCGAGTCGTGTGTCTTGGGGAGGGACTGCTCCTCAGCCCGTGCTCGGCAGCCGCTGTCGGAAAAGGGCATTTGGAGGTTTCCATGGCAGCTCCTTCCCACTGCTGGAGCTGCAAGCTGCGACTGGGGACACTTTAAAAGCACAAGAAGGAAAATCCAGACACCCCCCTCATTTGGAGCCTGCAAAGCCTGCAGGGCCATTAGTGGACCTCATTTTGTTGGTGGTGATCTGCCAGCTTCAGCACTTGGAGAAGCCTGGAAGGCTGGGGATGCAGACATCCCCTCTCCCTTCCGAGGGGCTGGGCTGGACCCACAGAGTGCTGTGAGCATCCCTCCGCTGCAGCACCTGGAGCTGTCCCCGAGGGCTGCACGGCAGCGCTGCCGCCTCTGTCAGTGCCACGGGCACCCGGGCCAGCAGCTTACCGTGCAAAAGGGGAGCACTGAGCCTGAAACACATTTGCTGGGGCTGCTGCAGCCCTTTTATCCCCTCATTATTCATTAAACTGCCCCCTCCAGAAAACATTTTTTCACCCGCAGTGGATAAGCCTGGGATTTTTGCAGCTCGGAGGGCCCTTGGTGTGGGCTCTGGGGAGCTCAGTGCCTCGGCAGGCAGAGGAGCAGCTCTCCAGGGGCTGCAGGGTGGGACGTGGAAAACCCTCCCAGATCCTCCTGTAGAGGAAAGGGCACATCTTTGTCCCTGGGGCAGCCCTCAGGACTCCCACCTGCCAAGGCCCGCAGTGCTGAGGGAGCGCAGTTCTCCAGCAGGCCCCGTTCTCCGGAGCAGCCGCAGCCCCCGTGCTCGGGCTGGATTCACGGGCTGCTGGGGAGCAGCAAGGCAATGCACTTAGTGGCATTGCATAAGCGGGGTATTTGCAGACGCAGGCGAGTTCTTGTGCTGATGTCAAAGAGCAGAGCTCAGCTGGAGTCAATGCAAATCTCCACCTACTAAGGATCAGCATGTGGTGCCAAAACTCTGGAGTGTTTTGTTTTCAGGGCACCAGGAAAATATTTGAGGGTTGGTTTTTTCTTCTTGCATTTGGAGAGCTGAAGTAAATAGTGGCGTGCAGCAGCTGTCCCAGTGCTGCCAGGCCCTTTGGCAGCTAATGAAGTCACAGGGTGCTTCAAGGGGGGACGTTGTTTCTGCACATGAGACTTGGCCACAGGCCAGTGTGAGACCCTGTCCAGATATTCAGGCTGAGATTTCCCACTGTGAGCCCAGGCCTGGTGCCACTGCAGGCTCCTGTGATGGTGATCACAGAACTTCTGGGCTGAGGGACCCCAGTGGTGGGGAGAGGAGCCAAAGCTTCCAGATGCCCTGTCCTCCCAGCTGGGGAGGCAGAGTGCCTCGTGGCAGCCTCAGACAGGGAGGATGCACCTTGCAGAGGCCCAGTGACACTTGCTAATGTCCCAGTGGGACTCAGCCGTGCTGTAACAGGTAGCAGGAGTGGTTGTTTCCCTGGCAAGGGTGTCTCTCTCTGCCTGTGACCTCCTGGCAGGCAGCAGCTGTGGAGAAGCCAAGCCCCAGGTGGATGGCACATGTTGGGTCGAGGCAGGAGGAATTCACTCTCCAAGGGCACTTTTCCAGCACAGAACCCCTGTGAGCAGCTGTGGTGAGATGTGGCAGCCTGGGCAGAGTGTGGGAGATGGGCAAGATGGGCAGTGGCTCCTGTGTCCACCAAGAACCTCCCCTGCCTGAGCCACAGGTCCTGCCTCCCAGGGCACCCAAAGAGCACTGCTACCCCAAATCCTGGCTGGGAGCCCTTCGGGGCAGGGAGCCTCTGCAGCTCGGTGCCTTTGGCTCAGCCTCTGCTGGCCTGCCCCAGCGCTCCCTCAACAATCCCCGCTGAAAACACCTTCTGTGCCAGGGCTGTCTCAGCTCTCCGGGCTGCTCTCCCCTCCTTCACCGACCAGGGTGGGCAGTCAGGGAGCCCTGCCCTGCCGAGCCGGCGCTGCGTCCTCTTGACCGACTGCGAAAAAGGAATTATTTATGTCTCCTGCATTTCTCTGGGCCTGACTGCCAAAAATGGCAACGGCGCTGGGGCACACGGGGTGCGGCGGCGGGGCAGGACACGGGATGAGGATGGACCCCAGCCCTTCCCGTCCTGTCCCTGCTCAGAGTGGGAGGGGGCTGGGGGTACTCAGAGTGTGTGCGGGACGAGCTGCTCACAAATCACTGCAGGTTTCAGTGCAGGCTCTTTTTCCCTGAAGTACTTCTTATAAAAAAACGCAAACCTTTTTTTTTTTAGCTCTCTGTAATGGGTAAAAATAGCGAATATGTTATAGGCGAGGCAGAGGCGTGCCTGCCCCGAGGATGGCTGTCCTGCTTCGTGTCCCGTCTGACTGCAGCAGCCCTGGCAGATGGCTGCTGAGGGAGGAGCTGCTTTTTGGAAAGAGGGTTCAAAACACCAAAGCCATTAGAGGTGTCTGTCCCCTGAGAAGAGAGAAGAAATAATTCTGAACAGAAATTGGGTGATGCCTGCTTAAATAGGGTGTTTTGCTCCATGTTTTCATGTAAGCAGGAGGCTGTGGGAGAGCAAAATGGGAGCAGGGGCTGTGGTCCCACCAGTTGGGAACAGTCCTGGGTTTTGGAGATGCTCAAATCTTGTCCAGGGTTTTATTAGGGTCAGACTGTGCCCCAGGAAAAAGGGGTTTACTGTTGAAGTCACAAAACTTAGATAGAAACTTTGGTTTTGTTAAGAAATCTGCCAACAGAACCACAACATTTCAGTCACATCTTCAAATTAAAATGCTTTGTGGGCTGTGTTAATTTAGTCTGAATTCCCCACTGGAATAGCCCAAATGAACTGATGGTCTTGTTTTGTTTAATTTTATGTTAAATACAGATATTGCATTTAACTGTAATTTCCTTATTATAGTTAATATTCATATCATGCATACCAATCTGCTGAAAGCACGGCGTTTCAGTGAGTCAGCTGTTCCTTGGACTTCACTCCATAGGAAATTTCAAGGTTTGGAGCTTTTTCTCTGCGAGGCAGGAGGATTTCATGATCTAAACCTATAATAACCCGGATTTCCTGCGGCTGGCAATTGTGGTTCTCTGCCCACACGGCTCTGCCGGGCCCGGCCGCAGCTGCGCTCCCAGGGCTGTGCCTGGCTGTGCCAGGGCTGTGCCAGGGCTGTGCCAGGGCTGTGCCAGCTGTGTCCAGCTGTGCCAGGGCTGTGCAGGGGCTGTGCCAGGTGGAGCAGTGGGGGACACAACAGGAGACAGCCAGGCACGGCCTGAACACAGCTGGGCACAGCCAGGCACAGTGGAACACAGCCAGGCACAGTGGAACACAGCCGGGCACAGCCCTGGCACAGCCCTGGCACAGCCTGAACACAGCCAGGCACAGTGGAACACAGCCCTGGCACAGCCTGTGTGCGCCGTGCAGGTGCAGGGCTCACACCTGCTCCCACAGGAGACCCCCCTGTGCTCTCGGGGCTGCTCCTGCCACAGGGCCGTGGTGGGTTCAGTCCCTCAGCCCAGCCCAGCCCAGGGACATCCCTGGTGATGGTGTCCTGCTCCTGTCCTGCCACCCGAAGGCCACGGAGCCTTGATTCAGGACCAGGCAGGGATGAACACTTCCCTGCCCAGGCACTCATGGCAGTGAACTTTTATCTCTTCCCTTTCCCTCTAGATGAGAGTGGAAAATGCCATGCCCCGAAATACTGCGAGCGTCGGGATGCAGCGCAGCACTGCGAGTGCAATCACTAATAACCTCCTAATGAGGGAAAATGACATTAGGCAGTCTTTGGCTGGTGCTTCCTTTGGATAATATAATCCAAGCATGCAGGCTGTCAGCCTGCAGTCTAACCCTGCTGCCACAGACAGGGAGATTAATCGGATATATTGTGATTTATCTCATAATAAAATTTGTCAACATGCAGAGTTTCTAAGGGCCTGAGCTGCAGAGCCTCCGTGCTGAATGCTGCCATGGCTGGGGCAGTAACCCCCAGCAGGAGCCAAGGCACAGCTCCTGCACCCTGCACCTGGACAGGGAGCAGCCCCACTGGCAATGCTCTGCCTCTGGTCACAAATTAACATCCCGTTAATTTCCACAGCCCAGAGCGGGCACAAAAGTGAGTGAGTGCTTCTGAGGTGGTTTCTTTGCTGGGCTGATAATAATAAATCCCTCCCCCCAACATTACATGGGAGGTTATTAAGCAAGTGCAGGCGTGGAAGAGCTGGGCTGGCTCCTTCATCCCTGGTCCTGCCCTTGGCGTGGTCTCTGCACTCTGTGATGGACCAGGCTACCTGCAGAAATGCCTCATCCCATCCCAGGGTACCTGCAGAAATGCCTCATCCCATCCCAGGCTGCCTGCAGAAATGCCTCATCCATCCCAGGGTACCTGCAGCAATGCCTCATCCCATCTCAGGAAGGGGATCAGGTGCCCAGCCATGGCTTTGCCAAGGTCACCTGAGGAGCCTGGCAGGATGGGCCACGAGTCCCCCAGGTGCTGGGGCCTCCCCTGGGCTTCCTCAGGGATTGTAAAGTAGTTTTTGAAGAATAATATTCCACCTGAAAGCACATCTTTGTTGGATTTGTTTTAGAGAGACACTGGTTAAACGTATTTTTTGCACTTCTCTTTCTTCCTCACATCAGATGAACCCTTTCCACTGTGTTTGCAGAGCGAGCGCTGTGAAGGTTCAGCGTGTTTATTCCCTTGGCTGCTCCAGCTTTGGAAACAAACTGATGTGGCATGGCTTTAACAAAACCTTTCTGCAGTGCTGTTCTGGGTAAACCTCAAGCACGTGACTTCTTCCTTTCAGTTTGAATCAGAAGTTCTGTTTTTCCTGATCTGTCCCGTTGCTCTAGCAGCTGACTGCACATCTGATTCCAGGGAGCCCATCCTTGCAGTGTGTGAGTGTGCACAGATGTGCCCATGCAGACACACCCCATCCTTTGCTTAGCATCTCTTCTGATAGTATTGCATGATAATTTCTGTATTTATTTTTAAGTCCTGTGTTGGTAATAGCATTTTATCTGATGATCAGTTTTAGCTCGCAGTCTGCTGCTTTGGATTGTGGATTTCTGCCACTGCCATTTATTGGGATTCTGTCTCCTGTTAACAGGTTATTGTGAACCATCTTTCCCTGCCAGGATTCAGTCCTGGAGCTCTTACTGTTACAAAATTCTGCAGATTTATCCTTCCTCACTATAGTCACTCAAAACCGCCCCAGCTCTGGAAGTGGCAGGGGTGTGGTAGAATTTATTTGGAAAGGGGATTTGTTTGTTTAATTCTGGGACACAGGTATTTAGCCATTACTTGAACCATGCAGTCTGGAACTTCTCCCTCTGAGGCTCACTTTTGCTCTGCTCCCAACATTCAGTGGAATGTACTTGAATTCTTTCTTTCCCCCATAAGCTGTTCAGAACCCTTCTGCTTGAAAAATGAGATATTAATATCCCAGTATTCACTCTGTCTCATGAGGAGGGAGTTGCAGGATGGCCTTGATGGGATTCTGCTCCTGCAGCTGGGCCAGAGCAAGTGCCAAATCTCGGGGTAGGACCTTTGTTTCCAGAGACCTGAACCCTTCCCCAAACACAGGAACGCCACAAACGAGGCGGACAGAGCAGTGGTGGAGTCCCCACCCCTGGAGGGATTTGAAAGCTGTGTAGATGTGACACTTGGGGACATGGGTTAGTGGTGGCCTTGGCAGTGCTGGGTTAATAATTGGACTTGATCTTAGAGGTCTTTTCCACCCTAAATGGTTCTAAGATTCTAAGAAGCAGATGTAAATAGAAAAGGCAGACAGAAATCCCATCAAAACATAACCATGACAGACAAGCTAGGAACAGCAATGAGGCTTTATTTACATGCTAATCAAATCAATCCTGCTTTGTCAGCCACGTTATCTGGATTGAAAGAGGCTATAAATACACAGGAGCAGAAAGAAGCTCCAGAGAAGAATATGTCTAATTCTGGTGCGGTTTTGCCATTAATAGAAGGATACGTGCTCTGTACGAGACCTGAGGAAAAGTTTCTGCCCCTGCAGTGCTCAGATGGCTGTGCCTGCCACCCTCAGTCTGGACAGCTGTGAAGTGTCTCGTTATTTCCTGTCCTTTCTGTTGGGTGCAGCACTTCTGTGACACGCAGTGTCACCTCCAGTCAGACACAGCAGCTTGGCCGTGTCCCTGCTTTCGTTGTGCTCGTTTGCTGCTTGCTCTGCCCCGGCGTGACCCCCCAGCAGCCCAGTGCACGGGAGCACAGGGCAGTGTGGAAATGGAATTGCCTTTCCCTCCTTCCCCCTTTATGCATTTCCATTGTCACTCAGGAAAAAAATCAGCACTACTCTGCTTTAATGGGAAAAGGGTTTTCTAAAAAGCATTCATAAATAGAATTGAGGGCACGAGAGGAACGAGCTGCAACCATAAAACAGATGGGTTTTGTTTTTTTTTTTCAATGGACAGTGTTTGGATAAAATTTAACTTGGAGAATTTCATTATTTGAAAAGAGCATTTCCCATCAGAATGTGTTTCTTCTGCTCCTCTCCTATGGTATCCATTCCTATCATATTGGCAGACTAAGTACCAAGGATGTAACACCACTCTTCAAACTGGGTATTTTGCCTCAGCTTTAATGGAATTAAGACTACACCTTTGATTTTTGAGAAGAGCCAAGCTAAAAGGCAGCAGTGAGTGCTGGTATGTAACAGATATTTTGAGGTATTTGACAGAAGTTCATTTAGTGTCTGCATTAGTTTGAGTAACAGGAGAAAGGCAGAAAATTGCTGTTTTCTTTGAGAACGCAATTCACTGTGTAAATGTCCTTTAGTCACAGAACAGTGTGTGTTGGTTAAGATCATAAAACTTAGAAACATGCATGGATGTCACCAACAGACAACTCCAGAACCTATTTCAGCTCACATGCCTCTGCATCATTTCAGTGGCAAATTGGGTGGGTATTTTATAACTAATCTATCAAGCCATAGGAAAATAAACACATTTCTGTGCAGTAGCTGTGCATAAATGCACTGGGGACTTCAGTGCAAGCTGTCTGCTCTCTTGGTCATGTTTTCTTTGAAGCTGAGACCCCTGTGACCTCCCAGTTTGGCACAGGAGGCAGCTCCCAGGCTAGGGGAGCAGCTCCCGGAGTGGGAGCAATCCCCTTCCCTGGGCACCTGGAGACTGACACATGCCCCGGCTGCTCTCCAGCCCTTCCCTGGGCACCTGGAGACTGACACAAGGCATTGAGCTGCCTTGGCTTCACCCACAGCTCCCTCCTTCTTCATCCTGTGTCCTGCCAAGGGGCCAGGCCCTTTTGGGAGCTCTTTGTGCACGGTCTTGCAGCCCCATGAAATTGCCTTTTCCCTTCTGGCTCCATGGACCAGGAGCTGGAAGCCATCCACTGAAATTTTACCAAATCAAAGCTGTGGGGAAGACAGCCATGCAAATCATGCTCAATTAGATACTTTCCATGCACATTCTGTCCAGTTGGATCCTCGAATTCCCATCCTCTTTCTTCTGAGAGTGAGGGCTGTCTCCATCCCAGAGACACAGTCTGACTTCTCCTGGTGTCTCTTCTTCAATGGGCTTCGCTCCCTCTAGACGCTCTCTGAGCCCCTCCTCCTCCAGCTCATTTGCAGATATTTTTTTCTCTGCTTGCTCTAAATAAAAATAGGTCAGTTGTAAGTAATTTATTATGCAATGATTTTACTATATTTTGCCAGACATAAAATCATACAGTTGTAGCAAATTTTAGTTTTGAACAAGTGATAGTTCCACTCCAGCTGTTACAGATCTTTGCATAAGTTCCTCTTGAACATTTTTCAGAGTTCTCAAATATTGTTTTTCCTGAAATGAACGAGCAAGTCAATGAAGTGTCTTTTTCAATGAAGTCTCTTTTTCTTTAGAAGAAACAAAAAGTTGGAGTATGACAAAATATTAAGCATTTGTTTTTACATCATAAAACTGTCTTCCAACTAAAACGCAATCAAACTTGCAGTTTCTATGTGGTTTTGGCGAATATTAAGGCTGCTGTGAATATTAAATTTTATGAGCAGAAGGTTTGAGATCTGGGTGCCTCAAACAGCAGATTTTCTGAGCCTGTGAGGTTCAGCTGAGCTGTGTGCTGTGTGCTGGGCTCTGCATCCTCTTCATGCACACAGACCTCCCAGCCTCCCCACACCCAGCGCCCCAAGCCAGACTGGGGGCAAGGATTGTGCTGACCCAGACTGCACAAAGTCTGACTAAGCCTGGCTTTGTGTGTGTGTGACCTCAACAATGCCCTTCTCTGCATTTTTTGTGTGTGCAGAATAGGAGTGGAAAGGAAAAAGCACTTCTGTCAAGTTCTATTTCATCCTACAAGTCTCTAGATTTTTCCTTTTATTTGAAGTCAGTGCAACTTGGAGAATGCCGTAGGCTCCACTGGGAAGTGGGACCTGAGCACTGATGCCTGCTCCTTCCCGGCTGGTGGGCACAGGGACACACGAGGTGTGTTCCTGCCGTGTCCTCTCCAGGCACGGGAAGCACTGTCACTCCAGGGGCGCTCTGCTCCCAGTCGTGCACTCTGTGGAAGGATCAGTGTTTCCTTTCTGGACTGATTAACGAGCACAGACAGATGAGACAGACTCAAATCCAGCCTCAGGATCCAAAACGTGTCCATCTTTTCTCTCCTCGTCTTTGCTTCACTTGCATGAGCCACCTCCGCACCCTGAAACATATTTGCAAAATCTATTTTCAGCCTCGCAAGGCAACGTGATCCATATCGGCTCACATTTGTCAACCAAAAATATGTTGATTGGTTAAAAATTACAGAGCAAACCTTACTGGAAGTAAACTGTGAGAACTTTAGAGCCATTCATTTATACCATCTACAGAGCTGATACTATTTTTACCACTAAATATTAAGATGTTCTTTAATGTATAGACTATGCTAATGACCATGTGCAATTACTGGGAAGATACAGGCAAAGGCTATTTTATTCTGCAACTGCACTAATTAAATGTGCATAAATTGGGTACATTTTTGAGAAACAGGCATGTTTGAAATGAACGTTTTTACCTCTTTATTAGTTAGATCTCAGATGGCCAATTAGTGCTGGATAACTGATGTGCAAAAAATCCATTTTTACTGGGGACCAAAAGAGGTTGGGTTAGGTTCTGCAAAATTCGGTTTTCTTTCAGTGCTGCTGCTCCGTGTTATCACCTAGAACCAGGGTGAGGACCCCCTTAGGGCTGTTCTGTCACCCCACGGTCACGACCTGTGTGATGCACTGGCCTCCACCTTGTCCCCTAAGACCCTTGTGGGAGCAGTGTGGAGAGCGAGCTCTCTGTGGGGCTGGGGAAAGGGGGAGGAAGAGGAGGGAGCAGCCCTGCTGCTGTGCCAGGGGCTGTTTCAGCTGGGTAAGGGCAGTGAATGCGGCTGCACTGCTGCCCTGCAGGGCAGCTCGAGCTGTGTTTGCACAGAACACGTCCCTTTCAACTGCAAAGTGAGTCTGCTGTCCCCTCCGACGCTGCACATCAAGAGCAGATTGCCAGATTGCTGTGTCTCGTTGTCAGGCTGGAATCTCTCGCTGCTCTTGTTCAGGGAAGGTCACTGGCAAAAGAGGTTATATATAGTCTCTCTTGGTCCAGCAGTAAATTCTTTATTCTGCCTTAAACATTTTGTTGCCTTTGCCTCTCTCTGGAGGACTTGGATGTCTTCTGGAGAGCTGTTTGCTCACTGGAAAACAGAATTGTTCTTTTCATACAAAGACAATAGTGCTTCAGGCCACAAATTATAGCCAGTAAAAGCGTGTCTGTAAAACATGCTCATCATCCTCATCCAGAGTCTGAGGAGTTACAGACAAGACTGCTAAAATTACAGCTGGCTTTTAATCTCATGCTCTTACTCTGCAACATGCTCCTGTAATATAATTTGATTTTAATGTAACATTTTATGGTCAGTAGTAGGAGGCAGTCCCACCAAATTAAAATCTCTGGAGTAATGAAAATCAGCTTTGTTTTATTTTGTTTTGAATTTTATTTCTTGCTTTGTGTAACAAACGGTGTCCTAGGGACACAGCACATGCACTGTCATGGATAGGTCATGCAGTGCAGGTCCGTGGGCAGCTGGCTGGGACACAGCAGCACTTCTCCAGCAGAGAGGTGCACACACCTTTGGGGTTTGCTGGGACAGTGATGGAGCAGGAGCATTTAAGGCTGCAGTGTCAAAGAGCCTTTCCTTGGATGTGTTTGCTGTGCAGGTTTGAGATCAGATCAGGTCCAGCCCATCGCTGGCGCTGGGCTCTCCTGGGCCCTGCTGCTTTCAGCTGCTGGCAGCTCTCAGCTCCCCTGTGCTCTTCTGGCTGCCGGCAGCAGTGGAAATCACTCCTGTCTGCCTGCTTGGGAATGTACAGAGCCTTCCCAATGCAACTCTTTTGGCTGAACTTGTCTCAATTTGCTCAAAGTTGAGTAAGCAAAGCTGGTGAGGAGCAAGACAAAGCAGGGAAGGAGATGCTGTCAGCCAGGCCTTGATGTAAGAGACTCAAGATCAAGGCTTGATTCAAAAGAAAAGTTGCTCTGTGCAGCAGTTCCCTCAGGTGTGAAACTCAGATCCTGGCCCTGGTTTTTCCTGACCTGAAAGATTCCCACTCGCTCAGTGGGAGATTGGACCACATCCATAATTATGCACAGCAAAAAGATGAGCAGAGAACTGGCCTGTTCCTCTGTGCCTTTCATTCCTGCCAGGCCGGACCAGACTATTTAAAGAAAAACAACCATAGAATATGCATGGTTTTGAAGAGAAAAGTAGAGCAGTAAAGCTGTTCAGACACAGCAGAGAGTGCTCAGTACACGTTGTATTTTGGGAAGGACAGCTGAGCTGTGCTCTGGAAGGCTCCTCAGCTAGAAGTCAAGTCCAGGAAACTTTGCTGCTGTTAAACATTTTAGTTCTGCTTCCAATTTGAAATTCTGATAGGTCACAAAACTCTTCCTTCCAGCTGTATAGGGTTGGAAAGCAGCACCACACCTTGCCAGTGTGCCCTGGCAAGAGCCTGTGGGCTTGTGCCTGCTCAGAAAGGAAGCTGTCTGCAGAAATCCCTATGTTTGTTTCCTTGAGGAAACACAGGCAAATGCTAGAGATAAATTTTTGGAGAGGCTCTTGTGCAGCAGTTACTGTTAGAGAGCTCTAAAGAAGGGACAGTTCTGGAGGAGCTGAAAGTGACATTCACCTCCAAGACATTCTGCACTGCTGGTTGGGTTCTCCTTGCCAGTCTCTGAATCATTATGATAATAATATAGTAATAATAGTAATAAACTGTGACCATCTGCAAGGGAACATTAACCATTTATCCACTGTCTTTATTAGTTCTACAAATTCATCATTATGACAAGAAAAGTAGAAAATATTCTCAGGTCATTAATTTTATGTTGAGATCATCATTCACCACTGTATTTTCTGTAAGGCCAGGGATTTTTGCCCAAAGCAGTCTCATGTGTGTGTTTTCCCATGAATTTTCAAAAGTGCTAATGCCCAAGGGATAAGGCAGTGATGTGGAAAATAGCCAGCCCCTGTGGGATTTTTTTCTCATGATGATGCCAGAGGCTTTCTGGTTCAGTAAGGATAAAACAAATTTTAAGACCAGTTTTGAAGGTCCCTAATGGCCCTAATTCCTATGCAAATGCCTAACAGCCCATATCTATTAGTCCAACTAGGAAATATTTAAATATTTTGTTGTTTCTTGGCGTATGGACTCAACTGTGGCTCCCTCCAGGGCAGAGCAGAGGATGGCAGGGAGGGACCAGGACACCTTAATTCTGCAAAGACAGGAGCTCAAACATAACCTTTTCTTTCTATGAAAAACTTCATAATTCTCTAAAAGACTCAAACATACCCAGCAGGATCTGGCTGTCTGACCTCCAGTTATTTCAGCTGCTGCCTCTGAGGATTTGCTCCTGTATTTTGCTTTGTGCTGGAGCTGCTGTGAAAAGCTGGAGCCTGGCTGAATCCAGGAGTCATTTGGGAGGAGGGTAACAGGGCATCCTAAATGTCCCCCAGTCACTGTGGGTCCATCTCCTCTCCCAGCCTTTCTTCTTCTGCAAGAAAGGAAAGAGGGCAGAAGGACCTTGGTTATTTTCATTTTTTAGCTGGCCAGGAGGTCACCGCCCTTTTCATGCAAAGAGGGCTGTGGGAGTTGCTGGCACAGAGTTATTTTGTAGAGCTTGTGACTAGAAACAGATAACTCAGACCTGTTCTGACCCTGATCTTGTGCTCACAAAACCACTCAGATCTCCATCTGTGGCACAGAAGATGATGGGCCTTTTCGTTTCTTTGTAAAAATGCCTCTTACTCAGACTTTACCTGGAAACTGTGCAAAACAGAGTCACTTGTCAGAGGGCAAGCAATTCCTGTTTGAGTCTGCCTGGAGGACAGGAACAGGATCTGTGTGTGTCCTCTGAGCAGTCACTTCTGAACCCGACTGAGGGAACGTGTAACTCTTTGAAATTGGCTGATTTTCATTCTCATTTGTCGTGGTCTGATTTTCAGTGTCATTGCTTAAAGAATGTGTAATGACTCAGTGAAGACATTCTTGTATCTGGGAAGACTTGGAGAGAAGTTTTTTTGGATCAAGCCCCAGTCCCGTTCTTTGTGCAGCCCTTGGTGCCGGTTCGCTGTGCCACCGTGGTCACAGCTCCCAGTGCCAGCTCCCTGTGCCACCACAGCCCCCAGTGCCAGCTCCCTGTGCCACCACAGCCCCCAGTGCCATGGCCTGCTGAGTGGAGGAGCCCAGAGAACCCAAGTCTTCCAACAGGATGGAAAGAAAAAAGGCTTTTGTTTAGTGCAAGACAGAAAAGGAAACTTCCAGTACATGGTTGCTGCTGTCTTTGTATTGTTGTCTTCAGACACCGAAAGCTTGTGGAGCTCCCGGGAGGGGAAGGTGACAGTGCCTTTGCCATCCTGTACCACTTTGGCTCCGGGTGCGGAGCCAGGAGCCACGGAGGAGCTGGGCTGAGCCCCCAGTGAGATCCCACGGAGGCTGCAGCAATCCAGTGCCCTGTGCTGCTGCCAGGGCAGGGAGCACACCGTGCCTGGCTGCTCCTGCTGCTCTGCCCACTGTGCTGTGCCCCGCGGGGGCTGAGCACTGAAACCTTCCCCGGCACGGCCCAGGCTGGGCAGGGCTGCTCCAGGAGCTGCCTCTGTGCCAGCTCGTGCACGTGGCACCTGTCAGCAGAGCTGATCCTAGCTCCTCATCAAAGAGGCACAGGGAGGAAGGAATTCATCTTTTCACTCCTCAGGGCACCCTTTACGTGGAGGGAGAAAGAGCAGGGGGCGATGGAGAAGGCAAATGCACAGCTTTCGTTGTAGAAGAGCAGGTTGGAGGGAGGCCACAGGTCCCTGGGCCACGGCCTGGGGACACAAGGAGTGCTCTGCTCAGGGGATCGGGGCTGCCAGGCACGGGCAGGGCCACAGAGGAGGCTCAGCTCGGCCAGGACACCAGTTCTAAGTGGGAGGGAATGGCCAAGGGCTGCCATTGTGTCTGTGCTGGTGCTGGGCAGCAGTTCCCATCGCAGAGGGCTCCTCGGGGCAGGCACGAAGTGGCCATCAGGCCTGCTGGTGAAAGTGCTCACGGCTCTGCTTTCCCTTTAAGAAAAAATGTGTTTACGACCAAGAAAGACTTTGGGATTGATAACCCTAAGTCTCCTATTTTAAGATCTAGGAACAATGTGATGCTGTAGAAATGCTGTTTGGGAACTTTCTGGAAAAATATTTTTGTTGGAAGATGACTGTTGAAGCTGAAGCCAATACAGGAAAATGACAGTTTGCAGGCCTCCCTTCTTTGAAACAAGTTTAAAACAGCAGTTTAAGAGAAGCTTTGAAATTATTTTCTGATACGTGATTCAAAACAGCTTTTACAATAAAACTTCAGCTAATTAATGCTAAAAATTAATATTAAAAATTAACCTTTTTATATTACAACAATATTTCGAAATTGTAGAGATCAGAAATTTAGGTTATCCTGCTTATATGATTTTTTCTCTTATTTTCTGATATAGACATAAGTCTTCCATCACTCTCCAGTGCAAATTTAGTCTGAGAACCAAGCAAGGATGAAGGAGAGGGCACACGTTTCCTGCCAGCGCAGTTCCTTAGTGGCTGTTGTCTGCTCCAAAGGAGAAGGGGTCTGAGCTTTCCAAAGGCCCTTCTTGAGTGTGCTGTCAGGATGTCTCACAGGTGCCCAGAGCCCCTGATCCGTGGCAGGTTGGTGCTGAGGTTTGTGTTTGCTCTGTGCTGGGAGCATCAGCAGCGGTGCAGGGACCACACTGTGTGTGGTATGGGTGGACCTGGGACGTGCTAAAAGACTGTCAAGGCCAAAGGCAGAACATTTTCTTCTCCTGAATGCAAGTATGAGGGTGTCCTTAGGGAAATGATTCACCCCTGCTTGCAAACACTTTGTCATCCCAAATACCATCCCTGAAAATGCCACCACTGGCCTTCAAGCACCGAGACCAAGGACACAAAGTGTGACTTCATGTCTCTAAACAATTTAATTGTAGCATAAAAGGGTGGAATCATGCTAAAGATTCAAACAGGTTTCCTCCTTTCCATTTAAAGGTAAAGCAGGTAAAATCCCATGCCAGCCCCAGCTACCTGGCCCAGGTATGTGTCCTGCTGCATGTCCCTCTGCTCCTGGGGCTTCTGACAGGACACATTTCCTCAGGACCTTTGGAAGAGAAAGGGCATTTACATACTTTGATTAATAGTCAACCAGAGCTCTTTGGACCTGTTTCCATGGGGACCACAGCATGGCTTAGGCTTGTCTTCAGTGTGGGAAATGTGGATAATAACAGCACTGAAGATGCTGCAGAGCAGACTCCCAGCCTGTGCCCCGGGGGAAGCACCAGGCCAGGGCTGCTTCCCTCCCTGCTGCTGTTGCTGGTGTGAAGCACAGATCTGGAGCTGGATCCTTGGCAGTAACTCCCAGGCTGTTTCTAAACACCAGGAGAGCTGGCACAGCCACCAGCTGGAGGAAGGGATGTCATCTGAGGGGTGCCGAGAGGCAGGAGGGCAGCGGGGCTGGCGTGACTCCGGTGCTGGTGCTGCCCTGGGGCTCCAGGCTCTGTCTCAGCACTGCAGGTGCTTCTGAGGTGCCTCAGCCCCGGTGGCTCCTCACCAGAGAGAAAACAAAACAGGCTTGTTTTGAGTCCAGGTGCTGCAAGGATTGCATGTTGTGCAGCTCCCAGTACGACTGGAGCGTGTATTTGAGGGGCTGGGGGAGTTACGGCAGCAGAGACAACACAACAGCAATAAATGACTCACATGCCTCAAGCTCACATCTCTACAGCTCCACTGGCTTCAGAACTGTCCTGCTTCCACCAGTGTGTGAGAGGAGACCCAAGGCTGGGAGAAATGGTGTGTTTCCTTTGAAAGGGGACGCTAGGCAGCAAGAGCAGCTGGCTTTGGCAGTCCAGATAATAGTAAGTTTGAGTGGTAGATGATTTTCAGCATTTTGGCTCTGAAACAGTGATGAATATGAGCTGAACACTGAGGTTGGGCTCTGCTGAAGGACTGGCAATGGCTGCTGCTTGTTGGAAGAGGAGCATGCAATGTGCAACAAGTAAACAAGGGAGATCACAACACTGCATAGGATAAAATGTTCTCATCCCACTCCAGGGATCCAGGAAGAACAAGTGTCTTTTTCTGCTCAGGATTAATGGTGTTATTTGGGCTAATTATTCTGGATATTTCCCTCTTCTTTTTTTAGCCTTTTTAAAGAAAGGAAAAGGATCTTTATCTGATGAAATGTTTTCATTTGAGTCTTGGCTTTTCCAGATATTAATTTTCTACTCCCACACCTCCATAGTTCATGTGTCATTAAATGAAATAATGAAGCCAGCTTGGTTTGCTATTTAACGATTTAAAGGCTGGCTCTGACCTCACTCTTACATCTGTTTGCTCTACCCTGTTTCTGTTGACTGCAGCACAGTCAGTCCCTTTGGTCCCATGGAAATGGTAAGAGAATCTCTTCAGACCTTATCCCAAGCTGTGCAATGAATTTGCTTTCAGCTCCCATGAATGGTTTGGAGCCAGCATTTAACAGTTCCTTTTAGAAAGCTGTCCCATAGATCACCACACTTTTTAGTAAATTTGTCCAAAACCATCTCTTCAAATTGGGAATATGATTTGGAGAAATAAAAAAAACAAACAAACCCACTATTCAGTCTACTTCCCTGGCAGAGGGCAGCTCAGATGGGAGAAGCCAAGGAGCTGAGGAGGCCCCAGACACCTGTGCATGTGAGGGGATGGGATTTCCTGAGCTCTTCAGTCTGTGCTGACCCCAAGGGGTAACTGGACTAAGGGGACACAAAAACAGATGTGGGGAAGGATGGGACCCTGTTCAGGTCCTTCCAAGGGCTGCCTCAAGGACCAAGATCACACCCTAGGGAACGGATAAGCTCCAGAGCTATTTTATGCTTGTAGGCTCTTTCTGTGAGTGTGTTTCCAGTTGAGTTTATCCTGAGAAGTGTTTGAAGTAAAAGCTCCAATGAATCTGTCAGGCACAAAGTGCTCTGCTTTCCTCAGAGCAGCACATTTGAGCTGCAACCTGCTGAAATACTTGTAAACCACAGCCAAACCCAAGGTCTCACAGGCCGAGATGCACCTCTTGTTACAAGTGTTGAGAGGAGACCTTTTCCTTTTCCTTTTCCTTTTCCTTTTCCTTTTCCTTTTCCTTTTCCTTTTCCTTTTCCTTTTCCTTTTCCTTTTCCTTTTCCTTTTCCTTTCCTGCCTTCTGCTGAAATCCTTTCTCTATTCTTTTTAGTATAGCTTTAGTATAGTATTTTTAATATAATATACTATCACAATACAATAAATCAGCCTTCTAAGAAATATGGGGTCAGATTCATCTCTTCCCTCATCCTGGGACCGATGAACACAATGACACAGGGCTGTCTGGAAAATCCTGGAGTTTCCCATTTCCTCTGGGCTTCCCATTTCCAAGGCCGGGCATTGCTGGATTCCCAGCCCCTTTCCCATTTTCCTTTCCCCACGTTCCCGCTGCCCTGGCAGACTTAGAGCTGCCAGCCAAGCCCGTGGCAGTTCTGGGTCTGCCCGCTGCTCTGTTAAAAATCCATCTTTAGTGCTGCAACCTGTCCAGAGGGACTCAGGAGCTGGGGAGCGACGGGGAGCGGAGCTGGCCAGGACAGGAGGGGCCTGGGAATGCAGGGGGATGCCAGGGGATGCCAGAGGGTGCCAGGGGGATGCCAGGGGATGCAGGGGCATGCCCAGGGGGATGCCAGGGGATGCCAGGGGGTGCCAGGGGGATGCAGGGGCTGTCCAGGCTGGCACTGCCGTGCTCCGACCCCGCTGCTGCCTCCAGACAGGCAAAGGATCCTTGTCCTCTGGGAAAGAATCGTGTGTAAGTGAGTTTTCCTCTCCCCTCTGCGAGGGAATTGGCTGGAAGGGGCACAGTGCAGTATTTTTGGCCAGGCTGTGGCTTTAGCAGCCAGATAGAGAAAAGCCCCAGAGCCAGAGGGAGACTCTTGGTTGCAATGGTAGAGAAACAGCTGAACTGAGTCTCAGCTGATGTCTCTGTTGTGATAGTTAAATAACTGGCTGACTCAGACACTGCTCTGTAAACAGGAGCTCCCTGATGTCAAAACACAAAAATCAAGGTTTAAGATTTCTCCTCCCTAGAATATTGAAGGGCAGACCTAGAAGTATTGAGCATTTTGGAATAAAATCACATACTAATGACTTTTACAACTAATTCCTCTTTTTATTCCACCTGGACTGGCCTGTATGGGGGAGGCCTGGACTGAAAGGCTTTTAGTATTTTTGGACTGTGTTATCTCAGTTTTTAACTTTATTAAGATACTTGTCAGATACTGAATGTATCACATGGAATACACAGCTTTTGTTTCCTCTCTTAGGTCTCTTATAAAAATTTCTATAGGATTTTACATAACATAACGTTCTTTCTTAAACAAGAGTTTGTAAGTTCTTTCTTAGCCACGTGCAAGGTGATGTAGATGAAGGCAGCACATGGAAGGGAGCAGGAGGTGGGGAAGGGAGGCTTCTCTGGGAGGGCACGGGGCCTCCTGAATCCTCACATCAGAAACGTCTCACAGAAGTGTGTCAGTGCTAAGTTTTGATGGGAAATGTCAAATCATTTTGACTTTCTTGTTTAGTTTCAATAACATCAAAGGTGTTTCATTTTGTTGAGGTAAAAATGTTTCACTTTGATTTGATCATTTCAGTTTGTGTCATTTTGGCTTCTGAGGCAGATGAAAATACAAGCTCTAAAATGAGAATGTATAAGAGTATAAGGTACATTAGCTGTTTAATTTTTTATAGTGGATTATAACTTTGTAGTTTTAGCACAAAGCATCATAATTCCTCAAAGTGAAACAATTCAACATTATCAAAGTCCATTATCTCATGCTCTCTTTTCTGTTGCTCCAAAGAAAACACAATGACAGCTCTCTAGACTATCACAAGTTTCCACAAAACAGATTTTTCTGATTGACATTGCTAAATTGGAGATAAAAACAGTCATACTTGTTAAGTTTGGAGAATTGCAAGCTCCTTGTGCATGAAGTAATGGAATAACAGAGTGGGAAATGTTCAGACTCTCCATTGCAGCTTGTCCATCTTCCCCCATCAGAAGTGCCTTTGGGAGGAGCCCTGGTGGGGCTCATCACAATCTGCCTGTGGTTGTGTTCTGTACTGTGCGTAGACAAACTGAATTTCCTTGGAGGGGTATTTCTGGTGCTGCCACGGGCTGGCTCATGGTTCAAGCTGAGCCCATCTGTGCCATTATTTCCACATCTCTCCAGTAACCTTCCCTGGCTGCTGCTGCTCGGCGCAGCCCCGTGGATGTGCAGGCTCCCTGAGCTGGGCTGCTCCATCCCACTGCAGCCCTGCAGGGAAAGGGGGAAACACCCCGGCACTGCCTCACAGCAGCTGCTGTCAGGCTGGAAGGGAGAGGGCAGCGACCTTATAGCCACGCTGGCTGTGAGGGAGAGCACTCAGCTGGAAAGCTCTGCACTCTGGGGAGAAAAGGCAGGGTTTGGCTCCGTGTCTGTTTTGCTGCAGCTGGGAATAGCACAGACTTGCTCTGGTGGCGTTTTCCACCACCCACCATCCCCACAGCCCCCGGCACAAGCTCCTGGGAAGGGAATAGGGTTTTCTCCATCATGCAAGTACCACGCTGGGAAGCAGCAGCTGCTCCAGGCAGCCCTGGCGCTTTGTTCCTGCAGGAGCTCTGAAACAAAAATTCTCTGTAAGTGACAAAACCAGGGGCCAGTTTATGCCTTACACTACCAGGGTGACCACGATTCTTGGCTGCAGTGTTTCCCCAGTTCGTGCCTCTCTGTGAGGGACAGCAGACCTCTGGAGCTTCTCCCACAAAAATGGGGATTCCTGGAGGTTCCTGACACACACACTCAAAGCTGAACCTTCAGAAGGGCTGCAGCTCTTTATCTCTCAAACACAATGAACTTTGTTAGGAAAGGGAGGGGAAATATTCATACAATTAACAATTAATAACTAACCATCCCTCCCAGCTGCAGCTCTGATGTAACTAGAGGTTTGTTCACTGCCTGGCTCATAGAGAACTGACAAGTCGCAGGTTAATTCTCCTGTGTACCAGCCTTATCTTCTCTCTGAAGGAAATTATTAATAAATTCTTGTCTATCTTGGGGAAGCCGTTCCAGATTTGCAATTTTTTGAGTGCACATGTTCTTTCATTCTCCCCTCAAGGCCTTTCAGTCTTATCTGAACAAAACATCCCTGTTGTCATACCAACTATGTAGATTTGTGTTCACATATCTTTCTGCTTTTCTACTTACTTTCTTTGTAGCTCAACTTGTTTCAGAACATGAATTCCTACAAAATAGGACAATGTTATCCTGGCACCTATCAAAATGATTCATTTCATAGGTTGGTTTTTGAGGAAATGGATGGTTCTTTAGCTGCCAGACCTTCAGCAGTAGAAGGGTTTAGAGATGTTGTGAGAGTTTTGACTGTTGGTGACAGTGAGGACCAGGGAGAGGATGCCCAGGCTGTTTTCCTCCACAGCATCCTCAGGTCAGCTGTTCTCAGCTGGTCCATAGGAGAAACTGGTTGCAAAGAATGATTGCAAAAACCACTTTTAAAACCCCACAAGTACATGCTGCTGCATGCATAACCCAGGACACAAACAAAATCAGAGGGATAAAAAAGTGAGCATTTGGAATTAAGCCATAACAGTCTTTTGCAGCCCTACAGCAACACAGTAAAAGCACCTTGTTGAGCTCTTCTGTAGAATTACATTAGACCTTCTTTGATGGGAGGCTGGGGTTCCTCAGGGTTGAGCAGGCAGCTGGGAGTTGAGAACATGAGGACTCTGCTCTCGGCCAAGGTGGAAATCCAGGTCTCAGGGTACCTAGAAGGAAGCAGGCAATAAAGAGTAATGGAGTCTTTATTAATAGAACATTGATAAAGTCATTTGCCCTCTGGACAACATGGTGTCATCAATAGTCAGTCTGTCTGCACCAGAGATGCCACTTGGTGATGCAAAATACAGCGATGAAGGGTAAGACCTGGACATAGGATATTAATAGTTGGCAACTTCCAGAGGAAAACTTACCTTTTGAAAATAATGTTATCAGAATGGCATATTCAATTTGCTTATCTCAATGGGCTGAAACTCAGTCTCCCCTGTTTGGGGCTATGTGTTCAGAGAAAGTATTTTTAACCTCCCCTCTGTGGCTTGCCTGCTTGCCTGCTGCAGATCCAGCAATGGTATGAATATGAAGAGAACACAGCCCTGAAAATAGCATTGCAGGTCCCAGTCCTGCACCACAATGTGCTCAGTCAGATCCTATTTTGTTGCTGATATCAACTGTGCTGGCCAGCCTCATGGCAGACTGAGGCTCAGAAAATGTACATCCATTTTTCTCTCTAAAAGAAGTGTCTGTTCATTCTGCCATGCTGGAAATTTCTTGGTCTTGTTCCTGTCATGCACATCTGTACTGCCAGCAGAAGGACAGTGCCTCTGCAGAAGAGGACAGGGAGGTTTTGTTGCTCCATAGGAGTTTGTGTCCAGGCCTGCCTAATCCACCAGGTTTAATTTACTTCAGAGGAGTCTGTGAAATGGTTCCTGGCAGATGTGGGTAAGGAAAAGGTATCCTCTTGGACATGACTGGCATTGCAGGTGTGCAGGGTGCTAGAGGCCAGCAGGGCTTTGCAGAGCCTGGTGATTTGGAGGATTTTGGTGTTTCTGGTGGTCATCAGCACAGCCCAGCCCAGCTGGCAGGCACAGTCCAGCCCAGGCTGCCACGGGCCTGCAGAGAGCAGACATGGACAGAAACCAAGCAGAAATGAAATGGAGAGGGGTGAGACACTTCTTTGGAAGTCAGACTTCTTGAGTCAGCTGCCAGAGGGAGTGACAAAGTTGCATCCAAGGAGCGTGGGCAGCAGCAGGGCCCAGACACGTCAGCTGGGTCCCTGCTGCTGTCCCTGCACAGCCAGGTGTGCGTGGCCCAGCTGGGCTCTGTAGTAAGGCACAGGTAAGAAGGGCCCACACCATGGTTTTCTAGGTACAAAAAGCACAAAGCTTTCTGTGCATGGGCTGTGCCTCCTGGACACTTCACTCTTGTTTCAGGAAGAGGAGATTTCTTGCATGGACCATTTCAACCAGAATGGTCATGTCTGAAGGCAAGGTTTGACAGACAGCATACCTGGGCTCTGGGCCTGACACTGCCACTGCAATTTAATTACAGATAGACTAAGTCATATGTCCTGGTTCTGCCACTGTCCAAACTGAGTGTGTGGACAGAGCTCAGTAACTCCCTTGTGCCCTGGGTGGTTGGGTTTGCATTGTTCCAAAAGCAGAACATACCTGCACATGTGTATATAAATAGTTCTCACCCTTCCTCAAATGTGAGTTTTGCCGCTCCCCATGTAATGCAACAACATCAAATCCTGCAGTCACCTGGTGTGACATATTACCAAGCAGACAAGCATCACCCAGGTTAGTCTGAGATCTGAATATTCACATTCTGTCCCCTCTCTAGACACACACCACCAGTCCAGGCACTGCTGGAAGCTGAGCACGAGCTGCCCGGGGGCTGAGCTGCCATGGGCAGGAGGAGCTGTGGATCCATGGATCTGCACCTCCCAGTCCTGCTCAGGGCCCCAGGGGCTGTGGATCCATGGATCTGCACCTCCCAGTCCTGCTCAGAGCCCCAGGGGCTGTCACTTCAGGGCTCGGGTGGCAGCCAGCCTGTCTGTGGTGCTGTGAGGTCCCTGCTCGTGGCTGTGCTCGTGGAGCAGCAGCAGAGCCAGGAGCTGCCCATGGAGGAGTGGCCCAACCCTGTACCTGTGCCCATCCCTCCCTCCTAACCCAGCAGGTCCCGTCACCTGCCACAGGCACTGACCAGGGCTTGTACAGGACTTGTGTCCTGGCCAGGGCCAACACACCCCACGAAACCATCAGACACTCAACTGCTGCTTTACGATTCAGGTTGGTCCAGCAGAAGATGAGATTTTGCTGACGTTTGTTCCCTGAGGCTGTACTGTCTGGTGCTGGCCGAGGCCAAGGTAGCGCTGCTGACAGCATGGAAGGGCTCAGGAGCTCTGGGGCTGTGCCAGGACACAGCTCTGCTGTCTGCGAGGTAGTCAGGGGATTAATATGATAATGGATTCATCCTTAAATTCACTTCCCTGAGCTGGGTTTGCTGGTTTTTGGGATGGATCCAACCACCCTGGGAATGCTCCCCAGGGCAGAAGGACTGGATCTCCTGAGCAGGGCTTGCAGACAAGTGTCCTGTGTCCCATGTGTGGGAGAGGAGATGGCCCCAGGCCAGGGCTGGGCATGGCAGCCAGGCTGGCCTGGGGGCACATGGGATGGTGAGCTTTTGGAGAGGTGAAACATGGTGAAATGGATAAATATTTGGTTCTCATTTTTTAGAACACTGAAAAATCTCAGGTTGACAGAAGCCAAACCATTTCTCTTCCTAACCCTTCTTTACCCAATTTTCTCCTTCTTTTCTTCCCTTCAATTTTTCATCCTTTCCCTGTTTGTTTTCCCTTATTTTTAATAGGGAAATAGAAAGGATTTGTTCAGTGACATTAGAAAGCCTATCAAGAACTGCATGTGCTTTATGGATGTTATCATAAGGAGACGATTGTTGCGACGGAATGCTTGAGAGAGGAAAACAAGAGTGCCATTTCAGCATCTTCTGTAGCATGAGTCAGAGAGATTGATAGTTACCCTCTTGCAATTAGAATTTTTATCAGCATGCCAGTGGCCTTGGCATGCTGTGAATGGATGCCATTTTCTTGGAGTGTTTAGTCTTTCATAATGCTTCAGAGAAAATAAAGATGGGCTGGAGTCACTCACCTCCTAGCACTGAAGGGAAATTTGTGTTTTGTGCTGCCTCAGGCCGGGCTTTCAAGCTCCACACTCCAGGCATCAAACCCACCAGGCATCTAGGCAGAGCTCAGCAGAGCTCACGTATTCCCAGGGCTCCAGAGCAGCAGGAGTGACTGAGGCTCAGGAGGGACAGGGATGGCCCAGCTCTGCTGGGCTTGGCCTTTCTGAGCATTCCTGATCTGAGTTTGCAGGTAGCACACAGGGGCAGCCTGTTGATGCCCAGTGATCTGCATCAAACCAGCCCTTTCATTCCCTGGGGGAACTTGCCCTTCTCTGCTTCTCTTTCCTTGGGGCAGACAAGACCCCAGACTGACCCAGCAAGTGCCAAACAAGCCAAGGCACTCTTCCAGGAGTTGCTGTGTTCAAGCAACTTCATTAAAATCCTGCTACCATACAGAAAAATTACACTTTTTTCATTTTCTAGAGGATACACATTGCTGAACCAGAGAAAGTCTCACACCAGTGCCAGAGCAAAGAGCAGATTGGAATGTATTTTTTCTTTGAGACTTTCCACAATGCTTTATGTATGGCTTTCAAAACTCCTGAGTAATGTGAGAGGCTGCTCAGAGCAGGCTGCTCACACAGGGAATTTCTGTGTCTTGTCCTTACATTTCTGGGAAGCAGGGGCAGCAGTTCTCCACAAACCTCCTTTCAGGAGCATTCCAGCTGCTTGGGAACTCCCAAAGGCAGAGGTGCTGCCCCTGGCAGGACCTGACCCCGTGCTCTGTGCCCTCGGGGCTCTGTGTGGCTCTGGCAGGGCTGAGCCCAGCAGCACCCCTGGCCCAGCTCTGGGCCATGCCCCTGTCCCTGTCCCTGTCCCTGTCCCTGTCCCTGTCCCTGTCCCATCCCTGTCCCTGTCCCATCCCTGTCCCATCCCTGTCCGTGCCCCTGCCCAGGCTGGGCCGTGGGTGTGACAGAGCCAGGGGCTCTGGGGAGGGGGTCACCCCTGGGAGTCCACCCCTGAGAGGTCCCAGGATGTGCCAAACAAGCCAGCCTAAGCTGAGCATGCAGACAAGCCGCTTGTAATTCAAAACCAGGCTGATTTTTCCTTTAAAAACCCATAATATGCGGGTTTATTTTCTGCAACTCTTCCAGGCCGGTTACCCCAACTGTTGGCAAACTGCAAGGATGAGGTTGCCATGGATACGCTCCGCACTGATTCACATGAAATACATCATTGCATTATTCCCAGAGTGGTGAAAGCCTTTCACAGCTGATAATTTTTAAGAGGATGACTCATCGTTAAATATATCGTGGCAGCTCTGCATTGTTTGCTCTTCCTTGAAGCACAATCTGGAGCTGGGCAGCTCTGGGTGCTCCTGGGGCTGTGCAGGGGCCACGGGAGGGCAGGAGCCCCGCGGCCACAGCTGGCCTCTCCCCTGGGGCCAGCTGCAGGGAGAGATGCCACTGTGCCCCATCCCAGGAGAGCCCGGGGAGCTGGGGAAGGAGCCCCGGGCTGTGGCAGCTCCTGGGGAAGGAGCCCTGGGCTGTGGCAGCTGCTGGGGAAGGAGCAGTGTGCCCCGGGCTGTGGCAGCTCCTGGGGAAGGAGCAGTGTGCCCCGGGCTGTGGCAGCTCCTGTGGAAGGAGCAGTGTGCCCCGGGCTGTGGCAGCTGCTTGGGAAGGAGCCCTGGGCTGTGGCAGCTCCTGGGGAAGGAGCAGTGTGCCCCGGGCTGTGGCAGCTCCTGGGGAAGGAGCAGTGTGCCCCCGGCTGTGGCAGCTTCTGGAGAAGGAGCAGTGTGCCCTGGGCTGTGGCAGCTCCTGGGGAAGGAGCCCCAGGCTGTGGCAGCTGCTGGGGAAGGAGCAGTGTGCCCCGGGCTGTGGCAGCTGCTGGGGTGTCTCGCTCTGCCCTCCCCAGAGCGCTCTGTGCAGTGGGGAAGGCACACCCCGGGCTCTGGGAGGGCCCTGGGTACCCCGAGTGGCCCTCGGTGGCCTTGGTGCCACCCTGGGGCACAGAGCCAGGGCTGGCACACCAGGGAGGGGGAAGGTCCCCCCAGCTCCAAGCCCCATCCCACCGGGGATCACTTCTGTGCTTTGCAGAGCTCAGGCCCCTTAGCCTGCTGCTTATAAACTGCCTAAGAGTGCTGGAGCATTCCCAGCGGGATGTTCAGTGGAGAGGGCTGGAACACAACCCAGGACAGGGGGACATGTCCTGAGATCCCTGCCAGCCCTGGAGCCAGGCAAACCAGCAGGGCGCTGCCTGCTCAGGTTTTCAAATGGTGCATTGAAAGAATGTTTCCTTTTCTGTAGGAAACAGGTCCTTTCCAAATAGCTGCCTGCACTTAGAGAGGAGCCCAAAACCAAATGAAATGAACAAAAACTGGGCTGTGTGTTCTTGACTCCAGGCCAAAATTTTTCTCTGTTATTCCCAAGACAAAACTGTTTCCTCTGTCCCTAAAAGCCAAAGCTGTACATTTCATGCATAATTAATGTGAGATTTTAGTATACATCAGAGCCTAGAGTTGTGTGAGGCACAAATGGGGCTTCCCAAACAAGGCTTTTGATTACCAGTCATTTTAAATGCAGGAAATAATGGCACTTCTGAGTTCTCCAAGCCCTCAGAGAGGAACTTCTGTCACAACTGATGTTTCCTGCTATATTTGGCCTCCAGTCAGCATAGGGCTTCCTCAGGATGGATGGAAACACAGAGGAGCTGGAATCACTGTCAGACCCTGAGCACAGGGAATGGAGACCCACTCCGTGCTCTGGCCCTGCCCCTCAGCATCCCGGGCAAAGCAGCACCCCCAATACACACCCCAGCACAGCCCAGCACCCCCCAGCACAGCCCAGCACCCCCCAACACACCCCAGCACATCCCAGCCCACACTAACACACCCCAGCACACACTAACAGACACCACAGGAATTTTTGCAGTGCTAATACCAGTGAGTTTTCAATCCTTTAATCCCCATTTTCATTCTTTGTTAGCAGCCCCAAGTGAACAAGGCACCAGTTCCCATCTGTGCCCCCCTGGCACTGCTGCTGAGCAGCCCATCCTTGAGTCAGACACGGTGTGGCTTTGCCCAGGACACCTGGGAAGAGCCAGCTCTGCTTTTGCTGAGGTCAGCAACAACTCCTGGCTGGGCACAGGAGCCATCCCAGAGCGTGCCCCTGCCAGCCCTGGCACCAGAGCTCAGGGCTGTGTCTGCAGCCTGGTTCTCTGCAGGGCAGCCTGCAGATTTCCCATATCCCCACTGCTGTCCAGCCTGGGTTTGTTGATGGAGGTGTTTCCAGACCTCCTGTATTTCTTGGCCTCTCTTTATAGTACATCAAATACTACAAAGTCTGGTGAGTTCTGGCTTAGCTTTCTTTAGAGAATGGAGAGAGGACTTCTTTTTATCAAAAAAGACTGAATTTTCACCTTTTGTCCCAAAACTTTTAGACTCACAAAACTCAGACACTGGAGGAGCAGCAGTGGTGAGAGCTGGGGGTCCTGGTGGGGGGAGAAGGAAGGTGCCAGAGGAGTCCTACTACATCATCTCCTTGTCTTTGGGGTTTGGGTTCATGAGGACGCCCTGCTCCGCCTGCCCAAGGCAGTACTTGTCATTATTAGCCCAGGCAGTGTTCCCAGCCTTTCTGCAAGGCTGGGGCAGGGACCAGCGCTGTCAGCCCGGGCAGTGCTGGCTGGCAGTGGCAGCCTGGCATGGCAGGGTGCCCTTGTGCTCCTCTGGACTGGGGACAGTTCTGTCAGCACCTCCCGGGCCAGCTGAGCCCCCACACTCGCCCCCACCTGCCTCCAGCTCTCCACCACCTCACAGGGAACCCTCCCTTCTATCCAGGCTCATCCCAATCCTTATTAAGGGTTTGCTTCACATAAGAGCATTGAGAAAACATGATCTCCTTTCCCCTTTCTTGCTCCCTCTCAAAGACACCGTCCCCTTCCCAGCAGGACTGTGCTGTCTGTAAATCCAGCCCTGTGCCAGGCTGTGTTTGTCCAGCCCTGCTGGCCCCACGCTGCCCCTGCCAGCCCTCTGTGCCCTGCAGCCCAGGCACAGGCTGCTCCCTGCCCTGCAGCCCTGCAGCCCCTCCGCCCGGGGGTCACTCGTGGGCTGGGCACGGGGGCTGTCCCCAGCAGCTGAGGTGTCCCTGCAGGCTGTGCAGCTACCCAGCCTGGGAGCTGCAGGTGAACCCGCCCTGTTCCTCAGCCCGTGCAGGCCCAGTGAGCACTAGAAACAGGATGGAAGAGTTCAAGGCAAACAACGGCATTTTAAGAGTCAGAATGTCCTGATACAGTTAAAACGCCCCAGGTTCTCCTTTTGCAAGCCATAACTTGACATTTGCAAGTGTTCAGAGTCAGACCACGGGTCAGTTGGCTTTGCCTGGACCTGGAGCCACGTTATCTATTGAATTCCTTAATGTTGCACTGCTTTTTCCCTTGACAAATACAGTGAATGGCATTTTGACCTGTTTCCTAATGCAGTGTTCTGCAGCCTCAAAATGTTACTGGGTGGTAGAGAGCTCTGAAGTGCTGCTGCAGGATAGCAGCACAGCTGGGCAGTGCAGAGGAATGTGGCTCCAGTTCTGAGTGAAGGACCTGTGCAGCCCTGGGAACCAGGGAGGAGCAGAGTGCTTCCTGCCTGGCCGGGCTGGCTCCCGTGAGCTGATGCTAGAGCAGCTCTGGCTGTTCTTCTGCACTTTGTGGTTCCAGGTTTGGGATGAGTTTGGGCTGGTGCAGCTCACCAAGGAGCAGATCTCAGCTGTGTGCTGAGGCCAGGCAGTGGTTTGCACCCAGAGCGGGGTGCCCTGGGTGGGGTTCTGTGGGCAGGGAGGGTCAGTCAGGGCTGCTGCCTCCAGGGAAGGAGCAGCTCCCTGAGGAACTGGGTTACCCACAGGTGGGGCGAGTTCCCTGCCTGTCCTGGAGAGGAGATGGCAGTGAGCTGTATGCTGTGGAAGAAAACAGCAAGGGGGATACTGTGTTCAGTGAAGCTGAGATGCTCCAACTTTGCTTTGCTTTTGGAATGACTTTTCTTTCCAAGGTTTATCCTGGTTTCTATCACACACTGTTTCTTAAGGTCATGATCGGAAGAAACATTTTCAGTATTATCAAAATGTTCTTATTTATCTGAAATGTATTTTCGGAAATGTTGTCATGCACTAAATGTCAAAATGTCCTTACTTCCTATGGGAAACAAAAAACTCAGCCTCTTGACAAGCTCCAGTCTTAGCACGGAGTTGCTTGGTTAATGGCAAAGCCCTGGGGCTGTGTGCTGGAGACCTTCAGCTCGCTTCATTGCCCACCAGAAAATTATAATAATTCCATAGACCTATTGTATGGAGTGACCCTTAGTCATATTGTCTGAGCTGCTTATCACCACAGAAATAAGATGTACACAGTAATCTTCTTACACTTGCTGAGAAACCTAAACAAGGCCAGCACTGGTCACTTGTCTGGCTGTAACAAGGTTACTGTGCAAGGAGATTTTAATCTCCTGCACAAAAAAAAAAAAAAAGCATGCTGGATATTTCCCATTTAGGTCGGTGTACTTACTTCTGTCTTAAGTAGGTGAATGTAGATGGTTTCCTCAGTAGTTCACGAGTCTGCACCCCTCCTCCAGAAAGGAGAAGGAATGTGTAGGACACCCCCTGGGCTGTGCAGGTCTGAGTGCCCTGTCCAGCCTGGGTGAATCTGCTCCTCTGTCCTCCCCAGAGTCCTGCAGCACCCCCAGACCGTGCTGCTGACAAAGGGCTGCGCATGGAGGATGTGCTAAGTGCTGATTTTTGGTAAAATTAAAAGAGAAGACACAAGCTGTGAATCACAGGTTGACGTTACGTCCGGATCCCCCTTCCTTTCAAACAGGGGCCAAAAAGGCCATCAGGGCCTTGTACCAGCAGGTTTATTCCTGTTCCCTCCCCAAGCTCCTTCCAAGAGGCTTCCTCTTGCACATCTCCCCTACTCCAGCACCTGCATGTATTTAAAAGATAGTTCAAAAAATTAAAAGAGCCAAGGAAGAGTTAATTATCTAAAAGAAAGATTTACACCTCATGTTTAAAACTCCAGGAGTGAAGTTTTTTCCAGTAAGGAGAAAAAAATATTTCAGAAAAAAACTCTGGTTTTTCCCTGGGGAAAACACAGACTAGTTACACTAGTAATTCCCAAACTGGGATATACAGAGAACAATTTTGGAGTGGTTCCTTGGACAGCAGTAGCACTCAGTGAGGGAAATTTTCTCTTGGAGTACTCTGCATGGAAAATTTGGAGTCATTAGTTGACAAAAGAGGGGTCACTTTCAGAGCTCAGTTAGGGGCACCCCGTGGCAAAGGCTGTTCTGGGCCCCAGCAGGGAGTGCAGGAAGGGGCTGGGGCACATCTGCAGCAGGAGTGGCCTCTGGGCCTCTCTTCCCATCTGGGACCAGCAGAGATTTGCATTGGCACCAGTCATCACGCAGAGCAAAACAGTTTTTAAAAATAAACTTGGGAGCAGGCAGTGGCCCAGTTCACCATCAGGCTGGACATGATGGATATGGAATCAGTCATGGGAGGGGAGAGCAGAGCACGGGGCAGGCACGGCAGTGATCCCCTTAACACAGACAGCATTTTCCAGAAGCACAAACCTAAGCTGGGCAATACATTTCTGGGATAAAACCAACCCCCTCAATTGTACTGAATACTTGTAGATCATATTCAAAAAATGCTCTGGGGAAAAAGCCCCTGAAACAGTGCTTAAAGGTGAGGGGCAGCTGCTGGTGTGTTCGTCCTTGCTGCCTTGTGTATTATCTGTGAGAGAGATTTTCCCTGGTTTTGGTTGATACCCAGCTATTGCTGCCAGTGTGGAATAGCAGATCAGCTCTCCTGAAGTAATGGCCTGGGACATGAAGCTTGTTAGGCATGTGTTTGAAGACAGGGAAGGCAGGGGAAACCTGACCCCAGAGGTGTTCGGGTGCTCATCGGTCACTAGAGCCAGCAAAGGACCTCCACTGGCTGGAAATGCCTCATCCAAGATCGTCACTCCTTGGCCTTTAAAGGCAGATCATCAAGGCAAAGAGGACACCCAGAGCTCAGGATGCAGCCAGGCTGTGCAGCACAGAGAACACTGCTTCTGTGCTCTCCTGGCCTGGCTTGGTTCAGAGTGTGATAAAGCACACACACAAAGCCGAGGCACATTGCATTTCCTTATCTCTCAAAGGTGAATGTTCTGAAAAGGCCAGACTCCCATCACAAAGTGCCAGTGACCCCATCTTCTCCTTGCCCTCCCTTTCTCTTTTCCAAGGGGTCTTGAAAAGCAAGAGGCAGCTCACTGCAAACAAAGAGGGGAAAATTGAGAGGCCTCGCTGGTTTGGATTGCCCTGGGAGATTGATAATGATGATGATGATGATGATGAATTAGAGCACTGGGATGATCCATTGTGCCCCTCTGTTGGCACAGAACAAACCTGCCCCCCATGTCTGTGCTCACAGTTTGGCTGTCCCTGCAGTGAGTGTGTCACTGCTCATTGTTCATTTATGAAAATGAGAACTTGGGAAGTGTGTAAGATCTCTCAGACAGCAGCCCCTCGATGAGTGCCCGGTGTCACAGCAGCCATGGGGCAGGATGGGCACACAGTGTCCAGGCCCCAGGCCATCGGGGCCTCGAGGGGTGACGTGATGGTGCTGCTCCTGCTGCATCACTGCTGTGCCATCCTGCTGTGCCACAGCCCAGCTCCACTCACACGCTTTGCAAGGTTTAGATATTCCATCACCACTTACAAAGGCGTGGTGATAGAATATCTATTGTGCCCAAAAATCTCTTTCAAAACCAGCCACTTCTATCCAGCCCTTTGCCCTTCGACAGATGACTTGACTTCTTTTTCACCTGCTTAACCCAGGAGTTTCATTTTGTGAGCAGGGTGTCAGGTCTCATTTACCTAAAAGCTCTCAATACTGATAGTGCTTGCAGATACTGCTGCTGTCATGGCAACGAGGTTATTTATGCATCATAGATACCTGCTTTTCTTTTCCTCCCCCCAGTGTTGCTAAGTGAGATAGGGTCAGAGAGGCCATAAAATGGAGCAGGAAACTCCGAGCCCCATACAGGTGTACAAAGCCTGCAGACCTCCTTCCTGTCCCCTGACCTGGCTCAGGTCCTGGTAGCTGCCCCTGTCCACCCCTCAGTGTGGCAGGAGCAGGGGACAGCAGCAGGCAGGGTGGATGCACAGCAGCCAGGCCAGCTTCCCTGTCCACACTGAGACGTGCTGGGCTGCACCAGGGCAGGGCCAGGCACCAGAGAGCTGTGGGACAGCTGCCTTGGCTCCCCTGCCTCCCCCGGCTCGCTGTCTGCCCCGAGCTCAATGAGTGGCACTGCTCAGTTACTCAGCAGCGGGGCCACCACAGAAACAGGCTGACAAACAGGCCCCAGGGCTACCATTTCAATTTAGTTAAGTTCCCCTTCAAATTCTTTCTGGTTTCATCTGTCCATTTTCCATGACAACCAGCAAGAACCAGAGGTCAGAGGGCAAGCAAGGGAGTTATTTAATTTAAATTAGATGAAGCTCTGAAGCCTCGAGCCCTTCTCCAGTGAAGGGTTTTCTGCAGAAGCCCCTTGCTGGAGGAGAGACATCACATGGTCCCTGGCAAACCTCCCTCTGCAGACCTTGGTTGTTTTCCTTCACTCAGGAGCTTCTTCTCCACACATAAATCGCTTCTATTTACGGGTAATATTAAGTCCAAAAAGTGGAAAAACCTTCCCCAGAAAGAGTGGAGTAAGTGGCTGCCCGGAATTCACCATCAGGATCTGATCTCTGACAAATCTGGAGTTTCTCTGGGCTCTGCCCCGAGCCCCCAGGTGTTGCCAGGCCTGGTGGCACTGGGCTGGCAGTGGCACAGGTGTCCCAGAGCCCAGCGTGCACACCTTTGCTGGGACCTCTGGTGCCAGGGAGGTCACTGGGGGACCCCGGGACCCCTCTGGGTGCTGGCACAGCCCTGGGTGCTGTTTGCAGCCCACCCAGGCCCCGGGTGCTCGGCACACACTGAGCACCACAGTGCTGTACCGGGGCTATCCCTGTCTGTCCCTGGGCTGTCCCTGGTCTTGTCCCTGAGCTATCCCTGGGCTGTCCCTGTCTGTCCCTGGTCTGTCCCTGGCTGTCCCTGGACTGTCCCTGGGTTATCCCTGGGCTGTCCCTGGGCTGTCCCTGGGCTGTCCCTGGTCTTGTCCCTGGGGCTGTCCCTGGTCTCCCCCTGGTCTCTCCCTGTCTGTCCCTGTCTGTCCCTGTCTGTCCCTGGTCTGTCCCTGTCTGTCCCTGGGCTGTCCCTGGTCTCCCCCTGGTCTGTCCCTGTCTGTCCCTGTCTGTCCCTGTCTGTCCCTGGTCTGTCCCTGGTCTGTCCCTGGTCTCCCCCTGGTCTCTCCCTGTCTGTCCCTGTCTGTCCCTGGTCTCTCCCTGTCTTTCCCGTCTTGTCCCTGGGCTGTCCCTGTCTGTCCCTGGTCTGTCCCTGGTCTTGTCCCTGGGCTGTCCCTGTCTGTCCCTGTCTGTCCCTGGTCTTGTCCCTGAGCTATCCCTGGGCTGTCCCTGTCTGTCCCTGGTCTGTCCCTGGCTGTCCCTGGACTGTCCCTGGGTTATCCCTGGGCTGTCCCTGGGCTGTCCCTGGGCTGTCCCTGGTCTCTCCCTGTCTGTCCCTGTCTGTCCCTGTCTGTCCCTGGTCTCTCCCTGTCTGTCCCTGTCTGTCCCTGGTCTGTCCCTGGTCTTGTCCCTGGGGCTGTCCCTGGTCTCCCCCTGGTCTCTCCCTGTCTCTCCCTGTCTGTCTGTCTGTCCCTGTCTGTCCCCAGGCCCGCACAGCCCCAAGGGCTCCATGCCCGCGGTCTGAAGGTGCTGCGGTGCCTCAGCAGCACCTGCCGAGCCGGTGTGGCAGTGGGGACGTGCGGGTGTCCCCGGTGCCCGTGCCCGTGCCCTGGGCAGGCAGGAGCAGCCCCGGCTCCAGAGCCCCCTCCTGCCAGGGGCTGCTCCGCTCGGAGCTGCCCACGCCGGAGCCGGGAGCACGTCCCGGGAAAAGGAGGGCACGTGAAGGAGTAACAATACTCTCCTCTTATGTAACTCCTGCCTAAAATACTTCAAAGTGGGCCTATAGATAAATAATTGAAGATAATGCAGAATTAGCTGTAATTTCGTGTGTCAGAAAGCAGCATTCCCGTTGCTTCTGGGCTGGTTAGGTGTGGAAACCATCCTGGCTGTGGGACGAAACGAGGCCACGTGGCTTCAGAAGCACAAAGTGTGCTCACATGCACTGAGCTTCTCAATGTTTAGAGCAAAAATTATTTACTGGGGAAAAACCTGCAAGAATTCTGAATAATGAATAATTGAGAAATTTTGAATTCACCCACAGGCAGCTTGCAAGGGTGGGGAGGAGGAGAGGGGAAATAACATTTGTCAGATAAATTATTTGTGAATTAATCACACAGCTCTCTGAAGTCGTTGGGGAGCTTGCATAAATTAGACTATTCATAGAGAAGACCAAGTCTTTCTTTAATAGTGCTCTGAGAATGGTAAATTCATTAGCTGAAAGCACTGATTATGATTCAAAGGGATAGGGAGGGGAGAAAATCAAGTCATAATTAGTCATTTAAATTGTATCAAGTAGCAAGCAACTGATTTTAAACTAGTCCAAACAGAAGGGAAACTATTCGTTCTGATTAAGTCAGTCTCTCTTGCCCCTTTAAAGATTTATAAAGTAGTGTCAATAAATTATGGTTCTTGGGACTCTAAGAACAGCAGAGAAATTAAATACAATACAGTGTCAGACAAGTGGGTTTGACATAGTAGATCGGAAATTAAATGTATATTTATTAAGGAGGTATATAACACGTCTGTCACCCCAATATTGATCAACTGTCACGTCTCTAAAGGCTCCTCTTCACGCCCGTTGTTCCCAATTGTTTCTCTGACTGCTCTTTTGATACTGAAGTTGAACCCAGTTTGCTCTCTCATAAGCTTAATTACTCTGCAGAAGCAGTTCCTGTCAAACTCGGTGATCTGGACTCCTTGTGGTGCTGCTGAATTATGCAGCACACGCGCAAAGACCCGTCTGGAGTGTCCCCTCTGTCCCGGTGTGATCCTGCTTTCCTGGAGTGCCGTGCTCAGCTCTTTCCAAGGCGAGCAGACAGGGCAGATCTGTGGCTCGGGGGTCTCCTTCTGCAGCAGTGAGTGGGAATGATGGTGTAGGAAAAGCAAACACCCTTTGCTGCAGAATGCCAAATTCAGTCACACCGGCTCCGGGGGCACATAGGGGAGGTGTTACTACCTCATTAGAGTTACTGCAAGTAGGAAAGCATCAGCAAAGAATCCGGCTTCTCTCACACCTTCACCCAAATTCTGCCATGGTGGGCTCTGAGCTGGGGCAGAGATAAGACATGGGGCAATGCATGGGGGAGGACAGACTGTATTTAAACTCCAAAGTGCTGAACCTCTCCTGGGTTTGACCCACAGCTAGCAGAGGTAATGGTGTCTCACAGTAAGACCAGCTTTATTCAGGATTTCCCAGCATTCTGCATCAAGGAAGAAATGTTCTTGTGTACGTCTGGGTGCTGGGAGTGGCTGAGCTCAATTCAGCAGAGTGATGGAACAGATGCTTCAGCTTGGGTCCACACGAGTCCCACTGAAATCTGTGAGACTTCAACACATGCTCAGGCTGTTTGTCAGAGCCTGCTGGGAGTGCTCAACACACCGTGTGTGCACAGGCTTCCCTGCCTGGCAGCCAGGGCTGTCCCGCGGCTGTCCCGGGGCTGGGGCAGCCAGAGCTGTGCCGGGGCTGTGCCGGGGCTGTCCCGGGGCTGGGGCAGCCAGAGCTGTGCCGGGGCTGTGCCGGGGCTGTCCCGGGGCTGTCCCGGGGCTGGGGCAGCCAGGGCTGTCCCGGGGCTGTCCCGGGGCTGTCCCGGGGCTGTCCCGGGGCTGGGGCAGCCAGGGATGCCCTGGGAGGCTCTGGGGCAGCCCTGCTGCACAGCCCTGCCCGTGCCTGTGTCTCTGAGGGACTGGGAGAGCTGCCAGCTCTTTTTTCCTCCAGCTCTCAGGCACCGCTGGCTTCTGCCTTCCAGGTGCAGAAGGCTCTGCTTCACCAAACTTCTCCAGTCACCCAGTCCTGCCCTGCTCTATTTTCAGTACCAATAAATCTCCTGTAGACATCCCCTTTGTCACAGCCTGTTCCTCAGCTTCTAGCTCCATAGATTTTTCTCTGTTCCAAATGTAATTGCTCTTCATCCTTTTTTCCTGCTGTCTGGAACCATAGCTCATCATCCTACACTTCTCATTATCTTAATTAAACCAGGGCAAGTCAAGGGCCTGTTTTATAACCTGACATTACCCTGTACATTTTTTTTAGCTCAAAAGATGTGAATTAGTGCTGAGATATCTTCTTGGAGGAAATTGGCACCTCAGCTCTCTCAGTCTGCAGTACTCTGCTTGTCTGAGGAGGGCTGAGTGAAAAACTGAGCTGAGCAGTCTCATGTGTCCCATCCCACCAGGTAAAACCAGTCTTCTCCACAGCAATCCCGCTGCTGCCTGCTGCCTCTGGTGCTCCTGGGTGGCTGCTTTGGGAATTGTGTATTGCAAACCACTAGAGCTGCTTCCTTCCTGGATTCAGTTTGGTTTGATCCAGGTCTGTCCTGCTCTCTGCTCGCTGTTGTGGCGGATGGTTGGTTTGGTTTGATCTGCATTTCTGGCATACCAGGTGCAGCTCCAGGGGCTGAGAGGGCTGAGAGCAGGAGAGAGGAGGCAGGCAGTACCCTGAGCACATCTGCTGTCAGGGAGATCTTGGGGTTTACCCAGCCCGCAGGAGGGTGGCTCGTGGCTCCTGCCCCCTCAGCCCCAGTCTCTGTGCAATGATCTGTGGCATTTTGTGGTGTCAGGATGGACGAGGGCCTTGAGACAGCAGAGACCCGAGTCACAGAGCCACAGCTCTGCTCTGCTCTCCTTAGGGGCTGTTATACTGGGGGTATCTGGCTGCCCTGCCAGCACAGCTCTGGCCCTGGCCAGGCCACGGTCTGTGGATCAAAAGCGAGGTCTGCAGCTTTGGAAAGGCTTTGGGAATTGCACTCCAGGGCTTGGAGAAACATTTGTGTGGTGTTAGACATGAGTCACCGAGCACCTTTCCCTAATGAGCTTTGCAAGCAGAGCACCCTCTGGGCCAGCCTGCAGCACACGAGCAGCCAGGTGTGCTGGGGTGCACTGGGAGCCTGCCCTGGCTCACAGCCCTCAGGTGTCCTGTCCTGGGTCACAGCCCTCAGGTGTCCTGTCCTGTGTCACACCCGAGACCCCTCAGGTGTGTCCTGTCCTACTCTGATTCTACAGAGAAGCAAGAGATTCATGTGATATTAGGCATTATTTCGTTACTAAACACTGGCAGAAATTTTTAAAATTTTTATTCTGAAGTGAAAATATATTTTTAAAACTTGCCTTCCCCCCTGCTCTCTGACCACTGCAAGACATTCAGCAATATTAGCAAAGCTGATGGCTGCTAAATGGCCTTATTTCCAACAGTAATGAGCTGCATTTAATAATGAATTAAACATCATTAACCAGGGAAGTTTTTGGTGAATGCTCCTTTAGTGTCATTGTGCAGCAATTATCACGGGAGTGAATAGCTCATCTCTGTCCAGCTGCACCGTTTGTCATTGTTTGGAGGAGCAGGAAAATCCCTCTGGTGCAGGAGGGCTAATAACATCAAATGGCACCGAGCAAGGTTTAACAAGTGTTTCTGTTCCTCGTGCAGACCACAGCAGCTAAGATGCTTGACCCTGCTCTGCCGTGTTTCTCTGTCTGCAGGGCCCAGCCAGCCTGGCTGTGCTCCTGCAATCAGTGAAAGTCTCTCAGTAAGAGCTAACTCATAGGCACATGAAGGTTCTTTATTAAAAATTGATACATACAATTAAAGATAAAAGATGATAATGGAAGTAATGAAGCTGTTTGGTATTTGCAACTTTTATTGTACTTCTCCATTTCTTAGTAATGAGACCTTGCAGACTTCTTCATCATGTGTTGTTTTGGGTCACATTCACAAAAACACAGTTTGATAGTCTTCCAAAAAGTCTTCCTCTTAAAATACTGTTGAAATACAACAGATTTCAAACAGCAGCTCCTCGGGTTTGTAGCTCTGTGCATTGTTCAGCAGAGATCCCACTGCCTCCATCAGCTCCTGTCACAGAGCAGCTGCAGCAGAGCCCAGCACAGTGCCCAGGCAGGCCCTCATGGATGGGGAGGGAAATGGGAATGGAAATGGAAATGTGGGATTCAGCTGAGGTGCAAACACCCAGCCAGCTGCAGCTCCAGGCTGGCCACAGCCAGGGACAGCCAGTGCTTGTGAAACACCACCAGAGGGTCACAGCACCGCACAGATCACCTGCCAGACTTCAGCTGGTGCCCAGGAGGGAAGGTGGCACGTGGCTGATCCTGTTTGAGGGACCTGTTGGAAACTGGGTGCTGTGATGGGCCTGGGCTTCTCCCCTGGGCACTGGGGCTGCTCTGCTCCCAGGCTGTGCCAGGTGCTCAGGTCAGTGCAGGACTGCTGGGGCTGCTCTGCAGCGTGCCCCCACTGCAGGACAGCAGGGCACATCTCCATGTCCCTGTGTGCCCCCACTGCAGGGACAGCAGGGCACATCTCCATCCTCCTGTGTGCCCCTCTGCAGGGACAGCAGGGCACATCTCCATGTCCCTGTGTGCCCTCACTGCAGGGACAGCAGGGCACATCTCCATCCTCCTGTGTGCCCCCACTGCAGGACAGCAGGGCACATCTCCATGTCCCTGTGTGCCCCTCTGCAGGGACAGCAGGGCACATCTCCATGTCCCTGTGTGCCCCTCTGCAGGACAGCAGGGCACATCTGCACCCTCCTGTGCCCGTCACACGCCCAGCAGCGCAGGGACCAGCCTGGGCACAGGGTCCCCACTGCCCTGGCTGCCCAGCTGGGAGGCTCCTCCAGGGCTGCCCTGCTGAGCCCCTCGGGGCTCTGTGCAAACAGCTCAGCTCCTGCTGGTGTCCCCGTGAGTGAGGGCTGAGCCGCTCCTTCTCCTGCCTGTTCCGTGATCAAAATATTTACAGCTCTGTGAGTGGGGCTGGCAGCAGCCCCAAAACTTTGCTCTTGATAGTAAATGTCACATTTAATATTGATGATGTGGGCTACTCAAGTCACACTTGGATGAGTTAACCATTGGGAATGACATCTATAATAGGAAACTCCTAAAATGTGAGCTCCCTTATATGCACACATGGCTCCTTTTCTGTAAAAGATACAGGAATCTGAGCAATTCAGTACAATTATATGGATGCTGTTCGCTGTTGTGTGACCAGGAGAAGTCATGTGCAGTCCAGGCTGGTTTATCACTGACCTTAGCAGTGCGTGGCCTGCACCCTGGTGGGGCACAGAGGGGTTTTACAGCCACAGAGCAGAGCTGACACCCTCGGGGCCCTGCCTTGCAGAGCCAGCTCTGCTCCTGGGCAGTGTCCCCACGTGTCCCCTTGGTGAGAGAGGCTGCCAGGGGCTGATGCCACAGCAGCATTACTGCCCTTGGATTTTCTCCTTGCTGTGCACTGAGGTGGCAGTCAGGGACCTCGCAGGGATCCAGGCCAGCACTGAGACCCTGAGACCCTGAGGACCAGTGGGGTCTGCATTTCCACGCCACTGGCAAACAGCAGGGAGAGCAGCACGGTGATTTTGTAGCGTTCTGTGGGCACTTACCATGAAGGGGACTCTGTACATTCACAATAGTACTGGAAACAAGAAGTAAATGCAGAGCTACACAGACCATCAGCATTATAGCTTGATTTAAAAGGGTTTCTAATTACTGAGAGATAAATTCTCTACTCAGGTGTCTTGGTGCAGATGCTGGCTGTTCACAGAAATCCTGTACTTTGCTCAGACCATGCTGTCAGCTCCACCAGCTGCTGTGTTGATCAAGTCACTGAATGTTATGTGATTATTTCACATCCCACTGCACGATGCCCACAGTTACTCCAGAGTGCAGTAAAAATGGTGGGTTATGGACTCCAAAAATCCATTTTAGGTACCCAAAGCACACAGGAAAGTTCTGTAGAGAGGAGTGTGCTCTGTGTGAGGGATTTTGTATCACCCTCAGCCAGCTCACAAGATTCCAAATGAGTGCATCTACTGTGCCTTACAGTTAAATTGGAAAAAACCTAGAGAAAACACAACATTCTGTTATTCTTCTTGGCCTGGCAACTCATCCTGCTCCCATGGTGGGCAACTCTTCTGGTCAGTGCTGCACCAATGACACATCTGTGATTAACACCTACCTCAGATAAAAGAAAGAGTAATTATTTGCACTTTTTACCTCTGTGGTGTCTCTTAGCACATCTGCCAAAGTCTGCCCTGACTCATACCTTCACCTAAGCCAGGAAAAGCCAACCTTTCTGAGCCATAGCTATTAACCTTCTTTTCTAGATGATGAAACTGTGCACAAAGAGAATAAATTATTTACCCAATGTCATAGAACAAATCCAAAATGCCGTACTTGGGAACAGGTCCCAGACTAGCCAGTTCCAGTTCGTGTGCTTTAACGGTGCTGTTCCTGCTGGCTGGGGCTGACTCTCCCCAGGCCTCCCCTCATTCCCCCCCTGCCATGGCCAGCCCTCTGCCGTGTGGCTCCTGTGTCACTGCACACTGATCTTCTCAGTCTAGGTTTGTCTTCCACTCTCTGGCAGTCTAAATGCAAATTTCACAGTTGTGCTGAGGTGCCATTTGTACTAATTTGTGCTCTGTTTTGCACTGGGGAGAGCTGAGACACTACAGCTTTTTTAACCTTTCTAATGACAGGGTTTTAACAGCCTGCTCTGAAGTAGTGGGACTGATTGTTTCATCAGCCTAAACTGTGGCTGAGATAAGCTTGGTCTGTGAACACAGTGAAGCCCTTCAATCTCTAGTTACCCTGATGGCCCTGCAAAGGGCCCTTCTGCCTGGAATCAGGTTTGAAAGTGTCAGGAGCAGCTCCTGCACCAACATGGGCATCAGCAATATCTGGATTAATTCCTGGCATTCAGTGAGTGAGCCTTGTCCCAGGACAAGCTCTGCTCTTTGTTGCTGGAGTTCACAGGTAAATGCATCACAGTCACTTGAAGCATTATCAATGAAGAAATACATTAACAAACCACAAAAAAGCTCTGTAGCAGGAGCAAATAAAAAATTAATTTCATGTGCAGGAAAGGGAAACACCCAAATTATGGCCTGTATAACTTGAAGGTCTTACAAGAACCATGAAGATCCATCCCTCTCCAGATGAAGGAGCAGCCACCAAGCACAGCAGTTGATTTCCTGCAGAGGAAAACAGATGTGGATCAAAAGATCAGAAAGAGTAACTGTAGGGAACAATCAGATGAACCAGGTGTGCTGCGAGATCCTCTGGGAAGTCCCTGAGGGGTTCAGCCTGAGAGCAAGGGGCTCCATTTTCAGCATCACAGTTAATACCTTCTTGTTTCTCTCAGCAAGTCAAAAGCTTCTAGTGAGAAGCTCTGAAAGGGCTAAAATAATATTTTTAAGTGTTCTTTCTTTCTGCCTTTGCATCTTGCATTCAGTGAGAGGAGCTTCTCAACCTGCAGACCCCTCAGGCCCCAAGGCACAGCAGAAGGGGGATTTTCCTTTCCAAAGACAGCAGAGAGTGCAGGGCACAGTGAACCTGCCCTGGCTGCCATTCCCTGGGCTTCTGAGAGCCATCTCCAGACATGCTGGGAATGACAATGACATCCTGAGAGCTGCCAAAAAATCACAAGGAACAGCTGGTAAAAATGCTCAAACCTCCCAGTGCCCTTAATATGCTGTAAACAAATCTGCTTCACTGAAACCACACACAAGGTGTTGGGAGCCTCGATTTATGGGCATTAATTGTTGTCATTCCCATCCCAAGCATCACAAACACAGAGTACATTAGGAACTAAAACCCTGCAAAGGAAATACTCCCAGTCTTCTCAGGTTGTTGCTGATGTTTCAAAAAGACCAAGAGCTTTTCTGGAATCCTGTAAAGAAAAGGGTGCAATAAAAGCTTTTTTGCCTTGCTTTGGCCAGCCAGAGCTGCAAGCCAGCAAGCCATCAGCATTGTCACATCCTGTGACATTCCTGCTGCTCTGGAAGAGGAATGAAATATTCACACCTTTTGGCTGGGGTTTTTATTGAGGTTTCAGGTACCTACCTTCTGCCATCCACTCCATTTAAGTAATGATGACCAAAGCCCAGCTCACTTCTCAAAGATTAACAGCTTGCTGGAAATATTTGATTGTCTGAAAACAGAGCTGAAGGATGCTGCAGCATGTTCCTCGCTCCCAGGAAAGCCCCTGAGGCCAGGATTGATGCTGTCAATTACAGGATTAAAATCCCAGTGTGTCCCAGTGCAGAGGTGGCTGAATTCCAGTGGGAGAAAGCAGTTTAAAGCCAAGGACACATGGCTTTGGCAGCAAGATGGAAACTGGCTTAAAGCTGCTGTGAAATCATCATGACTTATTGTTATGGGATCCGGACATCTTGCAGAGAAGCAGCACAGAATTATTTTGCACTGCTGGTGTTTGAAGTCCACGAGGAGCTGTCACGGGTGCAGCAGGAGCAGGGGCTCAGGAGGGGCCCTGCTGTGCCTGTGGCTTGGCCTGGGCATCGCAGCTCAGGGTGCAGGGCTGTGTGCAGGGCTGTGTGCAGGGCTGTGTGCAGGGCTGTGTGCAGGGCCAGGAGCTGCACTCCAGCGATCCTTGTGGTGCCTGCCAGCTCAGGATATTCTGTGATTAAGTGGTCACTTAGAAACACCAATTGCACCACTTTTTTCTGCTGCTCACAGCTCCCGTGCCCAGCACCAAGCTCAGCAGCACTGTCAGATTGTTTCTGTGCCTGCAAGGTTTGCTCCAGCCTGGCAGGGCAGGGAGTAGAGCTTGGACTGGCTCCTCTAGTCACAAACCCGTGCTCCAGCCCTCAGGGCATGGCAACAAGCTCTCTTTCTCCCTTTTTCCTATGGAAAGGACTGCCCCGGTGTAGGTGTCCATCTCCTGGAGTTCCAGTGTCTGCCTTTTACGGTGATGTTTGCTCTGCCCCAGCCCCGCAGCTTTGGGCTGGTCTCAGGTCTGTGATCCCATTTCTCAGGCATTTAACTCTTTGCCTGTAAAACACCGGAGGTGCAGCCTGGTGCTGAGGTTCTGCCAGGGCACCAGGGTGGGACGGGGCCGGGCTCAGGGCCCTGGGGAAGCTGAGCTGGGTTTGGTTTCACTTCCGCAGAGGTGGGTGCCAGGGGAGGCAGAGCTGGCCCTCCACCACTGCACCTCTTTAATTCAAGTGGTGACTCAGAGCCTGGAACAATTAGGTAGATGTCATATGCAGCTAGCGAGTGGTATTTTTCAGTGTTCATTTTACTTATTGTATTATATTATATTATATTTTGATTTATAATTATATATACAGTGCATTCCTTTCCTGGGCTCCAGGCATCCTTGCCAAAATTAAAAAGTACAGTTAGCAAAACTAAAGCCAGCAGAAGCTCAGAGCTCTCTTTCAGAAATAACCAGTCAGAGCAACTCTTTTTTCTACCAGTTCTTCACATATTGTCTGTTCTCCTTGCATTTCCTTCCCATGAACCTCTGCCTGAGGAGAGCAGCCCCTGCACCAAGCTGTTGGCCCCACAACAGCAATGCAAACAGCAACAAAACAGCTCCAGCTCATTCTTCAGCTCCAGGAGCAGCATTTGTTAGTATTTTCAAGTATCCCAAATACTTCTGCTTTGTACTCCTGGAGCTTTGACTGCTGGGAGGAATTCTGTGTAATCCTTAGGTGGGATTTGCAAGGGCTGGTGGAGGGGGTGCAGTGAAGCATCACTGTTCTCTGGAAGCCCCTCCTGGCCAAGGAAATTCAGTTTGCTGTGAGCAGGATTGTTGGGGGGGCTAGGGGAGGGTTTCTGGAGAGTTGAGGGGGCAGTAATGTATTCTCAAGGTTAATGACACTTGGTTGTATGCAAATAGCTATTGGCCACTACCACACGTGATCAGAACCTCCAGGGACAAATTTCTGCCTCTGGATGTGCACAGTGGGATCTTCAGGACTGAGGCTTGCAGGATGAGCAGGGATGAGGTGGTGGAACAGGCAGGGCTGGTTGGCACTGGGTGTTTGCCAAGCCAAGTGCAGACCCTGCCGTGCTGTCCCCGGGGTGCTCCTGAGGACAAGGTCACTGCTGGGGGAACGTCCTCCTGCTCCCACCTGTCCTCTGCTCGTCCTCAGCCTCAGCAGGCCAGCAGAATTCCAAGGACTGGCATTACCCTGCCATGCAAATACACTCTGAGCAAGTCCCTGGGTTCTGCTGGATTTTGCAGTTTGGGAATACTTGTACTCAGGCTGGAGGTGGGTCAGTGCCAGGGACAGCAGCTGGCAAAGCTGGGAGCAGAGTCCCCCTCACCCTGGAGTTCACGCTTCAGGCACAGTTTCTGTCCTCACCAGTTCCTGCTGGTTACAGGAGGTCAGACTTGCCTTGGGCTCGTGTGCTAGGGAGAGCTTTGCTTTCTCTGGGACAGATTTAGGCTCTTATTTAATAAGCACAATTATAGCTGCTGTTTTGGTGTGTTGATGAAGCTTCCAGATGGCTAATTGTGTGTCTTGAAGGAAAAAAGAAACTCAGCAGCTGATGTATTCAAATCCAACAGAGAACAATACCTCTGGCTCTGGGACCGCCAGATTCCTCATTTTAAAAAATAGATGTTGCCTTTGTTGTGGTATAATGGCTTCAGAATTTATCCACACAGCAACTGAGACAGGAGTGCCAGAGGCGTGTGAGAATGTCTGTGGCCCTCGTGGGGGATGCTGAGGTCAGTCGGTGACCCCAGAGGCAGGAGCTGCATTCCTGCTGCAGGCGGCGGGGCAGGGGGTCTGCCTGGCCTGCAGGGAGGGATGAGCAGTGCAGTCCCCAGGGGCAGGACACCCTCCCTGCCCTGCCCTGCCCTCCTCGCTCCCAGCTCTTCCCAGCCCTGGCACGGGGCAAAGGCAGCTCCCCTGCTTTCCTGCCTGCAGTGCCTGTGTCCCAAAGGCTGCTCTGCTCTTTTACTCTGGTTTAACATGACTTTTGGGTACCCAGAGAATTGGCAGTCTTGTTGTCTAGTAAAGTCAGTTTGTGAAACTGTTTTCTAGTTTTCTTTGTTCGTGGTTTTTCTGAGCAGACTGGGCGATAAATTGATACAATTTTTACTGATGAGATAAAATATTTCTATTTTTTTTTGCCCAGCCCGGGTCTGTGCTTGCCACAGGCCCAGCCTGGTCCCAAGGAGCCAGCCAGCCTTCGCCCAGCTATTGCACTGCTAGTGTCAGCATGAATAAACCATGTTCCTTTTAAGCTACCACAGCTTTTGACAGCCACAGTGCTGTAAATAAAGCAGCTAACGCAGATGCTAATATTAATTCTCATGACCCAGTTGTGCTTCACTAATAGTATCTGGGTTACCAGCCAGCCAAGACAAGAGCACAAATATTTAGCCTGTCTCAGTCTGTTACACCAAAAAAGCAAGCATTTGAAGATATTAATTTCTAGAGCTGCATGTCAGATGTGCCCTCCATTAGGAAAAGGCACCAGGAAGCTCTGGAAAAGCCACAGAAATCCATGTTCAGTGGTGGTTAGCAGTTAAGCCATGCTGGCCATGCACAGGGTGATGCCAGCACCTCGTGCTGTGCTGCAAATGTGCTGTGACATGCTCGGGTCCTGTGCAGGCCTGGGCATGCATCGTGCAGTGCCGCTGCAGGGACACACGTGCTGTGTGCAGGACCAGAGCTGTGCCGGGCTTTAAAGCAGTGCTTAAGACATTACTTAGCAATGTTAAGATTTCAGGTTAATCATCCATGTAGCCCTCCCCAGCTGCTGTCTCCTTGGCCATCCCTTTGGTTTCTGCCCAGGAAAGCTCCTGGATATTCAGCTTTTCCTGGAGCCATTCAAAGATTGCCAGGTGTGAAAAGCTTTGGGGAGAAGCATGGATGTTGTCAGCCAGCCCCATGCAGCTGGAATGAAGCAGCTGGGCCCTTCCAAGCTGTCCTGACAGCGTGGCACAGCCTGAGGCAGCTGGTCAGGCACCAGGGCTGTGCCCCCAGTCCTGCACTGGCTGCAGGTGTAACGCTGCTTCTTTACCCAGCCTCTGCAACAGCAATGCAAAGTGTGTGAGCAGCCCTCAGCCTTGGCACAGCCGTTTGCGAGGGCAGGGTTACTGCCACAGGTGTGTGGGCACGGATTTGGGCTGTCTGTCGGTCCTAAAGGATTACAGGACAGCTCTTCCTGCAAAGAACCCGATGCACTTACTCGAACCAGCTGGCTGAAGCCAGGGACAGCCTTGGGGTGTGTGTGGGACAGGTGTTTTGTTTTCCATCATAACGTGACCGGTGGCTGCACGGAGGCAGAACTGAGCTGCTCACAGCGGGCTTGGAGGCTTAATTAGGCTGCTGGTGTTGTGTGAAGTTCACTCCACTGCTCGGTGGAGGACAGTTTAGGATAAGCATAATAGGATTACTGCTGCTATATACAGCTGCCTAAGCCAGGAAGTCCTGGTAATGGGCCTTTACCCAGCAGGAAAATCTTTTCAGGGGATGCTTTTTATAACCCACAGTTACGCAGGCTGTGAGTGTTGGGAAGGGTGTACTGCTCTGCGCATTGGGAAGGGTGTCCTGATGTGGTTGTTGGGAAGGGTGTCCTGCACTGGGTGTTGGGAAGGGTGTCCTGCTGTGAGCATTGGGAAGGGTGTCCTGATGTGAGTGTTGGGACGGGTGTCCTGCACTGGGTGTTGGGAAGGGTGTCCTGCTGTGAGCATTGGGAAGGGTGTCCTGATGTGAGTGTTGGGACGGGTGTCCTGCCCTGGGCAGGGTGCTGGAGCCAGCCCAGGTGAGCCCTGAGGAGCAGCACACATTCTGTCCTGCCGGGGTTTGCCACTGACAGCCACAGCGTGGCAATCTTTCCTTGTGAGCCCTTCCCCTGGCATGGTCCTGGTCCGGGGACGGGCAGCTGGCCAGCCACGGGCCGCGGTCACCGTGGGGACAGCCACAGCCCTGGCGGCTCTCGGGCACGGGGAGGAGCCAGCTGCTCCACAGACCAGAGGGAGTTCCACAAGCACCGAGCCCCGGGCTCTCGCTCAGCCTGTCCCAGTGCTCCAGCAGGAATTTCTGCCTGGGAAGGCCACGCTGGGATGCCCTCCCGCTCTGAGCAAGGAGCTTCCCCCCACTGGCTGGGCAGGAGCAGGGTAGGGGCAGCAGGGACATCAGCTGGATGGGCAGGGAGCACTCTGGTCATCAGGGACATCAGCTGGCTGGGCAGGATCAGGGCAGGGGCAGCAGCACAGCCCCACCCGGGCAGGAGCTGCTGCCTTGGGGTCCCCGCACCCCTCCAACTCCCCGGGGGCTTTTTGATTGTTTTATGTCACCCGAGGAGCAGAGGCAGAGCTCAGCTCTGAGCCAGCATTCCCACCGATGCTGCTCCCAGCGAGGCTGCTTTCCTTGTCTTTGCCTTTCCTCAGCGGCAGGTAATTCACAGATAAAACAATCGGTGCTTAGACACACACAGACGGGTAGGAGCTAGTCTTAATCTTCCCAAATCCCTTAATATACCTTATGTATACAGTTTGGAACTTGTAGATTTAGCATGATAGATTGATTTCATGCACTATCTCAATGGAAAATGACATTAGTAACTATGTTCTTTTTATACATTATTTTTCCCCTGTCTGAGCTGCTGCAGAGCGCTGAGCTGTGGCCTGTCTGCCCAGGGCACAGCAGCACTGAGGGCAGACCAGGTCCCCTGATTGTGTCTGGTGCTCTTGTCTGGATTATGTAAAGCCTAAGTTGTGGTACAGCCTTAGCAGAATTTGGCCAAATCACTGCATATGCACTTGAGCATATGTTATAACCAATCAGTTGGAATGGTTGTAGTTATTTTTCACAACTCCCCCAAAATGGAGAAGTGGATGAGAATTGAGTGGGTCATGTGGATTGACAGGGGAAGCTGCTGTGACAGTTTGAGACAGATGACTCAGGGTTTTTGCTTTATGGTTTTCTGCGTTTCACCACCAGGAATTTCCAAGGGGTTCTCCAGTAAAAGCAGGCAGGCAAAAACACAGACTTGCCTCATTAGCCAACCCATAGTGAGCCGGGCTCCCGGCCCTGAGTCCTCCTCTCCTCCCCAGCCCTGCAAACCGGGGCCGCTGCTGCCGCCGGCACCCGCGCCGAGCTGGCCCCGAGCTGGCCCCGAGCTGGCCCTGAGCTGTCCCTCTGAGCTGTCCCCAAGTTGTCCCTCTGGCCTGTCCCCCCGAGCTGTCCCCGAGCTGCCTCGGGGTGTCCGGCTCCCCTTTCCTGTGGGGACAGCGATGCTGGTTTCTCTGGCAGAGCCCAGGAGAATTGGCAGCCTCGCCCCAGAGCTGCAGAGCTCCCAGCTGTGTTTGGATATTTGGCTACAGGCATTGCATCTCCGCTCACGATGCTGTGACTTCACTACCAAGCAAAGCCTTCTACGTTTCTTGCCTTTGCCTGCAGAAGAAAAAATGTTTCCACTGCGTAAATCAAGCCATGGCCAACCCGGACTATTGTTTGGTCTATGTTTTTATGTCCCTTTTAATAATATACATGTCAACTCTGCCATTTCCCATCTGTTAGAAAATGCCTGCATTTACACATTACCTCATTAGTCTTACTGTCTCTGGCATTTTTTCCATCCTACAAGCTTGTTACTCCTTTTACATCATTTGCTTAGGCCATTAGCAACGAGGCTTAGTGTTTTTATACTCCTGGCTCCATAGGAGGTGATGGGACAGGGCTGAGAAAGGGGGAGTAAGTAAACTTCTAAGCCTCAAGCTGGAGGTATCAGAATAGAGAGCACAAGGAGCATGCATTTCATGGTGGCACCGTCACAAGCAGCACAGCGGAGCGGTGGCTTTGTGTCCAGAAGCCTTGTGCAGAGCAGTGTGTGTGTTTGCTTCCCGGAGCAGCCTGAAGCGGGCAGAGGAGCAGGCAGACACCTCCCAGCCTCCCCGGCAGGCGGGCTCAGCCGGCCCCGGGAGCCGCTCCTGGGCTGGGCTCGGCCCCGGGGCCGGGCGGGGATCGCCCTCGGCCGTGTCCCCAGCGTGTCACAGCTCCAGCAGCTCCTCTGCACGCTGGCATTTTTGTGCAGGTGTAATTTAACCCAAAGCTCTTCCTTGGCATCACGGCATTTTACAGGATTACTTATAAACGTGTTTAAACTGTTTCAAATTACAGATTGGCTCCCAAAAATGCTTCCCAAGCTAGGGTCACCCTTTTCAATATAGGCACTGAAGCCTTGGCTGGTCTTTACCGGGGTACCTCGTGGTTTGGGGGTTTTCTGGGGGCAGTTAAGGACGGCTCGGAGGCGAGAGGCTGTGACAGCTCCAACCTTTACTGGAGCAGCAGGGGACCAAGAGAGCCTGGAAAGCAGGAGGAGATGGGCCAGGCTGCCTGCCAGCCGGTGCCAGGTGGGCTCAGCACAGCTTGCTGAAGCCAGGCTGGTTCCTGCCCGTGCTCAGGACAGCCACAGGAGCAGGGTGTGCTGCCCCAGCCCTGCAGCAGCAGTGCCGGGTGGGCACACCGGGAGCCGGGGCTCGGCTGTGGGCGCCCGGCAGGGACTGGGGCTGTTCTGTGAGCCCCAGCTCCTGTGGCACAGAGCCCCGGGACGGTGGGACAGGGCAGAGCCGGGCTGTGCACGCTCGGGGCAGCCCTTTCAGCCGGCCCCAGCATCAGGGCAGGGTCTGGCAGCCCCAGGCGGGGTGTGACAGCCCCAGGCAGGGTCACACAGCCCCAGGTACAGCCCCAGGCAGGGTCACACAGCCCAGGCAGGGTCACACAGCCCCAGGCAGGGTCGGGCCCCGGGCTCGGGAGCTCCGTGAGCAGCACGGGCGGCACAGACCCCGAGCCTGGCAGGGAATCCCGGGTGTCACCTGCCTGCGGCAGGAGGAGGGACGGAGCCCTGAGCCGCCACCTGGAGCCCGTCCACTTGGTGCTGGCACGGCCCTTCCTTGCCAGAAAAAGAACACAAACAGAGTTATTTTCTTCAGAATAATAACACAGGGAAACAGTAACAAAGCCAAGAACACTGAGATGGTGACAGCAAGAGCCTGGCTTAAATACCCCAAAATAACATCTGCCAGAGCCTGATTTCAAAGCAGCAGCTGTTGCCTGGAACAAAAACACAAAACTTTCCAAACAGTATTAAGAGTGATAATATAAAAAGCAACTATTTATTGAAAGCTTTCAGGTGCACAAATATGGCTCTGTGCACAGGTGAGAAAGGTTTTCTACAATTTTTGTATGGTTAATTAATTAGTCTACGTAGCAGGTACATCCATTAGGAGATCAGCTGACCCAGTGACCCAGCCTTGGGTCAGCCCCTTGCAGCTGCTCCAGAGGTTTCTTTGCCCCATTGCTTTTTATGTCTTTTAAGTTCTGGTGAAAAACAAGATTGTCAGAAATTATCTTCTTAAGAATAAGAATAAACTGATTTTAAAGAATGTGTTAGTTAGGGTTAGTTGATTGTGAGAAAAGTCAGGAAAACCATACAACTGTAGATTAAAAATCTACAAGGCTACAAATATATGAAAAATATATAAAAAGCTAAAAAATATTTAGGCATCACAGCCACTGCACTGCAAACACAAAGACTTGGTGATTGTTACTTTTTTTCTACAAAGTAATTTTTTTTAACAATAACACTTATCTTCTTGTGTGAGAAACTGTCCAATCCCCTCCAAAGTTCCCATTTCTTTTACATCTTCCACCATAATCACATAAAAGGAAATTGACTGCAATTGTTTTCTGCAAACAGCAAGTTTGGAAGGGGGTACAAGATCCAAGTGGGATTCTGCTGAGCATCCAAACCTGGAGGGAGAAGTCTTGGGAGGGAAAGATGAGCCCTGCAAGAGGCACTCCAGGGCCCTTCTTCAGGCTGCCTTTCCCAGGGCTGAGCATGGCCCCACGCTGGTTCCAGGCTCATTTCTCTGGGAATTACTGTTCGGTGCAGGGAGGGGAGGTTGTGCAGAGGTGGCACTGAGAGCAGGACTCCCATTACCCCTGCATTCCAGCCTTTGGAAATCCTCTGAGTGAGCGAGTTCTGCTCGGGCTGCAGCCTGGCACAGCCAGGGTGTGAGTGGCACTGGTGGGGTCCCATCGTGGGGTGCAGTGGCCAGGGAGGGGTCCCACATCCGTGCCCCCTGCCCACGCAGCCCGCAGGGCCTCAGCTGCTGCTCCTGGCAGCTGGGCAGAGCAGCCTCCCTGCCACCGCACAGAGCCACCCTGCTGCGTGTTGCTGCTTGTGTTGATAATGTTTTGGCAATTTGCAAGAGTTGTTTTATTTGAGAGATTTGAAAGGTAAATTGTCAGGAGCTCAGTGCTCTCCCGTGGAGTACTGAAACAATCCAGGAGCACAGCTCTGCCACTGATTTTCTTCCTTTGTGTCTTCATTATCCCTCCCTTTGGTAACTGGGATCTTTAGTAGGTTTGTGGTTTAGCTGGATTTTGGAGCAAAGCCTAGAGCTGTAGAAGGGGATGGGTTTTCATGTAACTGACACAATTGCATCTTGCAACCCTTGAATTTCAGCACAGGGAAAGCTGGGAGCGGGGCAGAATTGCTGCTCAGTTACAGAAGTGGAGCAAGTTTTTGGTGTGTGCCACAGGCCCCAGCACCACAGAGAGCAGGGGTGCCCCCAGGCACTGCTGTTCTTTAAACCTGCCTGGGAGTGCTTTGGTTCCAGCTATTTCCACTCGCCACTGATAGAATTAAATAATCTCAGCCCACTGGATTATATATTTTTTAAGTACATGCCTGCAATGATCAAAGGATTGTTTCATGTGGTGGGGTGAGCAAAAGAAGCTCTCAAGGTGAAATCCCAAACAGCCTAAAGACTCTGGGGCTTGGGTCTGACCTCCAGTAACAGCAATGAGCCAGGAGAAGATGAGCAGCTCAGGAACGAGAAAATGAAGCTTTTGAAGCCAATAATGCCCTCTGGCAGTGAGCAATCAATTGACAGAGAAATGGGAAAGAGAGAGAGAGTGAAAAGAAGTCAGACCCTTCTGGCTGGCTGCAGGGAAGGCAGGACATTCATAAATAGAAAGCAGCACATTTTTCCCTTCCTCTTTCTTTCCCAGGGGAGAGTGGCCATGGGAACAGCCAGGCTTTGTGCCCCGTGGGGCAGGGGGATGCAGGAGGGAGCCGATGGACACAACCTGCAGCAGCTTAATTGGGACACGTGGCCCCCGTGCCACTGCCCTTCGGACTCGTTTTGCTTTCCAAGGAATAAAGGAAAGCCATTAGCCATTAGCCATTAGCTGCTCTGAGCAGCGTGGCTGCTCAGGACTGCCCTGGGAGCTGCCAGCTCATTCCGTGCAGCACATGGAGAGAGAGCCCTCAGCTGCCAGGGATGCTCATCCCCGTCTGCGCCAGGCTGCGCCCGTGCAAAGGTTGTTCTAGATCCCTTGATAATTCTCACAAACTTCTTTCTGGTGAGTGGCTTTTCCCTTATTGCTTTGCCTTCTTTAAACAACTCCCAGCTTGGACTGGGCTTGTTTTGCCCTCTCAGCAGTGGGATTCTCCCTGTGCTGGCTCAGCCTGTGCTCATTTCCAGCCCTGCTGAGCAGCTTCCCACCAGCCCAGTCCCACAGGTGGCAGGTGACTGTCACAGGTGAGAGATGCTGGATACTGCCTGCAAGTTACAGAAAGGTTCAACTTGGCTGTTCCCATATCTGCTGCTATGATAATGAGCCAGTCCAATTCACTCAAATTAAGGGCTAGGGAAGGCTCAGCCCTTCAGAGAAGTACATTCATGACAAGATGAATTTCTACCACCCAGTGTATAGTGTGGCACCATCCTGTATTAACACAGAAACTCTGAATTTAAAAAAAAAGTAACTGAAAAATGCACTAAAAGCCAGTGAGGTGTATAATTTCCCTTAATCTTCAATGCTGCTTTTTGCTATTCTCTTGGATTAAAATCAGATATACCACCTGGCACTGTTCAGCTGCCTCGTACAGGAAACCTTTCTCTCCCCCTCCCCTCTCTGCAATCCCTTCACTAGAAGGCACACACCTGCATTTCCAGTGCCAGGTGACTTTTATTAGGGGAAAGTACAAAATACCAGGAAGCCAACCACTAATAATCAAACAGCCCAACCGCTCCAAGAGGCAAAACAAACCCCAGCTCTGCTCCCTATCAAAGTGGCCATGGGGCTTTATGTCTCTTTTCCCTCTGTAAATGACTTTCAGGGGGTGAGAGCAGAAGGGGCTGCCCTGGGAGAGGCAGCTGCTGCTGCTGCTGCCCGGGCTGTGCAGGGATGCAGGGATGCAGGAAAGGCTGGCAGGAACGTGGGAGAGCCAAGGCTGCCCAAGCTGGTGTTTGTCCCTGAGCTTTGGAAAGGTTTGTTCTCCTGTCCACGTCCAGAAGTCAGCAAGCGTGGAGTGAGTATTCCCAGACTGCCAGCAAACACTTCAAAGAGTTTGAGCATTTTCTGAGCTCAAACTGAGTTTAAAAAAACCTCAAAAGAAACACAATAATAAACAAACAAACAAAAAAGAAAAGAAAAAAAAGAAGAAAGAAGAAAAAGCACCCCAACAAAGAACCAAGTACACATCTTCACAGTTCTGTTTCATCCTCTATATTTATAGCAAGAATGCATCAAAACTCTCATAGTGAGGCAAGATCAAACTCTCTTATTGAAGTGCTGATGTAGAGCTGCCTTTTATGTTCACACAGATTTGCTGTCCACTGGCTCTACTTACCACTTGCTATGGCCCCATGCTAATAAGAGTGATTTGTTGCCAAGGATTAGTTTTTAGCAGCTTTTGTAAACAGTTTGTATACAGTTGTTGCTATTTATTAAATATGTGACATCTAATCCAGTGTTTGGTGCTTATAAAGGGAAGAACCATCTGTGCTTGAGATTAAAACACTTCAATCACTTTGTGCCAGAGCTGTCAGTGAGGGTTCCATGCTCTGCTCCAGAGAAAAGCCTTGGGAGCCCTGCCTTGGGAAGGGGGACTCCTGTGTGGACGTGTCCCTGCATCAAAGTCCTTTGTCTGACACAAGGTCTGCCTGCAGACAGGAGGAGGGGTGTGGGCATGGGGGAGAGCTGAGAAGCTGACGAGAAAGCAAAAGGTCTTAGCAGAATAAAGAACTAAGAGCTGGGAAGGTGCTGAGAGCTTGGAGTGATCCTGCAAGTCTGTTTCCCACCACCTGCAGAAGCTTCATAAGTCTCTTTTGGAAAAAAAAAAAAGAAGAATGTTAATATTATAATATATATTATAACAATATAATATATTAACGTAATATACTATATTATATTTCTTTGCAGGGCACTGCAAGGGTAACAGCTGTAATCCCTTGTGTGGGCCTGGGGATTTCCCATCTGTGCCAGAGGTGCCACCAAAGCTCCTCCTGGATCAGGCTGAGTCCAGGCAAACCCTGGGGCACAGCCTTGGACAGCTTGAGAACCTGAATTGTGTGCCCTCATTCCCAGCATCAGTTAAAATAATGCAGTTATTTTAACTGAAACCCAGTGGAGAGGCCCCCAGAACCTGCAGGAGCAGCCCAGGGGCAGCAGCAGCTGCAGGGAGACGAAGCCAGCCCGGGAACAGCCGGGGACACCTGGGCACTGCACACCTGGGCACTGGGGAACAGCACACCTGGGCACTGCACACCTGGGCACTGCACACCTGTACACCTGGGCACCTGGATACCTGCACACCTGGGCACTGCAGCTGGCAGGCCCATGCTGGTATCATTCAGCAGGAGAGGATATTGCTCCTGCCTTTCTGTCCACAGGGATTTACTGTTCCTGCAGGCTTCCCTGTCTCTTCACCATGCCATTAGTGTGGCTGATGCTGGTAAATGGATTTGCCACTTTTCCTAACACATTTCTGGAAGAAATGTTAAACAGGTCATTGTTTTTCGCAGGCAAAACATGACTTGAGTTCTGTTCTAATTTCCTCTCTATGTGGCAGCTCAGGATGGTATCAGTGACTCGGTAAATCTCCCTGCAGCAAGACTAATTATGCCTTTTGGTGAGAAAGCAGCAGTGGAACTGGTTTAGTCTTCCAAAAAACTCTACACTATAATATGCAGGACTAATGTGCCTCAGATTTGAAAAGAATTAATACCAATTATTCTCATGCATATTCATGAGAGGAAGACTGGTTTAGCAATCAAGCTAATAGTTTTTGCTTAATTACATTTAGTTGATTTCATGCTATCTTGGCATATTCCTGATTGAATTTAACCATTAAAAAAAAACCCTCCCACAACTACTCCTGCAAACAGCAACACTGGGAGCTCAGCATCTCCTGTAAATAGTGTCTGAGGCTGAGCAGACTGCTCCGCGTGGTGGGAGTCGATCACGAGCGTTGTCTCCGCCTGGAGCAGGGTAAAATCCCGCAGGCATCTTGAGAGCTCTTCTCAAGCTCTCGCCAGTGCTGAGCTGGAAGGCAGGCTTTTTTTTGCCTTTTTTTTTTCTGCATTTTCCCGCTGTATTGTTTTGCTTTTCCCGAGTCCAGACCTCTGTGTGCTGGCAAGGGGCTTGCACGGGGAGGCTGAGCGGGGCGGGAGCTCAGGAGGCAGGAGGATGCTGCTCCGTGTGTGTGCTCCGGGGAGGCGGAGCGGTGCCACCCTGCCGTGCCAGCCTCTCCGGCTGCTCCCAGAGGCCCAGAGGAGCGCTGTGCGAGCGGCACAGGCAGGGGAGCCAGCCCGGGGCAGAGCGGGGGGCAGGGAGGGCTCCTGGTCTGACCAGGGCTCCGGGGTGCATGTCTCCCCGCAGTGCTGCTCGCTGGGATTGCAGCATCCTGGGCACGAGGCACGGCCGGGAGAAAATCGGGAAACTTCAGCTTCCATGTGCCATTCATTTGTTTTCTTTTTTTGGCTTCCCCCATGCTAGCAGCAGCAGAAATAGGACAGATGCTTCCCTCTCATCCTCTCCGAGAACTGTCACTGTGCTGATGTCTAAAGGCAGTGTATGTTTTTCCAGTTTGCCTTTTCAGTGTATTCATTCATCTATCATTTTCTTCTCCAGCGCACCATTTACATCTGGGCTGTGCTCTGAAAGAAGACTGACACATTTATCATTTAATGGGGTTTGATAGCTCCCTGACAGCTAAACATGTTCTTAAGAGTATTGAAGAGTTTGCAGCCAGCTCTGCCTGAAGGCGACTCTGCCCACTGTACCTTAGTCAGCAGCAGCTGAAGCTGCAGCTCTCTGGGTGTCTGTGGGCAAACAAAGCATTGACATAGAATCAGCAGAAGTACCCTCTTTTAAACTAAATAGACTCACTCTCTCATCAGATAAACTTATTACAGCCACAATAAAATAAAATAATTAAACATTACTCAATCTTGGCTTTTCCAGGCAAATGTCACAATGAAGATCTCATATGTTTCCAAAGCAAAACACGAGTGACTTTACCTTGCCTCTGGTTTTGCGGATGTTGTGCTGTGCAGCAGTGCCTGCAGAGCAGAGCAGGGGTTTGCATGGTGTGCCCGGGGAGCTGAGCTGTGTGTGCAGGGCCCCTCCAGAGCACAGGGCTCCCAGGGACCCCGTGGGGACATGGAAAGTGCCAGGTCAGGGAAAACCCTGAGCAGGAACCAGCAGGACTTAAGGGGTTTGGAGATCCAAGGTCTTACATCCTAACATCCTTCCATGTGGAAAAAGCGGATTAAAGGTTCTCTGTACTTCCCTTGCAACCATAGCCCCCCTTTGGCCTCAGCTTGCCATGATGCAAGAAGCAGGTGTTACCTTTCATTATGGCTTCAGCATTTTCTAAAAAAGACATCCTGCAAGCCCAGAGGTCAGAATCTTGACATCAGAAGTGACTGTGTTCTGCAAACTCTTTCAGTTTGTGAATAATTAGGCATTTTCTAGTGAAGAGATGTTTCCTAAAACAAGCCCCTGTCAATAAATACCGCAGACATGTATAGCTGCTGTGAGCAGGAGATGTTATTCCTGTGCAGAATCAAGTGGAGAGGAGACTAAGGAACTCTCCATCTGTTTCTGCACTGTGCAGCACGTGGGATATTGCTCAAAATACACTGTGCTCTGTTTCTCAGAGCCTGGGCAGACAGAGGCTGGCATAGGCGTGGCAGGATGGAGCTGGACAGTCTGACTCAAAGTGTATTGCAGCTTGGGAAAGCAGAGGGGCTGCAGGAAAAATCCCTTGGTAAATGGAGCATATGAATGAAACCTGGTCCTGGTGCCAGATTTATTCTGCAGGCCTTGGTGGAGCTAAAAAAGCACATTAGACAAAACCATTATTGAACTTCTTGATTACATAACAATTTCCTCATCGTATTTCCAAGAATATCGAATCTATATTCAAACACCCTCCTACTCTCTCCCACACACCACCCCTTCTCCTTGCTATATCAGCTTCATTACCGAGTATGAAGACAGAAAAAGTATAGGGCACGTTGCCACGAGCAGAGAGATCTCAGATGCTTACCCTGAGATTTTAGAGCCATCTATGGGATTGGGACAGCCAGTTCTCATAAATTTTAATGGCCTTGAAAGTCTCCTGTCTTATGCCTTTATCTCTGTTGGGGTTTTTAGCAGAGCAAAGAAAACAACCAAGCAATAAATATCACCAAAGCTCAGTGCAGGTTGGTCCCTGCTGCCTGGAACTCCCTGTGCCACCTGCGGGTGAGCACAGGCTGCTCCTGCAGGGAGAGAGGGAAGCTCTGAGCAGCTCCCTGCCCTCTCCCCCGGAGGAGCACAGACCTTGCCGTCACAAAGGAGGAACCTCTGGGGCCACTCTCTCCCAGCAAGCAGGATCAGGCCCAGGGCAGCTGGTTATTCCTGAAAGGTGGAGGTGGAGGGGGATTTGGGGGGGATTTTGGAGGAGGTGGGGATGGAAGGCTTGCCAGCATGGCACATCCATCTTGCCTCAGGAAACAGCAGTTGCACAAACTGGCTACACTTGCTCCCAAAATCAGCTTGCTTGTCTCATTTGCATGTGTAATAACCAGTGTGTATGTACAATCATGCTAATCACTTTGAGGCAACTGCTTTAAATTCATCCAAAACTCTGCCCTGCCTGTTCTTGGGTTATTTAGCTGCCATAAGGGAACCATAGCAGCAATCCAGGGATTCACTCCACCAAAACCTTTGTGAAACAGCTGGTTTAGTGGAGGAGAAGTTTTTTCCTGAAATGCGAGATTTGGGGTCAGTGCTCTGGAACAGGGACCACAGGTGCTTTTTTGCAGTGACTGGAAGAAAGATTTCCAGTTTTGTAAGAGCTGGAGCCTCATGCACTGCACAGGGATTGTTTCTGCTCGAGTCAAAATCAGTCCTGTTGGCTCTTCTTGTTAAAGAGAGGTGAGCCTGGAAGAGTAGAGGCAGGAGGAAAGGGCAGGAATGGAATGAAAAGGCTGCCTGTGGTGCAGAACATCCCTAGAGGCCTCCCTGGGAGTGTAAACGTCTTCTCTCCAGCTTTCTGTCTCTCGTTACTGACAGTGGAAAATACAAGAGCTGCCAAGCTAGAGGTTCAGTACAGCCAAGATGGGAAACCTTATTAGAGAGACAGATGGTGATTTCTATAATCTGAAATCCCAGACTGTAAATACTTTGGGACAGAGCCCTGTGCAACTGAACAGTGCTAAAGCCTGACAGCAGCAGCTGGATCCAGTTTTCTGTGCACAACTGCTCTGTGGGTGGCTTTTAGTGGATGGTGGATGCTACCAGGACAAGGTACCTCTTACAGAAGAAGAAGGATCTTCTAAACCCTGCTGGAGATACTCCATCTCAATTTCATGTACTTTCCAACTGAAAAGTCTGGAATAACTGAGGACAGTCAACTCACATTTAGAAGTTTTTCTTAGCCTAAGAAGGTTCCCAAAGATGTGGTTGCAGTAGATGAGTAAGGGGGAAAATCTGTGTCTTGGGAGCACAAGTGACATCTTGCTGCAGCTTGTGGGAGAAATGATAAATGTCTGTTTATTGCTTAGCTTTGTGGCTAAATCTCCTAAACCAAAATCAAATTTTACCCTTAGATCTCCCAGTTTATTTATTTATATTAATCTGGCATTGCCTTGATCTTCAAAGCAGGAAGGTATATCAAAGGAAACAGAAGGTTTGACACCAATTACTGCTGCTGGATGCCATTCACTGCATAAAGATGGAGTGTTAATATTTACACTGAAAGTGAAGGAGATAAAACCCAACAGGTACACACATCTAAGCCTACAAATAAGCCCTTCTGTGTATAGTGGGCACAGATAAAGCCAAGCAAAACTAATTGAAATTACCATTGCAAATATCCCAAACACCTTCAGAAATGGTGGGTTGTAAACAAAGAAGTGACAGCAAAACCACCAAAAGAGCCTCTAGGAAAGCAAATCAGGCTCTCTGCTTCTCAGGGGTAGTGCCTGGTCTCCAGGAGAGGGTCTTTTGAAACAAGCCACCATGAAGAAGTAATTAACATCTAAATTTCCCCACACTTCACCATGACACACTTGATTTACATTTTATTCTCTTGAGTTTGAGATGAGTGAGGCCCCCAGTGACTGGACCTGCCCTGCCTTGGCTGTCTCAGCGTTGTCCAATTTGGTTTGCTCAGATTCTTGCTCTCTCCTCCAAAAAACTCAAAATGGCTTAGAAAGCTTGGTGAAGTTTTCATGTTTTTCACAACCGTCAAGAATCGAATTAGAGATGAGTCATTAAACAAGAGTGTATTATTTGTATGCTTATGTAGTAGAATTGTACACACATCTCTGTAATTAGCCATCAGCACCCCAAATTACAGCAGTAACCATTCATTAAATGGAGGACATCACTCTGATCAAATCATGTATTCACAATTGCATTCCTTCTTGCTTAAATTTCAGACTTTGTTGTCCAGATGGGCCTTGTTGGGCACCTAATTAGTAGTTAATCAAAAGCTCCTGCTGCTTCACAGCCCTCCTGGCATCCTCCTGTTCCTGACGTGCTCCTTGACTGCGCGGAGATGGAAGCACAGGAGTCAAAGTAGAGGCTTTATCTCCTTTATGCCACTGCCATAACTAAAACTGCTTCCAAAATAAACTGAGCTCAGGATGCATTGGTTATCCGACTTCTGTGTACTGAGCAAAATGGGTCTTGCAACGTGTGAGTGAAAATACAGCCATGTGCTAACGGCAGCAAGAGACAGCGTCGTGTACTCTGAGATTAACTCACTGTTTTCTCTTTCCTTTCCAGATTTTGGCAATCATTTCCATCATGTTTATTGTACTATCTACAATTGCCTTGTCCCTTAATACACTTCCTGAGCTACAAGGTGTGGATGAATTTGGGCAGACCACGGATAACCCCCAGCTGGCCCACGTGGAAGCGGTGTGCATTGCGTGGTTCACAATGGAATACCTCCTGCGCTTCCTCTCCTCCCCTAAGAAATGGAAGTTCTTCAAAGGCCCGCTGAATGCTATAGATTTGCTGGCCATCTTACCCTACTATGTTACTATCTTCCTCACAGAATCCAATAAAAGTGTACTGCAGTTCCAAAATGTACGAAGAGTGGTCCAAATATTTCGGATTATGAGGATACTCCGGATTCTGAAACTCGCCCGGCACTCAACGGGTTTACAGTCCTTGGGCTTTACACTGAGGAGGAGTTACAATGAACTTGGATTACTCATCTTGTTTCTGGCTATGGGCATTATGATCTTCTCCAGTTTAGTGTTTTTTGCAGAAAAGGATGAGGATGATACAAAATTCAAGAGCATCCCAGCTTCTTTCTGGTGGGCAACAATCACCATGACAACAGTAGGCTATGGAGACATTTACCCCAAAACTCTTTTGGGTAAAATAGTAGGAGGACTGTGCTGCATTGCTGGTGTGCTGGTGATAGCTCTTCCCATCCCAATTATTGTCAATAACTTCTCAGAGTTTTACAAAGAGCAGAAGCGGCAGGAGAAAGCCATTAAGCGCAGGGAGGCTCTTGAAAGAGCAAAAAGAAATGGCAGTATTGTTTCCATGAACATGAAGGATGCATTTGCCCGTAGCATAGAACTCATGGACATTGTGGTTGAAAAGAATGGAGAAAGCATAGCCAAAAAGGATAAAGTTCAGGACAATCATTTATCTCCAAGCAAATGGAAATGGACCAAGAGAACACTCTCTGAAACTAGTTCTAGTAAATCTTTTGAAACTAAGGAACAAGGATCTCCAGAAAAAGCCAGGTCATCCTCAAGTCCCCAACACCTGAATGTCCAACAGCTCGAGGACATGTACAACAAAATGGCAAAGACTCAGTCCCAGCCAAACCTTATCACTAAAGACTCCAGCCAAGCTGGAAAGCAGAAGGAAGAGCTAGAAATGGAAACCCTTCCCGGCCCCATGGTGCCGCTGCTGGCCACTCGCACGGAGGGGATCGTGGACATGAGGAGCATGTCCAGCATCGACAGCTTCATCAGCTGCGCCGCCGAGTTCCCCGACCCCGCGCGGTTCCCGCACAGCCCGCTCACTGCCCTGCCCTGCAAGGGCAGCATCAGCGTCATCCAGGAGCAGAGCCGGCCGGAGGCCAGCGCTGCCAGGTACGTGGAAATGAACCCAAGCTCTGAAAGCAGCCATCGCTCCGCTTTCTTCATTGAAAGTCCCAAAAGCTCCATAAAGGCCAGTAACCCTTTAAAACTAAGATCTCTGAAAGTCAACTTCATGGAAGAGGACACCAGCACATTAGTACCAGCATCAAGTGTACTGAGAACATATCCAGACCCTCTCAAGAGCCGGGGCGCTGCTGCTGCTGCCACAGACACTTCCTTACTCTCTGACAGGTCTCTCATGAGCCCAGAAACCTCCATCTACACAACTGCGAGTGCGAGAACCCCCCCAAAGTCACCAGAGTCCCAGGCAGCCATAGCTTTCAACTTCCACGATGCTGGGATACACAAATACATCGATGCTGACACTGATGATGAAGGTCAGCTGATGTACGATTCAAGCCCTCCTGGAAATGTGAGTCCCAAGTACAATGTTGCAAGCAGTGGCTATCTAAAGCAAAAGGACCATGTTTATAGAACAGAGAAGAACCATCTAGAAGCTGCTGCTTTGCCCACCTCCCCTAAGCTGATAGGGCAGAACTGCATTTACTCTATGGAAGGTATCACTGGAAGAACCCAGGGCAATCAGGAGACTGTCAGGCTAGAAAATCACATTTCCCCAGAAGTCCATGTATTACCAGGCAGCGGAGGACATGCTAACACACATGATCAAAGCATCTGAGGTGGGGTCTGAAAGAACTTACTGAGAGTTTAAAGGAATATCTTCACAGTCAACACAAACAAAAGAGCTTCTGCATGGCATGAACTTGGCTGAAACAAGCCACCTGTTTCTAAAAGTCTGGGGGAGGTCCAGTGTGGGTTTGTGAAAATGTCCTTCTCTGAAACAACTCTAAAGACATTGCCCACATCAGTCCAAAAAATGATTGCAATTCATGATCACACATTGATCTCCTTTCATGTTGTCCAGTGAAGCCAATGTGACCAAATATCCATCCATTCCCCTTGAACGCTAGAGCTCCTTTTGGAAATATTAACATCTGATTTGCATTAGTTCCATAAAGGATGCCAAGGCAGCCAGATTTGAACTCTGGAATAAATTGCTGGGGTTGGTATAAAGCTTTCAAAAACACAATGCTCACTGCTTCAGGGCAGCGGTTCCCCACCTACAGCTTTCTCTGATGGATATTATGTTTAAAGGTAGCAGGGAACACTTGCATTATTGGAAAATCCAAGGGAAAAGCATTCGAAACAATTAATGGTCTAGAGAAACCAATTCTGAAAATGCTCTTTGTGTGTTTAACAATCTGATATCCTGTAGGACCCGATATTTTCTTTTGAAATATTAGCAGGGTGAGTTGCACCACTTGTATCTGACTCCAAACATGCCCCAGGACGCAGTGAGACTGGCACTTGCCCTCTGCTAGAAGCCGGTAGCTGCCCCGGGGCCAGGCGTGGCCCGGGAAGGCGCAGGAGCCATGCAGAAGCAGGAGACCCCGAGGCGGCGCAGCCGAGCCCGCCCGGGCTCACCGGGGCCGAGCCGTGCCCGCCCGGGATGAGCTGTGCCAGCCTGGATGAGCCGTGCCCACCCGGGATGAGCCGTGCCAGCCGGGATGAGCCGTGCCCGCCCGGGATGAGCCGTGCCAGCCCGGGATGAGCCGTGCCAGCCCGGGATGAGCCGTGCCCGCCCGGGAGGAGCCGTGCCCGCCCGGGATGAGCCGAGCCCGCCCGGGAGGAGCCGTGCCCGCCCGGGATGAGCCGAGGGAGCCGTGCCGAGCACTGCCGGGCCCCGGCCGGGAGAGGAGCAGGTTGGTCCGATGCTTTTTGCGCCCAAGCAGCGCAGTGAAAGATATGCAAGTGTTACATAAATATGCAAAAAGAGGGATTCGTTAGCGACCCGTCCCAGGCCTGGCTGTGCTCCCTCTCGCCGGGAGAGGCTCCTGCAGGGCCGTGGCACGAAGCAGCTGCGAGAGGCAGGAGAATCAGGCCTGACGTTTTAGTAACATCCAGTCATTTTTAAATGAAACAAGAAGATAAAGAGGAAAGGAAAAAAAAAAGAGATCTGACCATTTTAAGTGAACAGAACTAGCAGCCACCAGCCTAGGTTTTTAAAATATTATTGTTTCAATAAAGTTATGTCAAATTGCTTAGGAAATAATTTGTCTTTGGTTTTTAATCTTGGGGTTGGGGGGAAAAGCACTTTATGTTGACTTTTTGTTGTCGTTGTTGCAATGCTGGAGTAGGATAGCAGAGTGTAACAATCAAGCACTTTAAACAAGCACTACTTTAATTTGTGCCTCTTGTTGTGACTGTGATTTGTTACAAGCCTGTAGCAAGTCACAACTCGTCCTGTGATAACTGTGATGGTAACCTTTGATGTTGTTCTCTGTTCCTACTGTAAAACTCAGTTGTAAATGACTCCTGAGCGTTTCCTGAGCTGACCCGAGGCAGCGGGTCCGGCGTGAGCCGAGGCACGGGACGTGCGAGCAGAGGGGCACGCGTGGGAGGAAGACCCCCGAAGCCACTCGAGTCCGCTGCATTTCGTTCCTTCCTGTTGTGAAAATCAAGCGTTGGTTAGTCCTGAATGTAGCCGCGTGTCCGTCCCGGCCGTGCAGCGCCGTCTGTAACCCGAAATCGTGAATGCAGCCTGTACGGACAAAAGCAATAAGCACATTTCTGTTCAGGAGCCGGGCGGGCTGTGAGGATGGCTCTGCCCGGAGCTGAGCCCGCGGCGGCGGCTGCGCTGTGCTCGGCCGGACGGGACACGGCCGGGGCAGCGCTCGGAGCCCCGCTGTCCCGGAGGGTGGGAGCACAGCCCGGGCTGTCCCGGAGGGTGGGAGCACAGCCCGGGCTGTCACGAGGGTGGGAGCTGTGCCCTGTCCCGGAGGATGGGAGCTGTGCCCTGTCCCTGCAGGGAGAGCGGAGCTGTGCCCTGTCCCAGAGGATGGGAGCTGTGCCCTGTCCCTGCAGGGTGGGAGCAGAGCCCTGTCCCTGCAGGGAGAGCGGAGCTGTGCCCTGTCCCTGCAGGATGGGAGCTGTGCCCTGTCCCTGCAGGATGGGAGCAGAGCCCTGTCCCGGAGGATGGGAGCAGAGCCCTGTCCCTGCAGGGTGGGAGCAGAGCCCTGTCCCTGCAGGGAGAGCGGAGCTGTGCCCTGTCCCTGCAGGATGGGAGCTGTGCCCTGTCCCTGCAGGATGGGAGCTGTGCCCTGTCCCGGAGGATGGGAGCTGTGCCGTCCCGGAGGATGGGAGCTGTGCCCTGTCCCTGCAGGGAGAGCGGAGCTGTGCCGTCCCGGAGGATGGGAGCTGTGCCCTGTCCCGGAGGATGGGAGCTGTGCCGTCCCGGAGGATGGGAGCTGTGCCCTGTTCCTGCAGGGAGAGCGGAGCTGTGCCCTGTCCCTGCAGGGAGAGCGGAGCTGTGCCCTGTCCCAGAGGATGGGAGCTGTGCCCTGTCCCTGCAGGGTGGGAGCAGAGCCCTGTCCCTGCAGGGAGAGCGGAGCTGTGCCCTGTCCCTGCAGGATGGGAGCTGTGCCCTGTCCCTGCAGGATGGGAGCAGAGCCCTGTCCCGGAGGATGGGAGCAGAGCCCTGTCCCTGCAGGGTGGGAGCAGAGCCCTGTCCCTGCAGGGAGAGCGGAGCTGTGCCCTGTCCCGGAGGATGGGAGCAGAGCCCTGTCCCAGAGGATGGGAGCAGAGCCCTGTCCCGGAGGATGGGAGCAGAGCCCTGTCCCGGCAGGAGTGAGCAGAGCCCGGCAGGGTTTGAGCTCCCTCCCGCTCCCTCCCCCGAGCCCGCTCCGCCGGGCAGGCAGGGCTCGGCCGTGAAAATCCAAGTGTACTTAGAGGAACCGACGTGTTGCTGAGATACTGGCTGAGATTGAGTCGTCGCGAAAAAGTGAAAAGTAACTTTCCAGCAGATAAGCTTTAAATACTGATTTATTCTGCGGCTTTCTGAGGCCACAGAGCGGCAACAAGAAATCTTAAAGAGAACAGTCATAATATAATCTCTGTGTTTCAGTGATCAGTCATGTCTGCCATCAGCACAAATGTAAAAAGAAGAAAAATCAGGGATTTTTTTTTAAATAAAGTAATAGTGATTTCCAAGTTAAATATTTTTAGAGCTGATGCTTTCATGTGGAAAAAAAAGTCATATTTTACATGTCACGAAAGTGAACGTATTTAAATATAGCCATATAGTGTAGTATTTACCACACTCTCATCCAAATTGATGTATTTGGTTTATAGATGGCACTGACAAAAATGTATAAATCAACAATTCTATCATTTTTTATCTGACAGTCAACTGGTGCAACTCTCCTTGTAACCAAAGGCCCTCTGTCTGCCTTGCGTGATCGCTCATGGCACACACCTTATGTCATCTATTTAGTCCTACCTTTAAAGTAGCATTTTACTGAGTCACTTTTGAAAGTCAAATTCAAAAGTGTCATTTAAAAAAATCTTCCTTTTAAGTCTCAATAGCCAAAGTCCTATAGATTTCTTATAGAAAGCAAATAATTTAAAATTGAGCATATAATATGCTTGAAGAGCATTTCTCTCTTATTTGTGTACAAAGATGTAGCTCTCATTTTGTGCCCAATTAAAAAGGAAGTATGTTTAATTTATTTTAATGAAATAAAGTCTGAATATGAAGTACGTATCTATATATGTGTGTGTGTGCATAATACACATATATATGATGTAAGCACTGGGAAATCTACTCTAACCTAAAGCCGTGGTAGACTAAATCTGTACTCATTGCAAAGGAAAGGCAGTGCTTGGAAAACATAGTGCTCACAAATCCTATAGGTCCTAGAAGGACAATTTAATTTTTCTTTGTTTGGTACATGTTTCCCAAAGTTCATAGTGGTTGGGGAAAACAGGCAACATCTCTTGCACCGAGCTAAAGGGGGCGGTTTAATCTCTGATGTTTGGCATGCAGGTCTGCAGATTTCCTGTGCACCAAGTAGCAAGCAAGCTGGCAGAGCCTCACCTGCTGCTGCAGGAGACATCACACCTGCAAGGACTCTCTCTGGACGTGTGATGTCTGCACTTGCTTGTATCTTATGCCATCAACATCACTTTTAACACATACCTACAAATATATATATAGAAAACACACACACACACACTCACACATACATATATATGTATATCTATATATATATATATATATATATATGTGGAAGGAGAGTGTGCAGTTTTCTTAACCAGGAGGCTAAAGATTATTTGAGTTTTAGCCTTGAACAAAGGAAAAAAGCAGTGACTTTGCAGTAGATTTCTCAGTGCCTTTTCTTAAAAACTTCACCTAAGCACACTTACGGAAAAAAATCCCAACCCAAAACAAAAGAGTCTCCTGTGAAATCCACATTTTTCTCAACAGTTTGAGAGTCAAAAAAAGGTAGAAGAAAGGAAAAAAAAAAGGCAAGAGAGAGGAAAAGAAAGCCATGGAACGCACATTCCCCTCCTGAACGTGGCGTGTGTCGGGAATATCTGCCTGGGTGAGCCATGAGAAACATCTGAGGCCGTCAGGTTGTTGGCAACTATGGCTGTGATAACTGTAGCCTTTTCTTCCCTTGCAGCTAATAAGAAACACATTTCTAAGGAAAACAGTATTCTCTTCTGTAAAATTGTAATGTATTGTTAATATTTGTACCTACTGTATATTTATGTCTTGACAGAATCATGACCGGTACAGTTTATGGTAAATAACGAGGTTATGTAAAACTCATCACGAAGACAAGGTTTGCAAAGCCACGTTCTCCCTGCGGGTGAGCTCCAGAGAGCTCCTCACCCAGAGCAGCCCCTGAGAGAAGCAGCCGGGCGAGGAAGGCAGTGAGGCATTCCCTGCCTGTGGGCACGGCCCACCAGAGCTTCCCCGGGCTCGGGTCAGCCCCTCCCAGCCCTTCTGCACAGAACAAGGCATTTGGATCACCCACCTGGGGAGAATATGGCTTTGGACAGTTCTTGAATAAAGTACAGATGTTCTACTCACCTCTGTACCTCCTGCTTGCCATTGTGTTGGCTCTATAAGTATCTGATGTATGGAAAAGTCATGTGACTTTCATGCATTCCAGAGTAGTCTATTTTTCTGTTCAGATTTAAAAAAATTATATATATATATAAATATATATAAAATATAAATATATAACTGTATTTTTAGCAAATTTATAATAGGGCAATCAAGTCAGATTTCTTCTTTTTGTATTACAGAATAATATATTAGATGTTCTCTCAGTGTTCATTTACACAGCTGATCCCCCAACCTTTTTGTTGTTGTTATTTTCTTTTTTTCTGATGAACACCTGCAACATTCCTCCTGGAAGTGCATCTGTGAAGGGTCATGGGGTTTGTCTGATGTTGTCATGTTTTCGTATTTTCCTGTTTGTGGTACTTTAACCGGGGACTGGCTGTGGGAACTGAAATGTTCCTGCTGAGAAAGGTGGAGCAGGCCAGACTGCCCTTGGTGACAGCAGAGGAAAGGTCACCCAACACCCCTGGCTGCAGTTTCTCCAGATTTACTTCGATTAAGCTGAGATCAGAAAGAAGAGAAAGGTTTTGAATCTAATTGTCCTAATAGTGACATGATGGAGTTGGGATAAACATCAAAATCTCAGCTCTTACTCAAGGCAGTGACCTGACAATGCTCAGGCACCTTCAGAGAAGTTTTTCCTGGATTAAAACAGAAGTGTCCAGACTTTCATTTCCCCCGGGTTTTGGAATTTTTATTTTTGGTCCCAGAGAAAATCAGGAAATGAAAAAAAAATTGTGGAGGAATGAGAAACATAAACATTCAGAAAGGAACCAGATTTTTATTAATTATGGTAAAATCTGTCCATATTCCTGCTTATGTAACGATGATTCTTTGCTCTTTGCAGCTGAACTCACAGCTGTGTTCAGAGAAATTTAGTGAAAAGCCCATGAGATAAATGCTCATCCTGAAGCTGTCTCATGGCCTGCTGAAGTCCAGCAGGATGAAGAGCTTCAGAGCCACTCTAGCTCTGCACAGACATTTCCTTCTGATTCAGCCCAGCAGTTTGGTCAGTGACCAAGCTTTGGCCAAAGATGGAGTTTTGGTTCCATTTCCTTTTGTTTGTTTGTGAGCTTTTCTTACACGTCAGCTGTAATAGCCAATAAACCTGAACCAGGTGTAATTTGGAAGGGTGTGTGTTTCAGAAAGCATCCCTCAAGTGAAAGGAATAACCAGTAGCCCCAGTTTAGCATGTGACTATCAGCAAGGCCTGTTCTCAAATGAAGGCATTAAAGTTGAGTGGGATTTTTCTTTCCTAGGAAACAATTAATACAACAGGCTGCCATATCTATTGTCAGCAATGACATTAATCCCCTCAAAAGGCACCTTGCATGTCAGCAGGTTTGTTAGAGCACAGCCAATAAAACCACAGAAAGCTTCTCGTCAGGGCACTCTTCACTTTGCCCTCCCACGCCGGGACAGGAACGGCCCAAACACCACCCAGCCCTTTGAAGAAGAGGTGTTTATTTTCCAGCTGCGTCTCACACCCCGTGCTGATCACATTTAGGCTCTTGCACTGAAACTTTGTCTCAGCCAGGCAAAGGGATCCTGAGGAAAATGGAAATTCTGCATCCAGGGTGTGTATCCCATTCGTTGCTGGTGTTACCTAAGCCACAAGAAGTGTCCTTTGACACCAATGGTTGGGTGCCACAAGTGTTCATATCTGTAAATACTACTCCAAATTTTGCTTTGCTTGAATCTGGCTTCATTGCACAAGAAGTTTTCAGTCTTGGAGGTTTAGAAGAGAAAGCAAAACCTTCCTTCTTCCTTTTAACTAGAAGTAATACTGTTGAAGCTCTGTAGGACTGAACAAGGATTAACCTTTATTTGTAAAGAGTCTTTCCAAGACTGCCATGACACTACCTTCAAAAATTAATAATAAGGCTGAACCCCATGCAAAGACCCCTCAAAACTAGAGCCTCATGAAAGCCAGGGAGCCAAATTTATATGAAATGCCAAATTATTTGCTGCTGTAAGTTAAAGCCCACTGAGGCCAATGGAGCTGTGCCCCCTTTAGATGAGTAAGGAATTTGGCCCCATGTCTCTAAAAGCTAATGGAGCATTAATGGCTTTGTATGGCCTGAGGGCTGGAGGTGTCTGCCCACAGCACCTCCTTGGAAACCAGCCGTGAGGGAGTGGGAGGCAGGGCAGGGTGAGAGCCTGGGAGGGGAATCCCTCGGGCAGGAGGGTGGCAGTGACTCCAGGCGTGGCTGAGCATCCCTCCCCGGGCTGGAGCCAGAGTGGCTCCCAGGCTGGCGGGTGTCTGTCCCTCCAGCAGGACCCTGCCCCAGGACAGCGCGCTGCCTCAGCCCTCGCTGGAGCTGGGGGCACTGCCAGAGATGGGCCATGGGCCACCTGAATTGTGGCACAACCCCTGCTCCTCTTGGTAATCTGCATTTAAGAACATTCATCCGTTCTTCTCTACTCTGTATTTTCATTTAGGAGCTCTGCCATTTATGACTCTTCTTCCTGTTACGTTTTACTGCCTCCACATACTGTTCACCACACGTTGGCTCCCACAACCCCTGGATTTATTTTGTTTATGTCAGTTTTGTTGGCTTGTGAGGAACGTTTTCTTTCCCCACTCTGGCTTTTTGGTGGTCAGTGTAGAAAATCTTTTTTGCATTGAACCATTCCCCACTGCTGTGTTTGGGGGGAGGGTGGGGGAGCAGCATCTCCATTTTACTTCGAATTTTAAAGCCATGATACTGTACTCAGAAAGGCCAGCCACAGCTACGACCAAACTCGCTTTCCAACTAGATTAGCATCACACCACACAGCCCCAGTTCCTGCAGCAGACTCCTGCTCTCTGCTCAGGCCAGTGAGGCAGTTGGGAGCAGGGAGGAAGGGTCAGCATCGGTGCTGCTCAGCCCAGGCCCCCAGTCCCAGGAGCTGGCAGAGGCTGCCCGGGACACCCCAAAGGGCAGCCACAGGCACCCGGCCTCCCTGCCACAGGAAGGCTGAGAAAGAAAGTGATACTTAATGGCAAATAAAAACTGGAAAATCTGTTTCCTGTGTCTCTGCTGTACGTTTAGATGGAATTGCTTTTATAGCTGGAAAGTGAACCTGCCTGTGCCCCGGGAAGGGCAGCCTGGGGCCGGGTTCTCCCTGGCCTGGCACAGATATTGTTGAATGTGGGCGATGGGGAGTCAGTGGGAGCCCAGCTCAGCGTGCTGTGAGGAGGGGCAGTGCTCGTGCCCAGCACATCCTGCATGCCTTGCACAATCTCTTCATTGGGCTACATTGGAATTCACTCAGTTATGTTGGTCCAATGCACCAGCAGATGTTTTCTTCCCTTTTAAGAAATGTTTCAATGCCCTGGCACTTTGGGGTGATTACAGCAACATTAGCCATATACTAGTGTACTTAGAGTCTTACATTTTTTGTAACTTTGATTTAGTCATTCTTTGTTGAAGTTTATTGACCTCTCCAGTTGTTTCTGTAAAACAAATTATTAAAAAAATCCGTGTCTTTATATGCATGTAATAGTATGAAACTGTGATCAATGTGTGACATTCAGAAACTGTTCTGTCTTGTAAAATATGTCCAAATGTCTAAGGGTTTTAAAGCAATGGTCCCTTACTACAGCCTACAGAAATAAATAAAAAGGAATGGAAAAACCTAAAGCCTTTATTGCTCTGTTTCGTGGTCACATGTACTGGCCAAAAATGTCACTCCTCTCCTGCTGCTCCAGCCCACATCCTCAGGCACCTGTTCTCTCTGGCTCCATCAGAAATAACCTCACCAGCCTTCCTCACCACCTGAATGCATTTTCCTCTGATTGTTCTTACTTAGGTTGAGCTAGGAAGCTTTTTGGTTTTTTGTTGCACACCGCCCTCTAAAGCACCTACAAACCCACAGTATCTGTTATTGAGCACCCAGAGCGAGGTGGTGCTGCCTCACACCGAGCAGGAGGCAGCCAACAGCCCCAAGGGTGACCCAAGGGTGACCCAAGGGTGACCCAAGGGTGACCAAACAAACCCTCTGGCCAGGGAGGGCACGCCCAGGACAGGGCTCTGAGTCCCAGCAGCCCCAGGCCCTGCTGGGGCCCAGCCACGGGCTCTGAGCTATTTCTAATCCTTGTTCAGTAAACCCAGCAGAGTTTTTCCCGAGGTCAGCTGGGCATGCAGCGCTGGAAGCTGGGCTGGAAGAGCAGCACAGCCCTCCTGGGATGTCCCTGCCCTCCCAGGGATGCTTCCACTCCCACCTGACATCATCCTGGGGAGCCAAACCCAGAGAGGATCTTTGGGCATTTCAGCACAGATAAACATGAACAAAGAGTCAGCTTTTCAATACATTTTGATCATTTCAGAAGAGAAAGTAATAATATAAATAATTTACAAGGGATTTATAAAATATTAATTAGATTCTTCCATACGGCCTCTTTCTACTTAGTTACCTTCCTTCCCACTTTCTGTGAGGAAATTGGGCTACTAAGAGATGCAACATCATTATTATTCAGCAAGCAAGAGCATTTAGAGGTAACTTTGCCCCAGAGTATCATTTTCAACCATCCAGGCACAAGCTGAGGCTAATGCGTCACAGCAATGAAAGTTTGTGGTTTCTGGCTGGAAACACAAGTACAGAGAATTAACCTGAGTCCTGAAAAATAAAACCAAATATGTGCAACACTGCATCATTGACTTTAATCTTTATATAATTAAACAATTAACCCATGTTGATAATAGAATTTTTTAGAATTTTATCCTTTTATTTGTATCTATATACATTTATTTATCTATCTATTTGTTTTATAGATACCTAGCTATAGATATATAAAACAATAGAAAATAAGTTTACACATTGCTATACCCAGTACCATTTTTCTAATGCAAGCAGATCTATAGATATATAAAACAATAGAAAATAGATTTAAATTAAAAAAAAAAAAGTTTACACATTGCTATACCCAGTACCATTTTTCTAATGCAAGCAGACATGGTCAGTAATAATTGAAGCTAAAATGAATTGGTCTATGTGCAAACCCAAAATTACATAATGTAAAATGCTGTTTTCATGCCTTGATGATGATTAGTCTTAAAATGAGCCACACAGTGATGCAGCTTTTAGCACTGTCCTGAAAGATGAAGATTGATCCAGGCATGAGAAAGTGTAAATTAAGAGCCATGAGGCTTGAACACAGCTATCAAATAAATATACAAAGTATTTCACCACTTTCCAAAGGTCTAATTGACCAGAACAATCCATGGCTTTCTCTGTTTGTTTTTCACATCAGTTATTTTGGTTTCCAGTAACATTTTCAGACAAACAAATACTTCTGAGGCATTTCAGTGTGGAGGAGAATGGCTGCATGGAAAAAGCAGACCACCAGCTGCTCCCCTGGGAATCCAGCAAAAAGGAACAGTTGATTTCTTATTAATGTAAATGAGCTCGTTTTCTGGGTTGCTTTCAGACTGAGTTCAGCAGTTCAGAGCCTCTATTCCAGGAAATACAGAATTTACGTAACAGGAATGAAGAGAAAGTGAAGGAAGGTTTTTGTGAGTGCCTGTTTCCAACTAAATACTTTTGCTATTCTGGTGTCAGGGTGGATGGGTGGAAGCTGAGATGGGATGTGCTGGGCCATAACCCGAGCTGCAGGAAGATTTTATAGACACTGAGGTATTTAAAGAGGATTTCCAGGACAGTCAGACCCCATACTGTGTTGCAGCTTTATTAATATATGCCTACATGGGGAAAAGTTTGTGCAACTGACACTCTCATAAATTCCAGAATAAACTCAGCAAACAGCATTTCTAGGAGTGCTTTGCAGAGGACAGAAAGCCTTGAGGACAGGCAGTCCTTTCCCAGGACTGCTCCTGACGTGGTCATTAGCTGTGAGGCTGGGAATGCCTGAGCTCTGCAAAACCCCTCACAAAACACACACCTGCTTCACAGGAATAATTTATCGACATTAGTCAGTGATCTGAGACCTACATGGGGTATTCAACAAGGTAATTAGGAGTGTGGCACCAGGTAGAAATATAATTTAATGGAAAACAGAGTTAGAAATAATGAGCAAAACTATATTAATCCTCCCATATCTTGTGTTACACAGGAATTATTGTTTTTATTTCATTCTGTAGCCCTTTTATTAGGGAATAAACCCAGAAATCTCTCACTCTTTCTTACCCAGTCCCTGTTCCTCCTCCTGCTTCCAGAACAGGTACCCTGATCCTTGCCCTCCCAGGGACAGTTCACCTGCACAGCCTCACCTGCACATCTGCCTTGGCAGTGAGGGATTTTACAGCAGCTGAGGCTGAGAGGTGCCACTGCCCAAGTCCAGGTTGTGGAATGCTCTCTGCTTCTGAAAATTAATTAATTCTGGATGGCCAAAACAGGGTGCAAGTGACCCCCTCCAAGACTGATGCCAAGGTACTTACGCCAGGAGGGGCTGGGGATATTCCCTGGGAATATCTGGGATACTCCCCAGACTTCCAAATCTCAGGCTGCTGTTTTAACTATTAAACCTTCTTCCAGGAGGGGGAAGTTAAAAAACCTCTGCTGGAATACTGAGCCCACACACCAGACACATTAAGTCCGTCTGTCCTGTTGTGTGTCTCCCTCACTCTTCCTTCAGAGAAGAATCTCCCAGAAGATTTCCCAAAGTTTTTTTTCATATCATTCTCTGCCTGGAACGAGAATTTTCTCCACCATGGGTGACAAAGCCTGGTATCTCTCCTTTCCTGGCTGTTACTTAAGGTATAAGATCCATATCCCCAACACAAACCATGCTGGGACTTCTAATTGGGTTTTCCTCCCACTGTAACTCCCTCTACCATCTGTTCCTCTCTTTCTCTCAGATGATACATCCCTCAGTCACTGAGCAGTGCCATGGCAAGCCACCAGCCCTGAGACTGCCAGAGCAGCACCTTCCCTCCTCCCTGTGCCCCAGCCTCAGCCCTGGGAGGGAGGTGGCACCTCAGACCCCGGGACCGGGGATCGTGGGCTGGAGGGTCACTGCATTCCAGTCCCCATTCCTGGCTGGGTTTTGCCTCCAGATTTGCCATAGGATTTCTTTGAAAAGGAGGCAGAAACCCCAGTGCCTCTGAAGTCCAGAGCAAACCTGGCTTTAAGCAGCAGCAGAGCTATTTAACCTCTGACACAACCCATTTTTCTGCTTAGTTGAAATGGCCCATCCCCAGCTAACAAAGGGCTCTGGAGCCTCTCTGCTGAGATAATTGGTAGCCCCAGGCTTCAATAGGATCCAGGAACTGCTTTCCACTGCTTCATCTGGGGAGACAGTAATCTGTTGGAAACATGGCATCTTCTTCTGGCCTCTTTCCAGACCTCCAGTCATGTTAGAGTTGAGCTACAGCAAATGAAAATACATTAGAATTTTAAAATGGTACATAAGTGATTCTTGCTCATTGGGAAACTTGGAGCTAATGTTGCCTGCAGCTCATACTAGTGTTTTCAGAAATAATTCATTAGCTGCAAGAATCTTCTCTTATTTCTTGGGAAATGAAACAAAAAATCAGCTGGTTTACTTTCCTTGTGGATCGCTTCCTTTCCATCTCCTTCAGCACTCTCCAGGCTGCAAAGCTGGGACAGGAGGTCTTAGAGGCCGAGCAGACACAGGTGAACTCCCAGCTACCACAAGATGTCCCTTCCACCAGCCCTCCTGCTTTACTCCTGGTTTTCAGGGTTTCTGGGCCCCACCTGGCAGAGGAGCAGCAGGAGGGGGCTGCTGGAGCTGCAGGTGAGAGGCACAAGGGCTGGTGGGATCAGGGACACTCTCCCAGCAGAGACCACGGGCCAGGGGGACCTGGCTGCTTTCACCCCAGTAATTCTTACAGCTCCATTTTTCATGGGCTAAGGAAGACCCAGGAAGACTTTTTTCCTCTTTTTGGTCCCAGAAGAAAAGCAATACATGGAGCTCAATGAGAGAGCAAGAGAGCAGGGTTTTGGAGATTTTCTCTCAAAGGAAATGAGGTGTTGAAGTCAAGCTTCACATGCCAAATATTCCAGTCAAATATTTCTCATCATGTCAGAGAAATACAAAACTAATTTTCTTGTAATCTCTGTAAGGCTGTGGAGAATTGAAGGCCTTTCTGAAAGTCATGAAGACACCAAAAGCTCTGAGCTACTGCCCCTGCCCTGGCTGCCCCTGCAGCCCTGGATGAAGGCCCCTGGCTCTGCACAGAAGGGCCCAGCCCGAGCTCTGCTGTGGCTGCAGAGGGAAGGGGCACTGGCAGTGAGAGTGGGAGCCTCTGCCCAGCTGGCCCTCACACACATCTCAGCTTTGCTGACAAACTTCAGGAATGCTCTTTTTCCCGGGATGAGGAATTGAAACTTCAACGTGCAAGCAAAGCCTGGAAAGTGTGTGAGTGGTTTGGCTGCTGCCTGGAGAGCCTGGCTGAGCCCCTGCTGGGGCTGCTCCTGCAGAGCCCCGGCACAGACAGAGCCCTCTGCTCTTCCTTGGGGTGCCCACCCCCAGGGGCTCCCTCCTGGCTGCCCGTGCCCCCTCCCCACGCAGCAGATGTGTCTGCTGGCATCTGGAAGGAAACCCACTTTTTCTCCTTAGTGGTTTGACACAGCAATAAGATTGAGTTCAATTGCTGGGACTTTACCACCTGTGCTAATAGCCAAAATTGCTTTCAAAGATAGACTGCAATGTTTGGAATTTGCAGAGAGATTGCTATCCCTTTTAATTACATTTTCTGTCTCTAATGAGACAATTATAAGCATTTCAATAGCTCCCAGTCATCAGCTTTCCACTGTATGAGAGCATGGGAGAAAAGGCATCCTCGCCACCCCCTTTTCTTCCCTCTCCCACCCTCTGAGGTCTTTGAGCAATTCACAAGTGTGTCCTGTATGTTCACCTCCATCCTGGCAGCACCCAGGCTGCCCAAAGCTGCTCCTGGAGCCACTGCACTGTCCCAGCTGCTGCACCTGAGGACCACCCCCAATTCAGTGACTTCACAGGGCAGCACACGTGCACAGAGCTGCACACCCCACTCACTCCTCTTTCTCAGCCCAGGTCACAAGTCTGAAATCAAAGACTCTGTCCCTAGCGTGGAGAGGAATTGTCTCAGAAGCAGGAGCAGCACAGGAGGTGCCTGCTGGGCCAGCACCAGTGATCTTCTCACAAAGGTCAGTTCAGCATTAGAAACTGTCCTGGAAAATGAACTGGAAGTTCAGGTTCCTGCTATGTGGTACCTGAGCACAGAAGGGCTGGTTCCTTCCAGCTAGAAATCCCTTCTGCCCTTGAAACCAGAGCTTTTTAATCTAAGCAGCATCAAATGTTGTTATTGTAAGATTGCATAGCTCTGCAGATAAATACTGCATTTAACATCCCCCTGTAATGAAGTGAAACACTCTGGTCAAGAATGGAAGTTTATTTAAGGCAATATAAAAATATTGCCATTCATCCAGGATGCTTGTACCCTACAGACCAGGATGCTGGAGAACAGCCATTGTGAGCAGGATTGATTTAAAGGCCTCTCATGTGCAGCTGTCAGGGAGCCACAGGGCAGCTGACACAAACAGAGGACACACAGATAGATACAAACGTGTGCTGGGGTATCTACAGCCCCGTGGGCTGGAGCCAGCAGAGCACAGAGCAGAAAATGCAGGAGCAAGGGTGAGAACTCCACCAAGATTCAGCTTGGGAGTAGGAGCAGCAGAGTCAGAAGCTCTCAGGATGCTTGCCCAGCCCTGTGCCCCTCTTGCCCCACACACCACAGGGGAGATGCACATTCCTGGGGCTGCAAACATCACCCACACTGGAGATTTCTGCACTGAGGTTCCTTCAGGACTGGCATACCTGGTTTGTGATGCCAAGAGACCAGGGAACAGAGCTGGGTCTTCTGGAAACAAGGAATTTCCAGCCAACCTGGAAATATCAACTGATTTTCAGACCAAAATAATTTTCTTTACATCTCTGTTTTGGCTTTTTCCTTACAGCTTCTAGGAAATCAGTCTGAGAAGCTTTGCTAAGGTTCAGTCGTCCAGCTGCAGCCCTGACACAAACACAAACCGTGTGCTGACAGTTTCCAAGCAGTGGGGCCAGGGGTGCAGGCTGCTACCAACACCCTGTCCTGGGGGAAGCTTCTCCAGGCACCGGCAGCACCTGGGGTTCACCTTCACCTAGTGAAACATGAATCACTGCTGTCTGATTAGAGATGATCTTCCCAGTACTTTCCTGACTACATCATGCTGTTTTGACACACCAGTTCAAGAGCTGTCACTTTAATTATAAGAATGAGTGGTGATGCAGAAAACCAGCAGTAGCAGCAACAACAACGAAAAAAAAAATTACAAATCCCCAACTGCTAGAACCAGAGCTGTAATGAGATCAGGGGAGAGGCTGGAGGAGCTGCACGTAGATGCAGGCCAGGATGAGCACCCAGAGCATCTTCCTGAGGGCCCTGACAGGAGTGGAGAGGTTTGACAGCTGAGAAGATGAAAGAGAAGAGGAGCTGCAGTCCCGGGGTTTGTAAGAGGCCAGGAGCTGAACGGGGTCCCAGCCTTGCCACCCTGCTGCAGCTGGCACTGCTGTGAGACATCAAAGTGCTGAGCCTGATATCAAATTATGCACATTTTCAGATAAGGCCAGGTAGCAATAATGAACATTAGCTGCTCAAACCTTTTGGGGGATGAGTGTTCTTTTTAAAATAAATGGGGGGGGGAAAAAGAGGGAAAAAAAAAGAGAAAGTCAGTGATCTTATTATTTAAAGACTCAAAATACTCAAAATTAAGAATAAAGAACAAAAAATGTTTTGAAAGCTAGAGATAATAGAATAGTCTCAGTTATGGAGAAGTATTGCTAACTCCTACCATTCCAGCAGAATATGCTCAACTCGTAAAAGGAACAGTTTGTCATTAGAACAACACAGCTATATAAGAAAATTAAATTTTTGTTGTTCTTTTTCTTTACCTTTGGCTCTATTTCTGGGCATATTTTATGTCTTGTTTCTAAATGTGCAAGGGCTCTTTCCTTATGGAAGGAAGCAGATCCTCCTTCAGATGAAAGCAATCCCACGTACCAGGACACTCAGGGAGCTGATGGACCTATGAAGATACCATGTAAAAATGGTCTTTAAACACCTTCTGTTTCAAATGCAGAAGAAAACAGTTTAATCCCAGGCTGGAAATTACAGGATTAGGGTGAGGAAAAGCACAATTCCCCCATGGCCTCTCTCTTTCCCCATCATGTCAATGAAAGATTTCTCTACAAAAGAAAATCACATGGGTTCTTCAGCAGGTTGTAAAAGGATCTGGATTTTTTTTTTCCTTGACTTTCCATCATTAAAAATTGAGATCCTTGGCTGGAGAGCAGGAGGAAGTGTAGCAACATCAGCTGAGTTTAATTTTGCTTTTGCATAAATCCGACCCGAGGCGCTCTGCACTATTTGCTGGTTTTGTGTGGAGCTGGCAGGTGCAGGTGGGGCAGCTCTGGGAGCCCAGCAGGAGCCCCGTGCAGGACAGACCCAGCTCCTGTGGGAGCACAGGAATCCTATGCAGGACAGACCCAGCTGCTGTGGGAGCACAGAGCCAGCTGCTGTGGGAGCACAGAGCCAGCTCCTGTGGGAGCCCAGAGCCCCGTGCAGGACAGACCCAGCTCCTGTGGGAGCACAGAGCCCCGTGCAGGACAGACCCAGCTCCTGTGGGAGCACAGACCCAGCTCCTGTGGGAGCACAGGAATCCCGTGCAGGACAGACCCAGCTCCTGGCTGTGCTGGGGATTCCTCTGCTGCTGGTACCAGGGTGGAAGGTTCTGGCGTTGTCATGGGAACAGCTGGCATCCTCGGGAACAGCCTCTCCTCCAGCCCAGCTCCTCACACTACAAAGCCATTCCCCAGCAGTATTGTGCTTTGGATTTCCCAAGTTTCATTTTGTCCAAAACCCAGGTAGTAGAAATTACTATAATGATGAGTGGTAATAAAACTCCTAAAGGGAAAGGCAGGACGCAGTATGTGTCAACACCGTGAGCTGATTTTCATTTGAAGGGAAAGGGATCTGACAACTTCATCTCCTTCTTCTACTCAAAAGGCTCACTCGTGCTCTCTGTCACACACTTCCCCCAGGAATTTACCAACAGGATCTGTTTGTACAGTCACACAAGGTGTGGAGGTGAAGCCAGCACACTGCACAGCCCTTTTTAGGATGTGCTGATGCAGAGACATTCGCAATGTCTTGTGTCATCCAGTCTGCGCAGAAACACAGCTGCTGTGAGGGTCCCTTGGGGGCTAAATCTTTCATACTCCTGCATCTCCAGGCCACAGGAACCAGCCAGCTGGCTCTGCTGCAGCCAGCCCCAGCCACTCACCTGGCTGTGACAAATGGGATGACCTCGACCTCACCCTGCAGTGAGCTCCTGTCTGAACTAGTTAGGTTAAGAAGCTAAAGAGATGGCACCACAGAGATTAATCAAACAGACAGACATTGGGAGAATATCTCCAGTCTCCATTATTTTCATTTATAGAAAAGTATGAATATTAGTAAGCAGAATATAAGGAAAATATTTCAAGTATTTCTCAGTCAAAAGCACATGGCTATAGTCAGCACTCCTGGCACAGCTGGGCTGAATTCCTATTCAGAGCCCCAGGACTGCATTGCATTTTGGGCCAACTCAGAGATGTTCCTTGAAACTCCAGTCCAAGGGCCAGTTTGTCCCTATTCTCACAGATTTGACAAGCACATTTCTAAGTTTTGTCATTACCTCAACAGCACAAGACCAACCTGCTGTAAGACTGAGGGCTAAATGTAATTATGAGACCAGGGAGGATGAAAATAGAGGGAACAGATACACAAGCACAAGCAGGAAGTATCCACAAAGTGCTGCTGCCACAAAAAGAAGGCACTTGGATTAATTTATTTTGCATTGTTGATTCTTCATTAAGATTTTTTTAAGAATAATTAAACCTGGCTTCTTATGGCCTTTTTTGTTTGATTTGTTATTTGGTAAATTATCGTTCCTTTCAAGAAATGAGGAATGGCAAGAGGTCATCAAGGTCAGACAAGATTCTCTCAGGATAAAAAGAGATCGTCACTTCCCAGCCTGATTTCCACTGACTTCCTTGGAAACACACAGAGAGGATTCCAGGTGCCCCAGCAACCTCGGGAAAGGCAGGGAAAGCAAAGCCTCTGCCACAGAGAAGTCATTGCCTTGGCTGGGGCTCCTGCTGCTGCCGCACACCGGGCTTGCTGGGACTGCCAGGAGAGGTCAGATGAACAGGAGGCTGTGAGCAGAAGGGCAGGAACAAGTGTCCAGCTGGCGAATTCTCCTCCAGGTTCCCTTGCACCGATGGTTCCCCACCGCCTGCCAGTGCAACAGCTGATTCCTGAAACACAGTCATTACAGGTGAGAGAAAACGAGCTGCACCCCCACTGCAGGGCAGCCACCACCAGGTACAATAGGGCTTAAACCACCCAGTAAATCCCATTTAGTCTGATAACACCCATTTTTACTCCATGGGCCCGATTCTGCCTCTCTACCACTGTAAAGCAGCAGCAGCAGCCACAGTGAGGCTGTGCTAATGTGGAGTAAAACCCAACAGTGACAGGAACAGACGTTTTTCTGTAGCACTGCGCCCCTTCCCAGATTTTATCATTCAGTGGCCTAGGGAAATTTCTCAATCAGTGTCTCCCAGCCCTGACCTCTGGAGAAGCACAGCTTCCACAGCTGGACCAACTCTTGCCCTGTGTAGAGAGCTGCCCACAGATGGCCCAAAGACCCCCCGTTTCCCCAGAGAGCCGCATGCAGTGCACTGTGACCCCGGAACAAGCGGCCCAAGGGAGAAGAACGACAAACTGAGCAGGCAAAGAGGAAGAAGAGCTCTCACCGGTGGCTGCCGGAGCCGTCGCCGCGGCAGTGCTGCCGCAGGGGGTGCAGGGCTGGCTGCTGGCACTCCACGCACACCGTGCGGCCCTCGCGGAGCTCGCGCGTCCAGCGGCTGTGCCAGGCCTGCCTGTGCCACGGCTGCCTGTGCCAGGCCTGCCTGTGCCGGGCCTGCCTGTGCCAGGCCTGCCTGTGCCAGGCCTGCCCGTGCCAGGCCTGCCCGTGCCAGGCCTGCCTGTGCCCGCAGCCCGGCGCCAGGGCCACCAGCTGGAACTCCACACAGTACCTGCAACCCAACAGCACGCTCAGCTCAAACACCAGGGCAGGCCTGCCCGGGGCTGCCAGGGCAGCACTCACCTGCAGGACCACAGACCACTGACTAGGAAAAACCAAACCAAACCAAACAATCCCCCCACCCAAGGTCATTAAGAGCAGAACATGTCATGTACCTGCATTTTGACAAGGTTAAATAGGGAATAAAACTACTCTGCTGAGTAGTTTTATTAAACTCTCTGCTGAGAGTCTTACTAAAGTAGTTAACTACTTTATTTTCAGCTAACATATAAAAAGTATCAGATATGACTGGCATCTGTTTTTACCAATAGGGACACAGACTGGTCAAGCATTTGACTAATCTAATTCCAAGTCTGGAATCCACCTGCCACATTTCCTCTGTGGTCTCCTCTCAGTTACTCAGAATGGATTTTGTAGAGCAGGTTGTGATGGGAGCTAAGATTTGGTCTGTAAAGGTTTTCCTCGTGATGCTCTCCCCTCTGCAACCAGACTCTGCAGGTGGAGTACAGCTGAGTCCCTGAGCTGAGCCTCAACTTACCCTGCCCTTTCACTGCCGTCAGCTGCAGCTCTTTTCTTCCTGGCTTTTCCAAACCCTCCTGCAGTTATTAATGCTGGGACTGTGGATACCAAAGAGAAAGGGTACAGAGCCTCAGTGGCAATGCTGCTCTAAGGCTCATTACGTCTGCAAACAGAAAAGATTGGCTTTTAATGTCATCAGGTTTTAGCTTTAGCACGAGACAAAAACAATTCTTTGTATTTTCTTGCTATCTGTCACTGACAACCATTCCACTGAGAAGAGAATCTGCACAGCTGCCAGATTTTTGGCTGAGCAGAGGAACACCCAAAGACAGAGGGGGAGGCAACATCTGCTTAATGCCAGCTCTCAACAGGTTTGAAGAGGTCACTTGCAGCTGACATCCAGACTGGGCAGATTTTGATCCTAAAACACCAACCAAAATTGCAAGCAATTCTTCTAAAAAATCAGTAAAGGCGTTCCATGAAAACCTGATTTGAACAAACTAAACCCAGACTTTTTCTCCAGAAATTACCTAGAGTTCTCCCTTGCCTGCACTCTGCTGCAGTGCAGAGAAGGTGTATCTCAGCATGGAGAGGTATCACTCCTTTGCAACTTTTTGCAGGTAAGTCATTAAATAAGTAAATAATTATAGATATAGTAATAAAGAAACATATAATAATAAATATATAGTATAATATATTATATAATATATAAAATATATTAATAGATCAATTATATATTTTGTATAATTATACATATTATATATAATTATATATAATTATATAATCTATTAAAATAATTAATTAGTAATAGTTAATATTATAAATATATTAATAAGTAAATTTATAATAAATATATATAATTTTTTTTTTCTGAAAGTGTGTAACAGCCACTTACAGAAGTCTAAACAGACACAAATCTGCCAATCTCACCAAAATTTCCAAAGATTTGCACTTGTATAAGTGAGAGCACAGCAGACCTGTAACATCTCACTTTTGAGACACAGTGGATCACAGCAAATGGTAGGCACCACTTCCACCAGTGCTGGGAAGGACGTGCCTAAGCTCCTCTGTGAAGAGCTCAGCTCTCAGTTAGCCCAGGCAGGCCCATGGCAAACATTCCAGTATCTAAAAACAATTCTTCAGAGGAAGAAACAGCTCTGGGGACCCAGAGCAGAGTCCCCCCCACGAGTATCCAGACACTTTCCAGGGCACTCACTGAGGGACTGCTGGCACTCTGCTCCCTGCCGAGTCCAGTACTCCACGCAGCCGGCCCTCTGCTCCAGAGCAGGACATGCTTCCCCGCCGTTGCTGGGCTCCTGGACGATGTGCCGCGTCCGGACACGATAGGTTGTCTTGCAAGGCTCTGCACAGCCGCTCCAGGCGCTCCACTGAGATACCACGCAGGGGATAACTGGAGCAACACAACAAACGGGGATGAGGAGTGCCATAGGAACGATGCCAGCGAAATGCCTGCCGCACAAATAACACTTTCTGACACAGCTCAGTACATCCGTCCTTATTTCAGAGCTGTCCGCAGCTGTCTCGGGCAGCTCTCAGCAGCTCTCCAGGCTCCCCCGCCTCCCCACAGGCGGTGCCCGCGGGCCGCAGCGGCTCACCTGGGCAGGCCCGGCCGTAGTCGTGGCAGCAGTCCAGGCTGCGGGCACACGCCTGGTCGCAGTAGCAGGGCCCGGCGGAGCCGTCGGGCCGCCGGCCGGAGCTCAGGCAGGCGCGGTCGCGGCCGGGGCAGCAGAGCCCGCGGGCGGCGCAGCCCGGGGCGGGGCGCGGTCCCGGCGGCGGGAGGTGCCGCTCGCTGTGCTCGCTCCGCTGCCCCTCTCTATGGAATCACCAAACCAAAACTCTTCAGCGCTGGCTGCTGGCGTTTGCCCACCAGATTATCGTCACATTATCATCAAAAGCAGATGATAGAGGAGACTAACTTTTTTTGCTGGATTTGACTCCAGCATACCTCAGGAGCCGTTAAAAATGGAAAGTACTTTGCTGCCAGTACAGCAGCTCCTAAGGACAATGATCTGGCTGGCTATGCTGCCTGTCTACAAAATTACCCTGAATTTTCTTCTTAATTCGAAATGCAAGAAACTTACAGAGATTACAGCCACTCCTGTGAATTATTTAGCTATTCAGTACAAAGCAAAGGGCTTTACTGTAACTTTTTAATCAAAAAGGCTTGCTCTAAAATATTGATCACAACAGATGTTATACCTTGCTGAACACTGAACTGGGATTTATAAAATCCACCCACTGACTTTTTTTTTTTTCAAGTGATTATGCTATTGTACTAAGACTGGGTATGGACAGTGTTCCCATTTCAGGGAAACTGCAGTCAGCACGTACAATTTTGGAGGCATGGGCACAGAGGAGACCTGGCACCGCATCAGGGTATAACATGGTAAAATGTTCAAAAGAGATAAGAAATAGAACGTTAGCTTCATTGTATGTCACTAGATGTCTGCAGCAAAGAACAGGCATCTCATTTTCTTGGCAGTGGTCAGATATTGTCAGCTTGGAAACTGCACGCGTGGCGAATCCTTCATTGAGCTAGAGGCATAAAGGCTGGGAGAGGGAACAGAAGAGCACTAGAAATCGGTAGCTGTGGGGTCTAGGAAGCAGCAATTTAACGATACCGTGTTAATTGCTGCCTCTGCCAATGAGTCACTTGCTGTGTGACCTCGGGTAAGTCATTTAAGCAGCGCAGGTCTCGGTCTGGGCAGGAAGGACACTCACAGGGAGATTGCATTGCGCGGCTGATTCGCTCACACGAGCCAGAGGCGGGCGCGGCTCTTGCGCAATTCCCGGCGGAGCAGGAACGAGCGCGGTCCCGGTCCGGCACTCGGCAGGAACGAGCGCGGTCCCGGTCCGGCACTCAGGCTGCCGTGCTCCAATCCCCTGCCTACAGCTGAGGTAGAGGAACACCTTCATGCTATTCGGAGATACACAGACTGAATGAAAATTAGCTTCAGAAAGCTATGGGTCCACATAAATACTGCAACTTTGACTGGCCCTGTGTTGTTAGGAAAATTGGATCTCGGTCCACGCAGTCAAAACATGCCTGGGTCTTTGGGAATACAAATGTTAAAACTCTCCCTGTGTATGAAAATTTCTATTAAAAGCAACATCAGACAGAGAAATAATCTGCGCTATTTTTCTCTCAAATGCTCATGGCACCGAGAAACAGATCTGTTTGAGAAAAGTAAACATTTGCTGAAGCATACCAGCCCAGCGAGTGACTGCAGGCTGCAGTTGAGAAAGTTGCACAGGTACCAGCAGCGAGGTGTGTTCCTGCGGAGCTGGGCCTGGCCGGGCAGGGCCCGGCGCGGCAGGAGCGCGGGCAGGGCAGGGCAGGAGCAGCTGCTGACCCCATCTCCCCCTTCAAACCATCCAGCAGACAAACCCGCGAGCTGACCAGGGCCAGCAGAAGTCCGGCTGCTTTGAATTCAGAGTTAAACCTCCTCATCCCCACCTCTTGCCAAAGCACTGCGGTGAGATTTTCTAACGGGGTTGTCTATGTCCCATTGCTGCTACAGCCCAAGCCGTGTCTGTACCGGCTCCCCATGCCCCAGAGCTTCTGTCACGGCCACTCTGGGGGCACCGCGGCAGACTGGGGGGCTCTGGGGGCACCGCGGCGGGTCCGGGGCTCCGGGTGCCCGCGGGCCGGGCCGGGCCGCCCTGAGGGGCAGTAGCGGCGGCACAGCGCCCCCTGCCGGCCGCGCACAGCGCCCCCTGCCGGCCGGGCACAGCGCCCCCTGCCGGCCGCAGGTCCGGCAGTGCCCAAACCCTGCCCCAAGTGCCCAAACCCCTGTCCCTCGTGCCCAAACCCCTTGGGGCTACCTAATTGGTAGGTAATTAGTAACCTACCAAGTTTTCAACTTTATCCTGATGCATATGTGCAATAGCAGCAAAGCTTGAAACCCGATCTGAGCAACTGTTCTTGCAGAGGCAATAAAACATGCCAAGAACATGTTTCAGCTGCATCTGTCTCTCCAGCTCCCACTGCACAAGCACTCTCTCCTCCCTACAGAATGTTTGCTGGTAGGTCTGTTCATTACATTAATGGAAGTAATTGTATTAGCAGAGTTCTGGTCCCTCACCAGTAAGCAGTTTTAGGAGATCAGGCTGCTTAGATTAATTGAATAAGAAAAATCTCTACTCAATTTAATTGAAGACTGCTTTGAATGTTGAATAGTAGCTGATTTTCCATCATTGCTGTTTCCTACCAAGCATATGTGCCAAAAGCCACCATCAGCTCAGACACCTCAAGTTCCATCCCAGAACCACTGGAACTGATTTAATCATGCAGAAGCTGAGCACAGACTGCCCCTTCCCCCAGACCTGCAGCACAGCAGCAGCCACAAGCCCCAGCCAAGCACTTCTGCCCCAGGGTATGTGGAGCCCTGCTGCCATGAGACATCTTGGCCTGAGGCAGCAGGCAGCTCCAGCACCACAGCAGCACACTGGTGCTGTGCCCCCTGCTCCCCAAACCACTGAGAGATCCAGGAACATGCTGTCAAACATGGGTCAAGAGAATTTCAGTTACCAGCCAAACTCAGTCACCATCAAGATTTTATTAAAACCAGGCTTCCAACAGGACAGAAACCCTGTGCTGCAGCACCCCTGACACCCCTTGCCCTGTTCACAGGCTGCCAGCATACACCACTGCAGCTCTCTGGGTGGCAGGAGAGAACCACGCCCTGACTCCCTTCCTCACATGCAAGGCCACCCTCCCACACCTGCCAGCTGCTCCAGGAGAGGCCTCCTTGCCTTTCCTGACTGTGGCAGGACAACACGAGCTGCCAGGCAGGGAATGCAGCCCCTGCAGACAAAGCACCTAACTGCATTAAACATGCAGCCAGCTCCAGAATCCATTCCAGTTACACGCCTGGTACCCCGGGGACAGAAAATGTAACACCCTCCATCATCTAAGCTGGCAGGACACAAATTCATCACTGCTGACAGCTCTGGGGATCAGAGCTATTGCAGGGTATGGGAATGCTGGGGCTTGAATGAGGATGCCAGGCAGCAGCATGGGAGCAGCACCATCCATCTTAAGCAGAACACTGAAACTCCAGCAGGGCCCAGGACAACTTTTTATAAATCTCAACCTGTAAAGAGAACAGACAACATTTTGTCTATCCACTGTACCGCAAACAGAAAATACACAGCTTTAAAATCCACCCCAGCCCACATTAAAACCACCAGACAATGGCTGCTCTGTAAAGAGAAGTTTCCACCTTGCCAGACACTCCAACAGGATGAACTCAAACTGCACTGCGGGAGCTTTTAGAGCAGGACCTGACAGGAACTAACAGAGCAGAGTGACAGAGAAACATTCAGTCAGCTCAAGCAGCTCCACCATTTGAACTGAGTCCTTGCTCCCTTTTGCTCCTGCTCTTGGGAGACTTCAGCCTCTCTGGAGACAGAGCAGCTGCTCTCAACAGCAACATGAGGCTGGAACTGGACGAGCCAGTGGCAACAGCTGTTGATCTGATGAAGTTCTGTTAAGCACATTTTCTAAAAAAATAGTGAAATGCTAATCAGACAGGCAAGTATTCAGATGTCACATAGTTTATCTTCAAGTAACAAAAAGAACACCAAAAGCAATCCCTCTCTTGCAAACACTGCTGAAAGCACGTGTGTTTGCAAGAGACTTCATCCACTTCTCAAGACACTGAGAACCTCCCACTGGGGGGAGTGAATCCAAAAACTGTAAAGAACAAAAGCTCCTGGACTCTGCAGGAAGTACCTTGTTTTAACTCTGCTTAAGTAGGGCAAAACAAAAACATTGCATTTATGCCCTTGAATTTGAATTGAAACCTTTCAGACCTCTCTGACCTTAATTTGAGATCTTTGGAAAGAACTTCAACTAACAGGAACTTCCCTGCAGGAAAATGGATTTTTTTTTTAACAGGGCTACTCAGGTTTCAGCACTTACAAGGGCCCCTTCTGCAATACTAATCCCCACTCTGCCAAACATCCAGGGACTTTAACTTGTAAAGGCACTGCAGAAGAAACTTCCTTGGAAAAAGGCATTTTTCTTTATTAAAGCCAGTGAACATAGATCAATTAAAGACTTACCATTCTCCCCTGACAAAGGGGCACACATGGTGGAGCAAACCAGACTGTTCTCATCCACACCTCTTCCATCGTCAGCTGCAGCCTGAACTTCAGGTCTCCCCAAGGCTCAATCCCCCACTTCTGCCTTCACAGTGCCCTGGGGGTAAAGACAAAGGGAACCATCAGCATCGCAGCCCAGTATTCTGGGCATCTCTTAACACCAGCGTGTGGGACACAGATTCCCTGCTGGTGCATCAGACATGATCTGGCTTGAACAGCAAGAAATCAACACTGTAGCAAAGGCAACTGTCAGCACCAGACCCTGTCAGGGTGTGGGACACAGCAGCTTTTCCCTGCTGGTGCATCAGACATGATCTGGCTTGAACAGCAAGAAATCAACACTGTCGCTCTGATGGGGAAAAAATTCAGTCATCACTTACACCAGCACGTCCCTAGGAGCTGTGGCTGCACACCCACTGCAGCTGTGCCACACTCCCACCTTCCCTGGCAGAACTACAGACAATGAGGGAGTTAATGTAAATTCTTCCCCCAAAACGTGGCTGGTTGGCATGCCCTGCAATTACACAGGACAGGGAAATATTCCCAAAAAAAATGGAGAACAGCAATGGATGGGTGTTCTAGAGCAGTTTAAAACAGCCAAGACATTTAACAGAAGAAGAGGCATCAGGAAGGGATTAACAGGTTACTGCTGCCTCTTGCAGGCCCGGTGTGGAGCCCACGTGCGGCTCCCGCTCCCGCCGGCAGGCGCCGCGCTGCCCGAGGCGCCGGCCCGGCCCCGGGGCCCTGCAGGACCGACCCACCCTGGCAATGCGGGCCCAAGTAACTCTGACTCCTCTGAAAGAGCAAATTTTAACGCGTGCATTTTTAATTCGGCACGGAGCAGGTATTTTGCACTTACCGCCTGGCCCCGGCAGAGGCTCGGGCCCGCCGGCGCACGCCGGGGAAGCGCCCTCATCGCCAGCCTAGCTCCGGGCACGGGGCTCCGCAGGCGCCTCGGGCTCCGCCGCCCTACGGGGAAACAAAGCACAGTGAGCACCGGGAGCAGCGGACAGCCAGCACCGGCCCGCGGCCGCTCCGCTGGTGCATCAGACACGACCTGGCTTGGAAAGCGATGGTCAACACTGCCGCTCTGACGGGGAAAGAGTCATCACCTCCACCAGCGAGCGCCGGGGAGCTCCGCGTGAGTCGGGCGGGGAGCGCGGCCGGAGCCCGCTGAGGCGCCGCGGGGCAGGCCCGGCCCGAGCGGGAGCGGGCGCTCACAGGGCGCGGCGGCTGCCTCAGCGGACGGGCGGCCACAGAGCCGCCTCCGACCGCCCGCAGAGCCCCGGCCCACCCCGGGGAAGGGCCAGAGGGGAACCCCCAACACTCCCCGCCCCACCGGACCCTGCACCCACCTCGGCCGACCCGGAGCAAGAGGCCGCGGAGCTCCGAGCGAGGGAATTTATGGGCTCCGCAGGCCCCCCGGGGAAGGGCCGGGCTCCAGGGGCTGGACTGGGCTCCCGGGGAGGGGCTGGGCTCCTGGGGAGGGGCTGGGCTCCAGGGGCTGGACTAGGCTCCAGGGGCTGGGCTGGGATCCCGGGGAGGGGTTGGGCTCCCCGGGCCGGGCCGTCCGCCCACTGCCCGCGCCGAGGGGCCGCCATCGCCGCCGTGCGGGGCGGGGCCGCGGTGCCGCTGCTGCTCCGGCAGGAGCAGGGGGCCGGGCCGGGCTCCAGGGGCTGGGCTGGGCTCCCGGGGAAGGGCCGGGCTCCCGGGGAGCGGCTGGGCTCCAGGGACTGGGCTGGGCTCCAGGGGTTGGACCGGGCTCCAGGGGCTGGGCCGGGCTCCAGGGGCTGGGCTGGGCTCCCGGGGAAGGGCTGGGCTCCAGGGGCTGGGCTCCCCGGGCCGGGCCGTCCGCCCAGCCGCCGCCATTTGGCGGTGCCGCGCCGCATGGCGGGCCCGGCTGCGCCGTGGCCGGGGGCGGGCGGAGCGGGGCGAGCGGCAGGACCCGGGCTGTGGGTGCGTTTGGTATCCTTTACCGGCATCGGCGAGCGTGGCTTTGGACACTTAATTTTCTTTTACAAACGAAACCAAAAATAACGGTTAAGAGATACTCGGTGGCTTGGCGCAAGGCTGGTGCGCTGCAGGGCTCCGCAGAGCCCGTGCTGCCAGCCCGCCCAGCCCTGGCTCGCTCGGGGAACCTGCCCCTGGCGGGGCACACTGCACAGGTCTGTAGGTGCTGTAGACACGTAAATCATGCTGCGTTAAAGAGTTTGCCACTGAGTAACGCCAGGAAAGAAAGGATGACGTGAGAAAGCAAAGGATGTGTCTCGGATGAGAAGAGCCCGGTTTGTAAGCCAAGCACCGCCGCCAGTGGTGGTTGTGTAGCGCAAAGCTCGGCCTGGGAAGGGAGTGCCGGCCCTGGGCCTCCCGAGCAGCAGCGAGTGCAGCTCCGTGCCCAGCCCAGCTGTGCCCTGCGGGCAGGCTCGCACTGCTGCCTCTGGAACAACCCTCAAGAGAGGGGTGGAAATGGAGGCACAGGGGCAGGGAGGGGAACGAAGCCGGAAGCCTTTACAGCAGCTGGGCCTAAGCAGAGGAAGAGCTGTGTCCTGCACGAAGAAGCTCTGGCCCAGACTGGCTCAGAATCCTGTCATAGCTCCATGCTTCATTTTTTTTCTGTTTGTGAAATGCACATGCTTAATTCAGCTCCTGTTAAAATGCTTTTTCCAAATTAAGTGTGTTTGTAGGCAAATAAATTTTGAAAGCAGCTTATCAAACAGGACTTGTGGAATAAATCTCAATGCTGTTAAACCAAGTACCAGAACACCAAGAGATGAAAAGACAATCAAAGGAAGGACATTTTAAGAGGATTACAGGGAAAACTAATCTTGTTACACTGCAAACCCCTGTCACATGCACAACACAAAAGGAACTGTAAACGTGATTTGTGTTGCCTAGCTTGGCAAAGAAGGGAAAGTGGGGAGGTCTGAGATAGTCAACAGCTGCAGCAGAACTTAGTATTAAATTTATTCAATTCTATGTTTGGGTTTTATTCTCCTTGGCAAAACCAGGTGGAAAATATCTTTAGCTAAATGAGTTCTTCAGCTCAGTCAGGCTCCTTGAACTCAGGAAGTTTCTCAAGAGGCAGCAAAAGTCTCCAGGCCCAGCTCTCCTTGTTCCCCTGCAGTGCAGCAGAGCTTTGGTAGCCCACAGCCCATCCCAGGACATCAGGGGACACTCCTGTGCCCTGCCCAGCCTCACAGGCACGCCCAGGGTTAGGGTAAATGGCAAAAAGACACACTTATTTCTTTTTAAAGTACACAGCCCCGAAGAATGTATTTGTATTCTCTGCCAGCCCTCACAGGGATTCTGTCAGCATCTCCCATGTGCCAGCACAGAACCATTATTTCCTCTGGGCAGAGGAGACAGGAAAAGATGAGATGTTCTTGAATTGCTAAACAAGGCCTTGTTAGATTAAATGTTTCACGTGCCATCCTCTTAACTGCTACATTGTTATGTTCAGGGTTCTTTTAAAATCAGAACTGACTATGAAGAAATCCAAACTCTGGTTGGGATACAACCTCTGCTTTCCCAACATAATAACCTAAACCACAAAATCCGATGCCTACAATATTCTTGACATTTCTCATACAGATTGTGATTTTCCGGCAGATAGACTTTATTTTTAAAAAAGCCATCAAGAAAGCCATTAAAAGATCTTCCTCAACTGTCAGGTCAGCAGCTTCACTGTGACAGTCAAAATAAAAGTCAGCACAAATTTAAGGGTGGCTGGATAAACAGCTTCATGAGCTTCTGCCAAATCACACACACTGTCCTTTTAGAATAGGAAAAATCCCAAAGACAAAATTCACACGATGGATTACTGCTATGGCTTCAGGCTGCTTCCCATTCCCATTCAACTCTCCTACAGAGCCTTTTATAAGAGTTAAATGGTGTATTTTAGCTATCTTGCAGGTTAACATTCCCAAAAAAATTTGGCACAAATTCTTTCAGATCTTAATCCTGAAACCAAGACTGATGGATCACAGAGTCACATTTTTTCCTTGGGAAGTCAGGCTTTCAGGCACTGAAACCAGGAGTGGAAGATGGTGAGCCCAGCCCTCCCTGCCCTGGGCAGCTCTACGTGCAGAATGGCTGCAAGGTTAAAAGGCTGGGGCAATAAGGGGGCAGTTCTGAGGGAGAGAAGAACCCCTTTTCAGCTGTGTCTTCTGCCTTCGCTGCATCAGGCACAGAGGAGAGAGCAGGAAAAGCAAGGAACTGTAGCACTCAGGCAAAGCCCCACTTTTATCCAGAGCTCATGTCAGCTTACCCAGAATCCACAGGCTGCCACGGGCTGTCCCACCAGGAGGCTGTGACTGCAGCAAGGTCTGGGAGAGGAGACGCTTCTCTTACACAGGCCCAAGAGGGATCAGGGTGTTTAACGGCATTGCACACTCCCTGTGCCAAAGTGCCTTAATCCAGGTTCCTATAAAACACAGCATTAGCTACAAGTGACTGCTGCAGAAGAGTCCCAAGAGCAGGCTCTAGTCCCATCCGAGGAGAAAAGTCAAGTGCAGCAGATGAAGGCAGGGAGCCTGTGCCCACGGCTGTCAGTGCGCTCCCTGCTTCCCAACAGGAATGGTTCAGTAAGGAGTTTCTGAGTTGGAAAAATTTGCAATACAAAGCCTCAGCCTAGCAAGTTTCTTTTAATTTTTAAATGTACAGCATTTTAGTTCTACAAATGTTAAAAAAATTAAAACCAAAAAAACCTTTACAATGTTTGGGGGTTTTTAGCTTATAATGATCACACCCAACGTGATTCAATGCAATCTGGTCTGAAGTTCCTGTGGCCCGATTGCTTTGGATGATGCAAATAAAATGGCCAAGACATTTAGCTCTGAGACAGCACCTGCAGGAACTGCCCTGTGTGGCAGAAGTTCCGTGGGCGCTGCACACAGGTGCAGGAACTGCTCCTGCAGGTCACAGGTAAGTAAACACGGACCGTAGCTCACACTGGACGCGACAGCGACACGTGTCAGCCTGCGGGGCCGTGCTGGGGCCGTGCTGCTGCAGCAGCCAGGCCTGCTCTGCAGCACTGCCCCCAGCACCCTGAGGACACGCAAGGCTGGGGCTCAGCTTACAAGCAAACAAGGAAACAGAGTTAACGTCTCTACTTCGAGGAAGTCCCATCCACTGGCTGTGCCAGGTTCCTCGTTTAAGCGAACTTTTAAGTTTCACTTTAAAGTCCAGTTTGAGCTCTCATTAACACAGCTGCACTAACACTGTGGCACAAATAACAAACTGTACCCACATTACTTTGCATTCCCTTGCCCTGCCAGGTCTGCACACCCTGCACAGCACAGAACATAGAACATTCTCTATGCACTCGAGAACCACTGGAAGTTACTCCACAGCTCAACACACTGCCCAGACTAGAGCACAAGCATTACAAATCTATAAAAAAGCAGCCCCTGTGGTGGTGTACAGGAATAAACTAACCAAAAAAATTTAGTATTACCATTTATTGGTGACAAACACTACGTTTTACTTACATTCCATGGGGAGAAAAAATTCCAGCGTAAACAATGAACGGAAGCAGTACTGAACTCGCGCGGCTATCGTGCTGTACCTGGACCAATGCAAACCTCAGCGCGCACCGACCGTGCGCAAGAACACAACATCAAAAGCAACACAGTTATATATAAACATAGGTAATTTTTTTCAGCCCTACATGGAGATGTAATTAAACAGTATAAAGCACTCAAGGAAAATCAATCTGCAGTTTTATATGCACTACATTGAGATCATATCCTGTACTGTAGTGAGCTGTGAGCCACCAACACACAGTCCCTAAAACACAGCTCAGAGATCACTGAAAGTCACGTTGCATTCGAGTTCCCCTACCCCACACTCCAGAAAACTAGAAATCAACCAAAAATGATCAAACCAAGTTTAAAATTCCTAAAGTGTTTAAATTCATTCAACCATTGGATAATTAGGGTTGGTTTGCAAAAATATGGGGCTTTTTAAAATGGTGGGACACAGCCTGTTTCCAGTGAAACGCTGCTATTCCAATAAAACCAAAATAACCGCATACATGGATATGATCTTCCCAAGTTAGTTCACAGGTAATGTGTCAGTCTCAGAAGACAAAGTTTCTAAACTGTGCTATGGTTCTAGATACAATTAAGAAACTTTTAAATGAAAAATGTATAGTGTCATTTCAATCAAAACAACATAATGAAACTAAAAATGTATCACTGTTTGAAGAAAAAGCAACAGTTATGATTTAGACACTACAGTAGGTTGTAGAGACTGTAGCACTCCAACAGTTAGGTTACATTAAGAGGAAGCATTTGATTTTCTCTGGTGCTTTCAGGTTTGGGTTCAGTCAAGAGCCTGTTTCAGGCAGTGCTGTCCAGTGTTTGTCCCAAAGGGTTTGCGCTCGCCGGTTTGAGGAGAGGGTCACTTTCCATTTCTTGTTTCACACATCTAAAATGAGAAAACACCTGTTACTTAGGAGACAAAACACTATTTCCACAAATCAGATATTTTCAATTGGATACAAATAATTTGATGTGCATTTAACAATTTGTTACCATATAACTGCCCCAATTTTTAACCAATTAGCACTTTGATAATCCCACCACTGTTAATTTGAGCATTTATAATCTCAATGAGAGGCTCAACTTTCTCTCCTCCCAAACCAAGCCAAGAGAATAATTTGCACTTCTCCATGCTTCTGCTGAAAATGAGCTTCATGTCCCTTTACCTGTGACACACAAGATTGCAAGAGAGAGAGAGGAGCACTTGGAGACCCAAGGCCACTGCAGAGTCACACTCCTTAGAGAGAAATGGGAAGGGGCAGCTGAGCTGCTGGGGCCCAGAGCTGTCACTCTGGGCTGGGGTCACAGCACAGCCAGCACACTTCACCCACTCACTCCTGCTCGGTGCTTTGCCTTGGACACATGGAAGGCTTGATCATCCAACCCTGCCTCTGGTCCTGCTGGAGGGGAAGCAGCCCTTGGCATTTCAACCCTTCTGGCAAATCAAACCCCTCACATGTTATTTGTCTAAAAGCTCTCACAGGGTTAATTTGCATCAGTGCAAGGGAAGTCGGTGGGAAACACTCACACAGACATTGGTCCATTTCCTGTCCTTGGCATCTCTGTGGTTTGTTGGTCCAACTCCGACAGCAACTTTAAAATATTCAATGCAGCCTAAAGAGAAGAGAGAGCACTCAGCAATTCAGCCTCTGGACAGTTCAGTAATTTAGTGGAAGCATTCACTTAACCCAAACAATATTTTGGCAATATTTTAAAAGATTTTTTTAAGTTCCAGAGTTATGGTGGAAAATGCAAAGGTGTAGAATTTCATGTTGCTTCATTAAACAACTGGATGGTGCTGTGACGGGGGATTCCCACTGCACTTGTTCCAGTGCTGGGGGAAAACTAACACACCAGGACTAGAAACAGCAAGAAAAGAGGCACTAAATTAGTAACAGCTCAAACTGTGCAGAGCTTAAGACAAAGGACAGAAAATTACAGAACCAGTGTCCTTTTCCAGCTCAGCCCAAGTATCATGGTTCCCAATGAATCATCAGCCCATTCTGATACAATAAGGAAATAAGCTGAGATGCAGTTAGGTTTATACTTTCCTTTTTGTGCATTTACTGTCATGGGCTCATGCAAATACTAATAAGACAAAGCATTTTGCTTATTGTAGACCAAAACTGTGATAAAATGTTTAGCATATTAGGCATTATTTAGACTGCATTCTGAAATTATTAACCATTATTTCTGCAGCCTGTGAAATATTAGACAAAAATTAGCCAGGCAACTGTAGAACATCTAATTGCTCCCAGCAGTGATATAAAACCTTGGTCTCCCCTCAGGGAAGGCCCAAGAGCAGCATTCCACCAATGCTCCTCATACCATGTCGTGGCAAGACTCCACATCCTTTCCAATCCCATGGCTGATCAGCGGTGGCTGAGAGGAACAGTTTATAAGAGATACAAACTCGTTCTTGTTATTTTTTGGAAAGTCCTTATATTCAACCTGAAGAAAAGAGAAGGATTTATTTCTTTTCAGTTAACCGAGTACCAGAAGTATATCACAACTGCTACAAATTATTTGCCCATATATGACACTGAGCCTTTCTTCTCATGCTCTCAGCCAGCAGAACCCCTCTATCTGAAGTTTAACCTCACTTACAATGTTTTTTAGTATTCACAAGAGCTTGGCAAGGCTCCTGAATGCAAGTGGCTACTTAATAATGACTGTTACTGGAACCTTTATTCTGATTACTGCTATCTGCATTTCAAATTTCTGTATTATGCTTTTTTATCCACTGAGCTCATCTGTCATATGAATATAGGAAGTTAAAGCAATTCCCATTAAAGGGAGCAAATGTGAGAAAACATGTGCTGTAAGCTATGCGTTAGTGTATGACAGATTAGTGAAAAAACCTGATTTCACATCAGCCAAGTTCAAGTCCACAATGTCTTCTTACACTGGGACAACTTACAGAAAATGCTTCTTTAATTTTGTTCTTCCAAGTCCTCAGAACAGCCCTGAATTGGGGCTGAGAATGGTACAGAAATGCACACTTGAAAATTAAATTTAAAAATATGTAACATTTGGTACATGTCATGGGTAAAGCAGAACTGTGATATGAATTTCAGCAGGCTCAGAACTCATCTCTCACCAACAGAATTAAAAAGCTTTTGAACAAACAGCAGGTTAGACTTGGATAGCTTTGGAAGAAGCCGCGTGAAGCTGAACACCTGCCTGGATTCCCTGGACGTTGGAAAGGTAGTCCAGCTGCTCGGAGGGCCTGGTGAGAGGCCCGTGGGGGAAGTGGCCTGAGGAGCTGCTGCTCTTCAGGATGGTCTCGGCCGTGGGAGAGGTGCCCCCGTAGAGCAGCTCCCTGGCGATCATGGCCGTCACCGTGGCCTTGGCGGGGTTGGGAGCTGCCCGACTGAACTCTTTGGTGTGGTGTCCTTGGTTGGCTCCTACAGCCTGTGCAACCTCAGGGACCATGGGGAGGATTCCAGCAGGAAGCTGCTGATGGCTGAGATAAGGCATCCTAAACTCATCTTCTTTATTACCTGGGAGGAGAGAGGTGCACACTGAAGAGCTGCTGTTTGAGAGTCCTCCTGCAGGCACACACAGGCACCAAAAGTCACTTTGGAAAAAAATAATTCGTTTCAAATTACTTTTGACATACTAACAAACTTGGTAAGCTCAATCAGCCTTTGGAGGGTCAGAGCTCCAGCATCATCAAGACAGTTTTCTTACTGAATTACTGACTCAGTGCAACAGCTGCTCCTGCCAAAGGGAGCACCTTTACCTCCAGGAGGAGTTTCTCCAGGTCAGTCAAGCTCACAGACACCTCAGCTGCAATCTATATTCTAGATATATCTTTTCCTTTCAGATTTTTTTATTCCATCATTTAAACTGTAGGAGCAAATAATGAAACCACGGAATGGCCAGTGCCACCATTAAATGATGTAAAGAAAGTGACAGTCCACAAAGTTTAAACTGTACATTGCGAGAACAAGCAGGTAGGAAAGGTAAAATGGAACGTCAACACAAAGAGGCAAGACTATTTACAGCAAATGTGCAGCCACAGTCAACTGGCAGCAATTTGCTGACATTATGGTATGACTTAAAGAGAGATAAGAACAGCTTTTTAAGGGGAACTTACAGAGATCTATAGATGAAACAGGCACAGGTGTGCTCAAGAAAGGTGGGGAAGATAGTGCCACCAAAATAAACCAAGGAGTCATTTTTATAGCAGAACAGATTAATGAAGTTCTGCAGGACTGAGCTGATTCAAGTCTAAGGATGAAAGCCACAATTTGTAAATGGAAGAAAACAGGGAGAGCAAAATCTGAATAGGAAATCAGGAAGTTTACCTAAGGTCTTATGGATGCAGTAAAACAGTACTTAAAGCTCAAGTAAATTCCAACTTACTATAATTTAAATAGCAAAGTTATATTTAAACACATAATGTACCTGAAATATGCTCCCCAGAACAGCAATCTGTGGTGACAGACAAACTTTCCATAATGATTCCTCCCACCAGATGACATCCCAGAAAGCAATGTCTGTGTCCAGGGTGGCCAGGTTTGAGGTGTTTTGGTTCCAGCCTGCCACCCTGGGTGTGACCACCACAACTATTCACTGCCTGAAACAGGGGCAGGCACAGCCCCTGCTCTCAGTCATCAGAGACCAGGCACAGACTGAGGTGGTTCTGGGCAAGGCCCTTCCTTCCCCTCTCCAACTCTGACCAGTTAGCACTGACACCCTTTCTCACGTTCATGCCAGGAACAGGGCCCTCGGGAGGAATAAGCTCTTTGGGGCTTGAACCAAACCTTTCCAAGGGCTCCATCTGGTTTACAAGGCAGCTCTGCTCATCCCAGAGTGCTAGGTGGCACTGCTGAAGGGGCTGGGAACAGACCTGCCACCCCCAGCAGGGCCCTGCAGCTTTCACCAGGTTACTCACTAGCTGAAGTCTCTTCCGAGCCCGGCTCAAAGAAGGTTACTTTTCTTCCATCACCTGGTTTCTTCACTGGGGTCTTAAAAATAAAAGGAAAATAACTCAAACACACAATATCTCTTTAAAACCTCCCCCGCCCCCTCCCCCGCAAATTTTAAAGTTTTCAAAATGCAGGTGATCTGACCAGCCAAATTTTTACTGAAAAAAATTATTCAAAAACATCAATAACTATATTGCTATCAAAAAAAAGAGAAGTTCAGTGATTCTTATTCACTGAAGGCCTAAAACTACCACATCTCAGAGAAGTGGTATTAGGAACACAGCTACTCAGAACCAGATAGCAGAATAAAGCCAGTTTAACTGCCATTAGTCACTGCTGAGGGGAGCACACCAGACACCAATGAGCACATGTGTGAAAAGGAGAAACCAGCCCTGGGTTTGCTGTCTGAACTCCCTGGCAGCATCTGCTGAGTCACCAGCAGAACACAGAAGGCTCCTTCCCTAAGAGACCCACCAGAGACCTGTAACGAACTTTCACTGCAACTGTGGCAAGTAGTGTAAAACTACTGCTAGCAGAGGACTACAACCTACAGGTCTGCAAGTTTTTAAGACCAACACATTAATTATCACAGGTCCTGAGACATTTCATAAAGCACAAATTCATTAATTTATCCTTCTGATGAGACTTTGATTTACCAGAAAACCCAAACACTTAATGTATCCAAAACACTGGATATTTAATATTTTTTCAGAGAGCAGTCCCCTCAATACAATTGTTTCCTGGCTGGGGCAGAGGGAATGAATTTCCTACCCTGTTACTGCCTTGCAAAGCTGCTTCTCTTCAGCTCAGCCTTTGCTGCAGCATTAACCAGCTGCTGCCTCCTCTAGACTCACCTTCTCTTCCGTCTTTAATGCTGGTTTCGGAGGCTGAGGTTGAGGGACTTTGAAACCTAAAATTTCCAACATATTTTCTGCTGCATTGCGTTTAGCAACCTTCTTGTTCGTGCCCATTCCTTCAGCTGTGTGTACACCAACTTTCACCTGGGCAGAAGAGGAAGAAAACTCAATTCTTAAGCAGCAGTATGGGGATTCCCTTATTAGTGATCTGTGTCTCCAGCATGCCAAGAGTCACAAAATAGTTCAAGTGATCATTGTTCTGTGCAAGTTGCCATTTATTACCAATAATCATTGGTCTTCAAGCCACCTCCAGCTGTGTGCCATGGGCACAGCCACAGCCCAGCTGTGTGCCATGGGCACAGCCACACCCAGCTGTGTGCCATGGGCACAGCCCAGCTCAGGGCCATCACAGCCACACCTCCAGCTGTGTGCCATGGGCACAGCCACACCCAGCTGTGTGCCATCACAGCCATACCCAGCTGTGTGCCATGGTCACAGCCCAGCTCAGGGCCATCACACCCACCTGCATGACGAACTCCCTGCGCCTGGGCAGCCCCCGTTCTGTGATGAGCATGTACTCGGGCTCCTTCTCCTTCTTGGCCTGCTGTATCTGGGCAAGTCTGCTAATGGGATTCATTCCTTGACCATATTCTGGACTTGTCTGCAGCTACATAGAACAGTGTTAAGAAAATAAGCCAAACTTTACAAATATTTGATTTAATAGACAGAATGCAGCATGCTACTGAATTAATTAACCTCTAGATTTTAAAAATACTCAAATAAAAGTTGCTTAATGAAATGCTGTCACAGCCAAAGAGAAAAACTGAATTTATTTGGCTCCACTGTCACACTTGACCACATGTAACCTACCCTGCTAATAGCTTTACAAATCCTAATCCTGCTGTATTAGGAGGGACAGCCTTGCAGGAGAATTTGTACAAGCAAAACCCAAAGCTGTAAAGTCTGAGGCTTGAAAGTCAGAGCTTGATTTTTATGTGCTGCTCTTTCCTTTATAAGGTTTCTCTTTCATCTTGAATTTACTGATAAACTGCTATAAAAGTGGTGTCAGAACCCCATTAGAGTGGGAGCAAAATACCAGCTCATTTGTTGCACCAGAGGGCTGGTAAAGGCTGAGCAGCTGAAGAGTGTTTATAACCAACTCAGAAAAGCCTCTCTGGTGATTACTTGCACCAAATTTCCAATCTTTTTCCCCTTACCTTCACTATTGATTTTGTTTTCTTTTTGATTCGTGGCTTCATTTTCTCAACTGTAGGAAGGGGTGGCAATTTTTTCAGTTCTTCTAGGACTGCTATTGCAGCATTTTTCTTTGAGATCTTCTTGCTCTTCCCTTCACCTTCACCCATGAATTCTCCAACTGATACCTTGGTTACAAAACTCTTCATATGGGGAGGACCACTTTCCTTGGTCACCTGTTTCAGAGGGAAAAACTGAGTGAAAGCGTGATAAACACTTATTAAAAATGGCAGGGCACATTGTTTACAGCAAACTTCTCTCAAGAACTAAGGATAAAGAGATTGCAGATTCTCATACAATCCAAAAAGTAAAACATATTCACTCTAAAACATATTCCCACCCAACTAAGCATATATTTTTAAAAGATCAGATGCACCAAGCAGTAAACAGTATTTACAGAAGTCATTAACCCATCTTATTCAATTTACTGATTTACTGCTTCAGTACAAAATTAGGACTGTTCTATTTTACCAGTGTGTACTTCCCCACAGTTAACAGCACCTCATTAAATATATCACAGTACAGCAATAAAACATCACAGAGAAAGCAACTCTTTGGGATCTAGCATTTTAGTCCAGAAATTCTGATTTCTGAACTCTGAAGTTCTGAAGACATCTAAGAGACAGCTGCCCGCTACAGATTTAGGCTTTTAACTCCATTCATAACACATCACACTCCAAAATATCCATAAAGTCAAAAACTAAGAATGAATTTTAAGAGCTTCCACCCACAATTGGCTTTGTGTGACAGTGTATTTTTACCAGTGATGCTCAGGCTAGTCTGCAATAATTGAAAGTTTCATGTAAAATTTCACAGAACAGTTTCAGAAGCAATTTAGTTACACACAATTGCATCTTCTTACTACAATAATTCAGATGGTTGGCTTAAATATTACTTTACCAGCTCAGAAAAGCAGCATGATAAATTAATATTTTAGTGAAACAGAGACACTCCTGTGGAAGCTCCCGATTTAAGATAACTGAAATGATCAAGAGGGGCAAAGAGGCAGCAAGCAGCCAGGCCAAAGGGAAAGGAAAGTCAGATGCACATGAGGTCACCTCATGGCAAGAAAAGAAACCTACTTGTGAGATTCTGCACTCAGGGTAGTCCAGATCAGTGCTGAATGAAGCAAATACTTCCATATGTGTCTTTCAGAGCGAGCTCTACTCTTCTGCCTCGACTCTGCACCTCCATGTTCTAATCATTAATGCAGGGTTGTGTTTTGGTTCTTCACTGTAAATAAGCTTTTCTCAAAAAGCTCAGAAAAAAGGTTGCACAGACAACCACAGCGTAGCTGTTCAGTCCATGTGACCATTTCAGGGCATGAATTTGTGAACACGTGGGTTTTTCTTTTTTCTTTCCTTTACCATATAAACTCCAAGACAATCAAGGTGACTGTCAAAGCTTAAAGTGCATTCACAACTAACAAGACATGTTAAAAGTCAGTTGTTTAGGTTATCTAGAAGAGACTCAACTTAATGTGTACCCTTAATAGTCTAACAAAAACAAATCTAGAGCTTGTAAAGTAAACATACCTCAAAATTCACAGGCAAGTTCCTTTTAAGTGCAATCTCAAAAACTTGGCTTATTTCAGATTTATTGAGATTTTCATCATCTGGTTCTTTTCCGTTAACCTAAAAGAAGCATACTCTATTTAAAATAAAGATCCTATTAAATTGAATTTTATCCATTCAACCAGTTTACTGAGCTCTCCAAATGTTAAATATTCTAACCTTTACTGTCATGCTACATGAACATGGAGAAAAGCAGCCCATATACTACAGAACTGAATCTTAAAAAGCTCATTAAGGTGTATGTGTAAAAGCATTCAAACCTTCATATTTTCATGTGCTCATTCCAAGAAAGAAAAATGGAATAAGGGCCAATAGGTTTAAAAATGTGTTTATAGAAAATGAAATTGAAGTGCTAAGTGCACTGATTTCCAAATGGAAGTACCTTTATGAAATACAATTTTCATATACTGATTGGACATTTGCACCAAAAGCACTAAGACAGGATCAAGTAAGAGAAAGGGCAGGAAAAATAAAGATTCTGAGAGTGGGACCAATGTGAGTGAGGGATGGCTGATGAGCCCCTGCACAGTCGTGCCTTTTCACATGCTCCATGTAAGTGCTCCATCTGCAGCTTTGCTTTCTCATGTCAAGAACATCCTGTCAGGAGCTTGCCCTAAACCAAACACTGACCACTCTGAGAACTCAGACCTGCTGGGACAACACTGCCAGTGAAGCTTTCCCACAGGCATGTATCTCCAGGTAAAACCTTCACTGGGATTCCAAAAGTCTTCACTGATGCTGGCACCCACATGAGCTAAGGCATGCCAACAGTAAACGGGAAATTTTAGGTGTCCAGCAGTGACATTGGAAAGATTATGATAAAGATGAACAGCAACAATACCACTGATTATATCATGCCACAATAGTAGGTCTCTCCCTGCCCTCACTCACCAACACTGCCACAACTTCAATTACAAGCACTTTTCCTCTCCTTGTAATATCAGTGTTTCAAATTCCCACATTTTTCTTTGTGAAGATGACTATGACTTGTCTTTATTGGAATAAATTTTCCCACTTAATATCCTCTCAAGAGAATACAAATAAATAGAATGTAATTATCTGCTCTATTGCAGTGTATGTTCTTAATACATTCCAAGTCTGTGTGCACAGTGCAAAATGAAGGTTCTTTTCCTTAATACCTTCATCTAAAAAGAGTGAATTATAAATAATCCTTAACAGACTACAACTATTTTACTGATTATTTTGACTCTATTTGAGTTCTGGATCAGTTTACTTTATAAATAAAAAATAATCATACACACACACTCTCCCCCTTTCCCTGCACACTTCAAGGCAGATGATGCCTAAAGTTTGCTTTTGAGGTATTTTGCATGTTTGCATTGACTAAACTCTCCAAGAATTATGTGTCTCTAAATCTCAATGAGACCCCAAAGCATTTACCATTCTTAGCTCTCATCACATTGTTCAAGCAAACTCGCCAAGTCCTGTACTCCATGAGGAGGGCCTTGCCCTCTTCCAGGGGCTCCTTCCAGCTCCCCTCCCTTCCTCAAGGCTGGTGAGCAAAGTCTGAACACGGGTGAGGTGTGCCCAGAACTGCAGGGCCTCACCACAGCCACCAGCCTGAGCCTGTCCTCCCACATTAAGGGCACAAAGAGCAGCTGGTATTTACCAAGTGAGCTGGCAACAAACGCAGAAGTAAATTTTGAGGCAAAATCACAATTCCTGCCTAAGAATCATGCTAGGAAGCCCAGCTGTCCATGTTTCCTAAGCTTTAAGTCAATGTTTTATCATCTGGCTTTGAAAGTGCTGAGTGAGCCATCCTGCTCCTTCCCCAGCACATCCAAGCCCAGCCCACTGAAGGTCCCTGTGAGCTGTCCCACCACAGCCCCTCTCAAAGCTCTAACACCAGCTCAGCTCTTCAGGCAGGGCTGGGTCCAGCCAAGAGCCAGCATTATTACATGTTTTTTCTTGCCACTTGCTCCTAGATTTGCAGCCCAAAAAGTTGTGGGAAATGGTCATTCTTTCCCTTAAAGTCTAATCATTTTAGTCAATGATTTCTTCTTAGACTCACAGAATCATTTAGGCTGGAAAAGATCTTTAAGATCATTGCGCCCAACTGCTATTATGCACTGAATATTTTCTAATTTAAGAATACAAAAGTAAAATTCCATAAAAACAGAAACTTGTAAAAAAATCCCCCCAAATAAAAAAATGTACAAAATTACTCGCTCTTAAAACACGAGTTCAAACATCACAATATTCTGTTTACACAAGCGTACACTCAAATGGGATACACCAAAATAACCACATTTAAAGGGAAAATTACTGGCAACATCAAATGACTGTTAGGAAGGATCAGGATTATGTCTGCTTCTGAAATCTTCCTTTGCCTCTGTTGTATACAGGCATTTCTAACAGCATCTCTCATCACCTCACACTCCTGTGTCCTTCCAGGCCCTTGAACAGGGTTCACTCAGCACCACAACCTTCCTACTCTACCTTTCCTCTTGGCTATGGTGAAATGCTGCTACAGAAACAATTCCCTCAGACACTCCTACAACTACAACAGTTGAAAGCCACAAATACCAATGAATTTAAGTACCAAACTTTAAATGAACACTTGATTATCCAAGTACTTGCTATAAACCAGCACCCTGTGCCAAGGCCCACTCTCCTTTCCCTAAGCTGTATTTTCTACTGTTCCTTCTACAGACAAGTCAAATTTAAATTGAAAAATAAAATTACAAATGCAGTTTTCTCAAGGTCAAGACACCATTCAGGTCCTGTTTTATCAATAAAATAATTCCCCCTTCTTGCAGCCTCTATCCTCATTTACTTCCTCTACCTCTGGATGTACACCCCTCACACAGAGTGAGACATCCTACAACAACTGCAGTTTGTACTGAAGACCTCACATTATCCAGCTCCACAATTCTATGTATTTTCACAAAGTGACCTGTGCTGAAGCATTCCTAGAAGAGTGAACAGAGAACAATTCAGTGCCATGTGAGCCCTGCAGAGCTGCTCTCCCTGGGTCTGTGCTCCCTGAGGGGGAAAAGGGCCCAGCTCATCTGTAACAAGGGTGGCACAAAAAGGGGATGTTCTGCACCACCGACACAGAACAATATTCCAGAATCTGGGGTTCCCACAACTGAAGGGGAACATCCTCCTCTGCTCTGGCCTCTCCTGCATGACAACCAGCTGGCCCCTGCCCACACTGTGCCAGTCACCAGTTCAGGTTTCAGGGCAGCGCTCAGCCCAAGTCCCAGCATCACACTCTTTTTCCCAAAGCATCTGTAATCCCTAGGAGCCTCCATCTTCCAGTCTGCATTCCTCAGGAGAGCTTTCCCTTCCCTGAAGCAGCTCCATCAGTGCCTCCCCAGCCTCTGCCCTGAAGTGTGAGATCCAGTGCTTCTGCCCAACCGCCTGGGCAATGCTCACTCCCAGACACACCAAGTTTCATCTCAGGGTCCCCTGGCTTCATGCTTCCTCAAGCCTCTTGCTCTGCCATTCCTGGTAGTTCCCAGTGATTTTTTTTCGCAGTCTGAGACCCCTTGTTAACTTCTTGTCCAATTCTTCATTTTCCTTCTTTCTCAGCTCACAGCCAGACTCCATATCCCAAATCCCCAGACTGAAGTTACAGCTCTGCCTTTGCCCAAAGCAGCCAACACACATGAAGGGGTGCAGGCTCCCAGCCAGCCCAGCAGCAAAGCAACTCCTGTGCTCACAGTAAGACCATCTGCCTAAAGCCACTCAACAAAAAAGCATGAAAAACACAATAATGGTATTGGAACGGAAAGTGCTGGGCAGCCATAAATATATGAAGGGATAAAAATTGATTTCTTATATTCCTATGTGTGTTTGAGTCTACTATTTCCATGCATTTCCTGCTCTTCTAAAACTTCCATGGTGCTTTCCAAAATCATGTAGGAATTTGTCCTAGGAAGTAAATCCATGCCTGAGTTTTATGTTGCCCATTTATGCACCTCTTTAGAAGTTTGTGTATGATCTGTACCTGGTAAGACATTAATTCCTATCTATGCTTCCAGTGCTCATATCTGACAGAGGTCTACAGCATTGCTGTGGAAAAACATGACAGTAAAAAAATTAACATAACTTCATCTGGGAAAATTCTAGTTCCATAGAAATTTATGCTTTTACATCAAAGTGTTTCTATTGACACAAGTAAGTCACCACTACTACACAGAATCAGATTTCCCAACTGTCTCCTCAATTCTCAACAAGGAAAAAATCTACAATAATATCCCAGTTTATTCTAGCAATTTATGCTTACAACACCAAGATTAATTCCCACCTCTGGTTTCTCAGGCAAGGGCTCATTCTGCAGAACTTTCAGAGCTTTAGCAGCTGCATCATGCTTAGCAGCTTGTCTTGTTCTTCCCTTCCCATGAAACTGCTGCCCTCCAATTGAAAGCTCCACTTGATAAAGTAAAGGCCCAACAGGAAATGGGTAAAAGTACCTGCAAAAAGAGAGGGGAATAAGCAAATTACTTGGCCTGCAAAGGAAACAGACACCTAAGTCAGATGTGGGTCAATCTCTTGGATGTCAGTAACCACACCAGCACTGAAGCACTAGTTTTAAAAAGCCAAATTTTGATTTAGAGCCTAAAAGAATTTAGTGAGCTACCTTTGAAACAAATATTGACATTCCTTGCTTTACAACAGGAACACATTTCTGACCAAGTGCTACACCAAGACAACATAACCGCACCTGTATGGACTTGGCAAGCCAGGAAGTTTTGAATTTTAAGTTCCTATGCCTACATAAAATTCTTTAAACTGTAACTTTAATTCAAATTGTTTCAGAAGAAGCAGCATCAACCTGTTTTCTTCACTTTTGCTTTTACACAGAAAGGAAATGCAAGAAATATTTACCTAATATTTAGCTATATATTTACCTGAACACTCTCAAAAACACTTCAACTTTCAGTCCAGCTGCCTTGCCCCACCCCAAAGAAACACAGCACTGGAAATGAGGCACGTTACAGATACTGGGGGGTGCCCCACGAGGTGAGTGTCCCTGGAGGGGGACAGGGGGCAGAGGGGGAGCCTGCAGCCCCAGCCAGCACCCACCGTGGGGGGTAGGTGCCACCTCGCATGGTGTAGCTGTAGGTGGATCTCATCCCTGTGTAAGGGTCGATGGGTTTGTACATGGGCTTCTTCCCCAGCTTCATGCAAAGGGCATTCAACTCCACTGTGGGGGTTACACTGTCTGCAGAAAAAGGAATAGAAAGGGTTGTTCAGCTATCACAAGAAACTGAGACAATTTAAGCTCTTATTGCTGGCTCACAGCAGGGAAAAATGAGCTCAACTTTTGCCACATGCAGCATCTTAAATGACTGAATTCCAAACAGAACTGCTAATGAACAAAAAGAGAATAAGTCTATATGATGCACATTAAAGGGTCCTAGTACAGTTGTGACAAATCCTGTTACAAAAAAGTGAATTTGCTGGGAGCTCTTATTGGATTTATTTTGGAGGGTTTTATAATTTTGCTTTTAATTTCTGAAGCTGCTAATTTACCTACATTTACAGTGTATCTAACAAAGTGCAGATGAAGAATTTTCTGCAGTGAAAAAATTTCTCCAAATATATTTTTAAGTCACCAAATATGCTGGATCCCTTCTGTGTCTCTTGCTTACTGAGAATGATCAAACATTTCTCTGTCCTCAATGACCTAGAAGGGTTTCTATGACTCTTCACTTTCAAATTGCAACTGGCCTTGTCAAAAAGCAGGTAAATTGCTACTGAGGGCTAAAACATTTCTCTCAGTGCTGGTATTGTGGGCATGAAGAACTAGCTCCCAGTCCATTCTGACTGGAGAAAGAACACTCATTAAGTGTCATTTTTTCTACCACAGGTCTCACTGGCTCAGAAATCAGCTGTAATCCAGTACAAGAGGTCTGGTGTAAGGCAATTGCCAAAAGAAAATGACCTATGGAACAGATGCACAGACAAAATAAGTACTTGCTAGGTGACAATTGCCATTGCCAAACAGGCAGAATCACAGTTTTTATTCATCCTCATACAACTTCAGTACATACCAAAAGCAGAAAGGTGTATTCTCTGCATGTATGATTATCTTACATCAGTTTGTTGTGGCATGTACCTGGATTCTTGCCTTCACTACGAGATGGACGAGCCGTAGGTTTAGGGAATTTTGTCCCTTCCAAAGCTTTGGCAGCTGCTGCATGTTGCGCTTTTTTAATACTAGTTCCTTCAGCTTCCCAGTGCTGGTCCCCAAGAGTCAGCTGCACTGTAAACACCTCAAAACCACAAACAGGTATTTTGTAAAAAGCTTCTCCAGAATTTATGTAGTTTATCAGACCCTCTTACACAAAATGAGCCTTTCAGTGATGCACAAGTTGAGAATACAGTAATCCAGCTCTCCTTAACTCCCACGTCATCTCCAGATTTCCACCACTTTGGACATCAACGGGATTTTCCCAATTACTAAGCTAAGAATTTCACAAGAATTGTAGCTGTCAAATATCGTGCATGAGATCTGACAGGTTAAAAACTCAGAGCAGTGTGGGGACAGGTGACAGCCCCAGGAGAGCTGCTGTGCCCATGAACAGCAGACTGGAAACTCACCCTTCTCTGTGACACAACTCCACTCTTGCTTTAATCCTCCAGAAGGTTTATTAAAAATATTTCTCAGCAGTTTGAAGAAAGTTAAGTTCACAATGTACCATCTGTGGGCTTCTACATGCCCACAGATCAATGAAACACAATTGAACAGATGTTCTGAATGTTATTCCAATACTTTTTGTAAATGTCAACTCCTTCACACCTTGAAGCTCATGTGACATTTCTGGAACTCAGCTTTTTACTTCCCAGGTACCAGCTTCACACTTCCCCACCACTGATGCCGTGGGGGGCTTCCCTTTCCTCTCCACTGCTCTGGATTATCTTGCACCAAAATCACACACATTGTGATTTCTTCCCACTCCCAAAGGTGAAGGAGATGAGCAGCAGCAGTAAGAAACTGGTATGAACATTTACCTTAGAATGAGCTGGACCCTGCTCACTCAGAAGCTTATACTCAGGCTGAATCTTGTTGAAACGGGCTAATTCATTCACAAGACACATGGGGGTTTTCTCTTTGGGGTTTGCCATGTTTGAAGGAGCTGAAAGGTTACATAAGCTCTGATAAATGAACTGGTATCTGGGAACTTTACTACAAATTTTAATTTAAAAAAGTAATCCCAGTGGCTTAGCATCTAGTTGTCTGCAGTGCTGGAACAGACAGCTTTGCTCACTGGCCAAACTGGTAACAATCTATTGAACTTTGGGTCTTCCAAGCAGTGCTCATGCCTAAAAAGCACCATCATTACATTCTAGGTTCTAATGCAAGCTAGAAGTATGAAGTTAGAAGACTCCTGCAAACAGCTCACATCTAGTACGTGTCAAGGAACAAATCTCCCAAGTATTCCTCATTATCATTGCTCTGAATAATTTCAAAAACTCAGTTAATTTCATTTCCCTTCTCCTATTTTTCCCTTATTAGCTACTTTTTATCACCCTTTATTTTTTCTGTTGCATTTTGATAGCATAATATATTTATCATTAAACTGGTCATAAAAACTAAAAATAACAGAACTAAACAAACTATTTCAAACAACACTTTTTCATATTTAAAACATGCTACCAGTAGAAAAGATTGATAGTAATGTTTCAAAAATTTAATGTAATACAATTAAAAATGTTCTTTACTATTACAAACATATCAATGAATTGCTGGAACTTTATGCAAAAATATGCTTCTACCTGTCTCCCAACAGATTTCATTCCATAGGGAGCTACTGCAGTTGGATAAATATTACTTTTAAATTACATGTAGGTGCAAGACATCAGGAATATATCATGCTAAACTATAAGCACCAAAAATACTGCCCCTCCATCTTACCTGCAGCTGCATTGGTGGATGTGACTGAAGCAGAGGGCAAAGCAGAGTTCTGGATAGGTCTGCCTGCATTTTCAGAGGGCAAAGAACTGGTAGTAGAAGGAATACTCAAAGGCTGTGAAAGAGATGGGTTTTTATTCAGTATTTGGCTCCCTGCAAGGGCAGCAGAAGGATTCTGAATCTGAACTTGAGACATGTTCACTTCCAACCAGAGCAGATTACTGTAGGCAAACAGCTTTGAACGCAGACAAACTCCAATTTTGGAAGCCGAATTGCTGACCTAAAATGTAAAGATGAAAAATAGATTATACTAAATATTTAGCATTCTCTAACAACCTACTGGAATAATTCCTCCACTGGAGCACAGGGAAGCAGTGTTCAGCCAAGCAGCCACTGCTCCCATTTTGTGCAGTCAGGCACTCACACATCCAGTGTGCACAGCAGCCCCACCGTGTTTCACACTTCTTTCATTCACACAAGAGTAGTACAGAAGCTTTATTTATGCTTATTCATTACTGTCCATCTCTTTTCCCCACGACTGAATCCACTTAGGAAGCAAATCCTGTTACTTACACCCAGAGCCACTGGTTACACACTGAACAAAGAGCAACTTCCACAGACAAATTACATTTCATGCATTCTACCATTTGCAATTAAACTTTTTCACTTGGAGGGCAAGAAATAAATGCAGCCTTTAAAAAAAAAATTTAGAGAGTACATCCTTTATTATTATCATAGAGTTTCTCCCCAGGATCACCAAGAATGCCAAGCTGCTTATGAGGGGAAAAAGCTGGAGTGCAGCAGGAAATGCTGAAGTAGCTCTGGCTGGGAAAAGCAAAGGTGCAAGAGTTCATAAACTGTATCAGCTGCATGTATTCTGAAGGTTACTTTGATTTAAGTCAGGGCATGTCTCAGTCACAGTTCAAGCATCAATCCAGAGTCCCTTGGCCCTGTAAGCAAGTGTGGGAAGTGCTCATGGGCACCTATGGCCACTGAACACCCTGGAGGGCAGGACGTGCCCCAGCCCGTGTGCAGGGCTGTGACAGATCTTCCCTGTGCTGACAAATTAGTATTAGATTTCTCTTACACATGGATGCAAAATTATCTCCATGTTCAGCCAGTGAACCTAAATAGACACAAACAGGTCAGCTGTCCAGATCCACTTACAAGCCACATATCAATTTATTTATTAAAAATACATTCTACAGCCAAGTAAATCCATTTCACACACCAAGGCACTCACACGTGCACACACACACACCAGTCACCTACAGATCTGATCAGGGCAGCAAACAAAGGTTTATTCTTCCCTAACTCCGAGGTGAAAAAGAGAAATCACTGCTCCAGCTACCACCAGGGGGCTATTAGCAGCACCACAACTGCACTAGTGCTCTGTGAGCTCCACATTCTGAACTGTGAATGGATTTCCAAATGTGAGAGGAGCAGCAATGAGTCAGAGGGAACCTTTTAGCTAGTTACTGACAAAACAAGCCAAGGAGAAGAACCTAGATTAATACATTCATGGATAGAAAGATTTCATTATCTATTAAATAAGAGGTAAGAAACTACTGGGAAACAACAGATACATCACCAAATTTACCATCTGGAGTATTTTTACTCCAGAAAAAAAATCATAAACATGCCAGACTTATCATACTACCACCTGGATAACTTTGTTTTTACTAGAGAGCAAGAATAGTTCAGGTCTCATTAGTCCAGGAGACACATATGCAGATTATGCTCAAAACAAATCCTATGTTTGGCTACTAAATTTGCAGCAGTGACACACGGGGTGCATTGTAACTGTGAGAGTGGCATTAGAGAATCTCTCTAAAGGACATCTAAGAAATTGTAAGACAAAAAAGAAAAGTATTTAGAATAAGACTCCAGGGTAATAACTTTACAATCACTAAGTTTCTTTCCCAAGAACACCACTAGAATCACTGAAAATTTCAGATATAACACAATAGTAATTGCCTGGCAAAGACTATAGCAAAGTCTTGCAGATGAAGAAATGCAATGAAATCTTGCAAGCAGAAAAGCAAACACTCCTTCCCTGCTCTAGTGCAATGTCTTTCTAAGGAACTGAAGTTACAGTTTTCAGTCACCCGTTTTAAGAGGACAACACCAAAAGTTGTCATTTTGATGTCAGAAACACCAGGATGCCTGAGATCATGCTGGAAAGGAAGTTTGATATTGCTGAAGCTGGATCGTGAGACTTGTATGACCCTTCCATTAGCACTGACAAACTGCTCAACACAGCTGCTTTTCCAAGCAGAATTCCCAACCTGATCCAAGAATCTTCCTTGCTCTTTCCCCAAGCCCAAGTGACGCTTCTCACCCAAGCAGTGGAATCTCACAACAGTGCTCTTTGCAGAATTACAACAATCACTTGCCAATTTTCCTTCTGTAGTGAGGATTCCAGTTCTTCCCTAGTGAAGCTCTTCTTCCTAAGAGCCCTAGAGATCAGCTCCCAAAATTAGACTCAGACCTTCATTCACAAAGCCAAACCAAAAGCAAGCCACAAACTGAGAAACTCTGGTAGTTATTAATCGCAGAAAATTATATAAATTCTACCTTTTGGCTACATTTACAGTCCAGTGATTTCACTCACAAATAGGCTAAAACCATTTCAGAACAAAATTATCTCAGTGCTGCATATGAAACCTGTCACTGCACGGACTGCTCTAAATGGAAATCAAAACCTATTTTATTCTGCTTACAAATATAGCACAAAGTGTTTAATCCTTCTTTTCCATGCCTAAGCCAACTGCGTGCAGATGCCAGCAACATCATTCCCAGCCACAAAATGGGGGAGAGCCCAATCTTGATCAGGGTTAGAAGAGGACAGAGCTCTTGCACTTCTTCAGACAGGGATTTCAAACTGTCAGGCTGACTCCTAGGACTGTGAGCAGCTCTCCTGCTGGAACCAAGGAGGCTGCAGATCCTGAACCAGGCTGGCATCACCCAGTCTGACCAACAGCAGAGTGAAGAGGGAACACAAGAGGATTACAGTCAGCTCAACTCCTCTTCTACAGGCTTTTCTGGAGGCTAAACTAACCATCTGAAAAACAAGGAAATGTATCATATTTGCAGGCAGGACCAAGACCAAGTTGCATAAAAACAACAGAACTTTCTCTCGCAGCCATTCCTGGTAGCCCTGCCAAGAATGAACCCCTCCACCTCAGCAGAACACGCCCGAGGGGCTGTGCAGGCACTGCCCGCTGGTCCCCATGGCACAGACACCACTGATGGGCACCAGCAGAGTGCAGAAGAGTCACAACCAACACCGCTCCTAGCACAAGCCGACGCTGCCAGGCTGCCTCAGAAGGAGCCCTCCCCACGCTGAGGGAGCCAGGGAGAGCCAGCCCGAGCTGCACTCAGACACAGCCTCAGCTGGGCCCTGCACCCGCCCCGGGACCAGGCTGCAGGCAGAAGCGAAGGAGAAAAAGCCCAAAACATTCCCTTCAGAAAACTGCTAAAGGATCTGAACTCGTGTGTTCTGAAGAGGAGAGGGCTGGCTGGGGCCCGAGACCCAGCAGTTCACAGACTTGAAAGGATTTTGGAGTGGAAAGGAACAATCTGTTCTTTATGGTTAAAGTGACAGAACGAGAGGCAGCGGGCTTAAAAAGCATCAAGAAAAGCACTCCTGGCAGTCACCCTGAAGCACCCTGCTCTGGTGCAGAGGGCTCAGGCTGCAGGGCCCTGGGAGCCACGGCCAGGCTGGGGGGGGCACACTGCTCTGCAGGGGGCTGCACGAGCCCCGGGCTGACCCCAGGCTGCCCACCTTCCACCTCTTGTCCCAGGACACAAGGGGCTGGCTGCTGCCAGGGAACAGGCAGCACACATCTCACAGGGTCCTGCCCAGGAAAGCTGCCCTGCTCCTCTGCAGGCTCCTGCAGGCCCTGCCACTCTCGCCGTGCCCCTCGCTGGGAACCAGCCGTGCCCCCATCCCCACCCTGCTCTGCCAGAGCAGCCTGAGGAGCAGGACAAATGCCAGACACAACCATCAGCCATTCTGAGGCACAAACATAAATACCCACAAACTCTAGATTTGTTGAGATGCTGTTACCTAAAATACCTTTGAAAAACCCACATCAGGGGGAGCTTTGTAACATACAGCATAAAACCCTCAGGCTGCTGCAACAGTGTTTAACAGCATCTATTTACAACTGGAAACTCCCACTATAAATTGATAAACAATGACTAAATTTTACGGAATTAAGGCTATCTGCACAAAATGTAAAATACTGGTTGAACAATGTTTTCTTCTTAGATAAACCTTCTGCAACATTTCTGAAACATAGGGTCCTTCCCAAAAGTAACACTGTAGAAAAAGATGCTGCTCTTTTTGGTAAGGGCACAAACACCAAATGTTATGCAAAGGAGTCTGGGAGCCAAGACATGGATTATTGATGAGAAGAAAAGCTAAAATTTGAAAGTAAAAGCTGAATGAAAAGAGGGAACTACCAAACATACACATAAACCAGAGAGTTCCAAACAAAGCCAATTGACAAACCAGCAGAGATATAATGAATAAACACCCAAGTGATGCTTGTGGCTCAGCCAGTGCTGTGACAAAACAGGTCACGGATTTGGGCATTTCCCTGCAGTGGAGCAGGGAGGCTGCTGAGGGCCAGCAGGCCCAGACCCCCTGCACTGCCCTGGGGCACCTGCAGCTCCTCCATGAAATGACCAGCCCTGGCAGGAGCCTGGCCACAGGAGCTTTGGAATGTTCATTTGCCTCCAAAACAAAGCTGCTGCTCTTCAGGAGGCTCTGAAAGGCACAACTTCCAGTTCTGCTCTGACTTTGTACAGTCATAGCACTTCTAATTTATTTCAACCTATGAATAATTTTGCCACAAAACACATTTTGACTGACTTGTACTGATAGTGCAAAAATGATTCATGATGTTATGAAAAACTCTGAACAGAGTGGTTCTTAAAATAACGACATGAAAGGAATTGTTTCTTGCATGCATCCTTTTAGAACAGTTTGGAAATAAGTTTGTGACACAGCTTCAGAAAATAGAAAATATAGTAACAAATCCAGCCCCTGGGCTTTTCACATTCTCATCAAGATGTGACAGACCTGGAGTGAATCTCTGTAGAAGTCAGAACACACATCTGTTGCATGTACGAAATAATCAACAGACAAGCCAGAAATCACTTTATTACACTGCAGCCACAGCTGCATAATCAGAACTCAAATTCTCATGTCCACTAGTATTAAAACAAACAAACCCAAAGCATTGCCTCCAGTTTGAGCAGGGACCTGCGCAGTACACCTGCACGTTCTGGTTAGAGGAAACACGACTTCATAAATGTACCATTGCAAGAGCAGAGCACAGACTGCATCCAGGTACTCGGGCTCACTGACATGTGAGCATGCACGCACAGCCGCCCGCACTGACACCCCGCGGGACCTGCGGGCGAGTCACGGCACCAGCCCCGGCAGACGAGGGCACCGCGGGAAGGCTCCGGCGGCCGCAGGCGCCGCATCCCCGCACGGACCGCCCGGGCTGCGGGGAGCCCCGAGCGGGACTTGTTGCTGTACGTCCCGGGAAAACGAGCGTCCTGCCCAGGAAACGGGGAGAGGCTGCGGAGCCCCGCAGGGAGCGGGGCACAGCCGGGCCGCGGTGCGGCGGAGCCGGGAGGGGCGGGCGCTGTCCGCGCTGCCCCCCGGCCGGCTCGGCCCGGCCGCCGGGGCGGGCGGGGGTCGCTCAGTCCATGGGCCGGGCGGGACCGGCGGCGGCACAGGGCAAACACCAAAGAGAATGAGCGGGGCGGCGCGGCCCGCCGGAACTGACGGCACCGCGCCGGGGGCGGGGCCTCGGCTCAGCCAACCGGCGGCGAGCGGGCCCCCAGAGACACCGCCTCTCGCCGCGCCTCTGGCCAATGAGCGCGCAGTCCTGCCGGCAGCACCGCCTCCTCCGCGGCGACTACGAGTCCCAGCGTGCTCCGCGGGAGCCGCAGAGCGGGAAACTACAGCTCCCGGCGTGCCCCGCGCGGGGCCGGGGCCGGGCTGTGCAGCAGCGTCCGCCGTCGCTTCCGGTCCGGCCCCGGTCCCGGTCCCGGCCGTTCCGCCGGTGCCGCCCGGTGTGCCCGGGCACGGGCCGCGGGAGCGGTGCCCGAGCGGGAGCCGTGCCCACGGGGGCAGCCGTGCCCCGGCCCCGCGCGCCCCGGGAGAGCAGCGGGACCCCGGCGGGCGCAGCCCTTGCGGGGCGGAGGGAGCGCGATGGCGCCGGCGCAGCCGCGGGTGGGCACTCAGCCGAAAGCTCCCACTCCATCACGGGCGGAAGGAAAAGCGAAAGGCGCGCCGGTAATGCCGCTGGTCAGAGCGCCGCCGAGCCCCTGCACACACCCGGGCCAGCAGGGCCCAGCCCCGGGGCACAGCTGCACACACACAGCTGCACACATCTGGCTGGAGCGCAGCCGGGGCACTCCGGTTCTCGAGCCGTGCCCGTCAGCCCGGGCTGGCAGCCGGGTGCCCCGAGCACTCTGAGCCCTCCCTGCTCCCCAGACCGGCAGCAGGGCTCCGGGGATGCCCAGAGCTCCCCCGGGCACTGCCGAGGGCACGGAGCACAACAGCGCCTGACACCGGCCCCCAGGGCACTGCTGTGGCTCCAGCAGAGCAGGAAAGCCCCAGCTGGAGCCTGCTCCCGCTGCCAGGGAACACAGCTGCCCTCGGAGCAGGCACGGGCAGCGCCTGTGCCTGCTGGTGAGCGGCCCGAGTGGCAACAGCTCTGCTCTTCTCCCAGTGTCAGACTGGCTCTACAATGCACCTGAACTATTATGGAAAGAAAAACCCTCACAGTCCCACTATTCCATATGCTATCCTACATGTAAAACATCTTTTTTTAAAACAACTATATTCTTCTGAAAGAGTAAGAGCACAGTGACAGGCATTTTAAACAAGTACTTCTTATTTATTCACAATTCAGATAAAGTTTAAGGAAAGACAAAAGAAATACAAAGGACAACATTAAAATGAAAAGGAATTTTAGTGACTGAAGTGAGTTTCTACAGCCAGGGCTCTCCACACGTTTCCAAGTATTATCCAAGCACTGCAGCTGCAGATTTCAAATCAACCCCATACAAACCGCTATGACTATTCCCTTTGAAACCAAACTGGGAATGCGAGTGAGCCACCTTTACCTATGAGTACACAAACCATCCAATTCTTCAGTTTCAGCTCAAAGCCACGCCTATCTTGTACACGGTGGACTCTGCAACACAATGTCAAGCAGCTTTTCATTCAGTCTGAGCTCTGCCGTAGCAGTCGGTGGCGGCCCTCTGCTCAGCTCTGGCGGCGCGGTCAGAGCAGGCTGACGCTGGCGGCCTGGAGGTATCCCTGCAGGTACTGCAGCGCTTCTGCGTTCAGGCTGGCGCTCAGCATGGACAGAACCTGGGCACAGGGGAGCACAGCTGTCACTGGGTGAAGCACAAACCCCTGCTGCAGAGCCACACACAGAGCAGCAGCTGCCCACGGGGAAAGCAGCAGGCAGCCTCTACTTACCCAACTCTCGGGGAAAACAAACATGCTATGGGCTACAAGAGCTACCTGTACACTCACCTTGTCTAATTTATATCAGCTGCCTGAATTCAACAAGTGCATGCAACCAATCAAACTCGAAACACGTTAGTTATAGACCATCAGGTGTGTAAATTTTCTTTTTAAAAACGGCATATTTAAACTTACTGCAAAATTATGTGCTGTGAAAATAAAGCCTTTCTAAGGCTCCTAAGGAAAAACCTTACAAAGGCTATATTTCAATGAAGAATAAAACACAGCACGATCTTGCATTCTAGTTATGACCTACTTCATTTTGCTGATTATCCAAAGAGATTTTATTATTAGCAAAGAGCCATTCTCACAAAGGTGTTTCTTCTCTGCAGGATGCAGCATCAGCATGCAAGTGCACAAGTCACCTACCCTGCCTGGGCACGCTGTGGACAGTTTGTGCAGAGACTGTGCCAGATGGATTCGAGGATTGTTCACCATCTGACCTACAGGATCGTGTTCCTTCTTCCCAGCAAAGGCCAGCTGGGAGAACGCAGTCTGATAGCCTGGAGTATCTTCTATGTCAATGAAGTGCTCCTCGTCAGGGATCGTGTCATCCTCGGGCAGCTCAAAGAGGCCGATGAGGGCCTGCAGCAAAGGAATCCTGGAGCACACAGGGGAGGGCACAGGTGCAGTGCTTAGGACTGGCTGTACTTTACAAGAACACTCAGGTTACTTGGGACCCCTCACACTTTAGCCTTTGCAGGTACTTGCTTGGCTACTGAAATGGTAAATGCCCAAGGTATGCTGGAGCAGAACAATTGCAGGTCTGAATATGTTACAGGCATAATGTGGGTACTCCTATCAACAGCATGAGCAATGCATTTACAGGTCAAACTGCCATGAAACATAGCTAAAAAGAGAGTACTTTAAAAACAAAGCTCTAGTTTGGGGATCTAGTCTGGGATCCAGTGATTGTCATAAAATTCAAACTACCAGGCATGCTGGACTGCTGGACTGTTTGACAACCAAACTTCCCTGGTAGCTTTCCCCAAAATTCCACTCTCAAGCTGAGATACTAGCTTCTCTGCCAGGTTATGAATATGCTTAGGTCTCCTGACTAGAACAGCTGTAAGTCAAAATTGAGCCTAGCTTTTCAGAAAGAATACAAGCTGGAGGAAAGCAGTGTAATTCCCTAAATGGATTTCCTAAAATGTATTTCCCTATTTTCCCTAAAGGTCCAGCTAGCCAAATCTGTGCTATCTCCATCAAAAACATCTCAAATCAGTTCTGTCATCCTCTCTGAAAATACAGTTTCATTTGCTGAAAAACAGAACTAGGATGAATGGCCTAAAACAGCCTTGTGGGTCTGAGGAGATCACAATGGAGTTCCAACAAAAACGTATTTTGGTCTGAGCTCCCATTTTCAATAACTCCAACAGCCTCACTAGCACAACCTGAAGAAGTGTAGTACCTACCACAGTTTGGTGTACTCAGTGTCCATCATGGGAGGACATTCTGTTAATATTTTTGTTATGCCAACAGCACAGATTTTCTTTTCAACTTGTCCAGACACTTTCTGGATTTCAGGAATTATAATTTTCTCCAACACCATTCCAAACATCCTATGGTGGCATTGAGAGAAAAAGTATTAGAAAGCCTCATTAGCCTTATGGTGACAAAAGAGAACCAGAAACAGTATGAATCACTAGAACAGAAACAACCAGATAATTTGTTAAGATGCTGCCCTGTTGCAGTAGACATTTGCACATACAAACTTTTCACAAAGGATAACGACTAAAAACATCAATATTTCCTTTTTATAATCTTCTTAAATTAGAAACTTGAACTATCAGTGAGGAACTGTGGTCAGAAATTCAGAAAAAAAAAGAGACTTTCTAGACAAATAAATGAACCACATTGAGAGAAACATTTGGCCAGTCAAATCAGTGATAAATGTAGTTTGACAGTCTAGCTAAACAGACAACTCTTTCTTACTTCAATAGATAAAAATAACACAGCCATATTAAATATAACCCAAACAAACAAAACATACTAACTTTGGCTGTATGCTGTCAAATATTTCTTGCAGAGCCAATGCCCCATATCTTACACAATACAAGTTAATGAAGACAAGGAAACCTGTAACAAAAAAAAAGTCAAAGTAAAATTTAAGGTGAAAACAAAAGAATAGCTTTAGAGTCAGCAGCAAACTACATTCCAAGTTTTTCAAGGGGATAGAAATGGCAGTCTATATGTGTTCAGTTTAAATGAAATACTTGAACTTGCTGCCTTGAAATTTGCGTATAAATTCATCTTTCACATAGCACAACACAAAAACAAGGTGGTACAACAGGTTATTCCTTTTTCCCCTTACAGCAGTTATAAAAAGGTATTAGAAAAGCCATTTGCAATTTTTTTTCAGATCAGAAACCAAAGAAACTCTTCCAAAAACTCTACTTTTAGCAGAAGACTTCAAACAATGCAGACTCTGAGGTGAGGTATGAGCCTCCACAAGTGCAGTATATTAAAAGCACCACTTCAACTTTATTTGTGGAAGATCATTATAAGCAACTTTATCATTCCTGTTCCTATAAGGTGGCATTAACCAGATTTTATAGGGCTAAGTAATGGACACTGCATAATTTGGGTAGCAATAGTATCATTAAAATAATTTAGTAACTATGACAATCTTCTTATGACAGCATGAATAACCAGAATATGTATTGCAATAATCTGTCACAGCTTTGCCAGTTTAACATAAAACCTTATCAATAAGTTTAGTCATACTGAGGCCAAAATGACACAAGCATGGAATATTTCACAGCACTAACACACAACTACAGGTAACTACACACAATACTGTGTGGTCAGTATTGCTGTGCTGCACGAGAGGGGGAGTTTGCTGCTCTTGGTTGGAGATTAAATGGAGACATTTTCAATAATGACATCACACATTAAGAAAGGAAGGGAAATATGAAAGTCTTGTTCATCATTTTAATTCCATTCCCTCAATTTCATGAAGTAAGTGTCACCTGCTATGGTGACTGCCCCATACACCCCTCTTGATGACAAATAATTTGCAGCGAGTCCTAGGAGCCAGCACTGTCCCTCCGTCCGCGCAGCCGCGGGACGCTTGCTCTGCACAGCTGCACCTCTGAACTGCTGCTGTCACCACAGCAAGGAACTTACTTTTGATAAATTTTGTTGTTTTGGAATTTTGAAGTCTTTGGAATAGCAGAATGAAGATCTGTTTCCTGTACTGGTCAACTGATTCACTGGAAATTTAAAAGGAAAGTTATTCAATTCACACTAGGATTTTACTGATGTCACTTCACAGAAAACATATATAGAATCATTCAAATCTATTTGACTGAAAAATGTGATGTTTTCAGTTGTTAAAAATTAGCATTTGGCACGTCCATACACTTTATAATTAATGTCTACAGAAGATAGCTTTAAATGTAATTTCAGCTTATACTCACGGAGGCATATGCTCAATGATACTGTTTAGAAGATAGAACCCTTGGTGATCATTAGCTTTAGAGGCAATCAACTTCTGGAACACACCTAACAATCCAGGCTGCAAGAAAAGCAGATATAAAATCCTAGACAACAATTCCTCATATGTGACCCCACCAGAAAACTGACCATTACCATCTAAGGCATACACCAAGGCAAAAGCCTTCCTAACCTAAGCCAGGATTCAGTTTTTATGGTTCAGGCCAAGGAACTGGCCTGAACCATAAACTGGCCAAAAACCTCTCACTCACTCTTGTCAAGATGGTTCTCAACAGAACTGAGAGTTCTCATTATGCACATGTTTAACACGAGGCAAACAAGACAGGAGAACTGTGGAAACTTACCTGCTTGCAAGAATTAAGAGCAGGAATTTTTCATCTCACTTGATAAAAGCATAATAGCCTAGAGTTCATCTTATCCACGTAACAGAAAAGCACCCAAAAAGCTACCTTCAGAGTATTAGTCTGTCTTTGCATGTCAGCACCAAACTGCACAAGTGCAGCTGTCTGCTGGAGCTCCCCCAGCCTGGAGGCTCAGGTCACCCTGTCTCCAGGCCAGGCCTGTGACTGCCCTGGGAACTCACGATTTTGTCGGCGGCGGCGCTGGCGATGGTGCTGGCACCGCGCTCCAGGTAAGCCTGCAGGAGCCTGACCAGAGGGGGAATGTTTCCTGTCCTTTCCCAGAGAACTGGCTGGAGCAGATGGGGAAACAGTGCCATATAAGACGATGGGATTTCATTTTTATGCATTTCTAGAAGTAGTGACATCACTTGAAACACATAGGGAATGAACTCTGGAAGAGAAACGATGACATTTACAAAGTCAGACAACATGGTCACTGTCAGTTCCCAGAAACACATATCTATGGATTGAACCCATAATTTTGATATCACAAAGATTTCAATAAATAAAACTCTGAAGAAACATATGTAATTATTCCAAAAATTAGCAAGCATTGCATCTATACACTTTCTATCTCCTCTACCCGTTAATGTTTCAGAACATAAAAAACCAAACTACTAGAAAAAAGGCAATAGAATTAAGAATCATATGAAGAGGCTTTGGAGTAGTGATTGTTAAATATTTTAAGAATGCAATTTAAAATAAGTGAGTGCTGTTGATGTATGGAACAATCTAACAGTTTCAGACTGTGAAAATGTTGTTTCTCCCCTTGAACTTCCTGTGCTACAACAAACGTGCCATAAGGTAAATCCTAGAAACCAACCCCAGTGGAGAGAGCACAGGCACTCACTGACTGTCCTTACCTTGCACATCGTTCTGCAGGATCTCTGTGAACACCAGGAACAAAGCCTCCTCAAAGCTCCCCACTGCCTCTGGGTTTGCCTTGCACGTTATCCTTATCGACAAGCAGATGGACTCAAACATATAATGGTTAAAGTGAGGTTTGCTGGGATTCTGAAAACAAGTTACAAACAGATAAATCAATCCAAACTTGCACAAAAGTCACTTATTTTGCTAAATATATTTTTTATTTCAACTGAGGACTAAATAAAGTAGCATTTTGGACTAGGGATACTTGTAAATTATGTATTAATATACATAAGTTGCTTATGAAATTAATTCCATAGATAAAAGCAAACATAAAGACCTCTAAGGCATAAAGGAGAGGGTTTTTTTGTAGCAAGTGTTTTTCAGAAGCTCTATATAAACTACCAAACAGAAGAAAAACCAGAAAAAGATTATTTTCCCATCTTTCAAGTGTCCAGTCAATTCTCTATTGAATACTCCTTATAAGCTGCAGCTGAATTTAAAATGTACAGAGAAGTAGTTTTCAGGACAATCAGTGAAGGTATTCTAAGGCATTCCCTATTTGTAAATGGTCAAGAATTTGGTAAGTCTAAATAAAAAACTAAGAGAATTTTACCCAACTAATGCAGAAGGGTAATTTATTTAATTCAATCCCACATTTCAATGCCAATTATTATTGGCTTCAGAAGTTTCATGGGCAAAGAATACAGGAGTTGTGATAAAACCAATTATTGTACTGGTGGCCTGTGCACAAGCAAGCATTTATACTGCAATAAACTAGCATTACTGAAAGAGCTGTATGCTGCTCTTCATATGCTGCTTCTAAATTTCAGATGAGAGCAGGAAGAATGATCTGAGAATATGTTCTAAAAGGCAGGTAGTACCTCACTGGAATGCTGTTTCAAATTAGTTGCATCAGAAAATACTCAACTATTTAGAGTATTCTAACAGAACACCACCAACAGGACACAAGTCCTCAGCAAGAGTGCTCTAAAAGGTAAAAGGTGACCCTTTTCTGTTTCTTTACCTTACTGACAGCCAGCAGTTTCTGTGTGAGCTGTGTGATGACAGAAGGGATGTATGGAATTATGGACTCCTGCAGCAGAGAAAAACTCCTCATGATGGCTGCAAATAAATGGAAAATTTTAGCTTCTGAAGACAAAATACACTTTTGCCACTCAATATATGCCTAAATCCTTTACCTTTTACTGTTAAATTAGGATCCCAAGGAATTAGGTACAGAGCAAAGAGTACCTACTGCAAGAACATTCAATCTATAATCATAACAAAGCATAAAACAAAGCCTCCTTATTCTCATTCTAGAGATGAACACAGGAGATCAAGTAACTTTACAAAGGCCATCACATGTCCTGGGCAAGTCTCAGATCTCAGCATCCCCTTAGCCATGATCAGATCTGTCCTTTCACTAGCCATGACCACATGTCCTCCCCATGACCAGACTGCTCAGATCTTCCCCTGACACTGTCCAGGGAGCTGTCCTCCCTACAAGACTACCATTTGAGACATAACTTAGTACCATTATGTTTAGTGTTTCTCTTTGGTACCATAAGTTTAGTTGAAGATGACCTGACACGGCCTGGTAAGTAACTGCAGACTCTTCAACACATTTGCATAAAACAGGTTTTGCAAATAAAAATGTCAGGAACCTGTAACTATAGGCCTTTACCTCAAGTTAACCAAGTTATTCTTATATTGCAGGACTCATTAGGCATTTACCTTTCATAATGTATTCATTTTCAGATGAGCCAGGAAGTGTCAGAGCTTTGAAAAGGTTTGTTAACAGCACTTCTACAAACGGTGCCATTTCTGCAGCTGTAATGCTGTTAAGTGAAACACAGCCCTTTAATGATGAAAGAGTCAGAGACTTCAAGCCTTATACAATACCATAATATATGACACAAAGGATCCCCTACAGGTATTTCTCATCCTTAATACACAAAATCTATTAGAAATGAATTTATTTCTGCTTGAAAACTTACAGGGTAGCATTATTTGTCCCTCTCATGGTAAACAGTCTTTCAAGAGCATGGGCTGCATAGGTATGGACCACAATACTTTCTGCTTGGAGATGATTGATTAAGAGAGGAATAGACAGCAGTAGTTGTTCTTTTGGTACCTACAAAAGTATAGCAACAAATCTTAAGTATGTTAAAAAATACAGATGGCTCAACTCTAGAGCACAGCCAAGCTCATCAGTGAATGCTTGGCAGAGGGAGGTATCTTGGGAGGCTCCTCCTGTTGCCCCTTCACATCTTAACAACCAGCAGGCACCTACTTCTGTCATGGCTTGTATACTTCCCCTGAACACCAGTGGTACCCTGCATTAGCAGTAAGTGCATATAATCCTAATGTATATTTCCCTTTCCATTTTACTTTGTCTTAATAGGTAATTAAAAATATCAAGGTTTAAAAAAACAATATCACAGATATTTCATAAGAAATTAATAAAGGTAATCTAGAATTTAGAATAACATGTAATATTTTCTCACCCTATCTCATGAATCAGAAAAGATAAAGGACAAACTGCTGTACTCTGTAACAACTACTGCAATGATACAAGCAATTAAAGGTATTTGGACTAACATTGACTTGGAAATGTCTGAGTGTGTCACAGAATTAAGCAGCTAAGATATTCAGTGTTCCCACAGCATATGGACAGCATATAGACTACATGTTAATTGGATATTTATAACAATATCATTTACTTTCTAAACTAAAAATTCAGTATGAAGTGTTGTATGTGACTGACAAGCACCTGCTGAGTTAGCATATGGCCAAGTGTGATAAATTAGGCTTGGCAAGTATAAAGTAACAACCTACAATATGGTTTTCCATAAGAGTGAAAGAAAAACTTACTTGGTTTCTAAAAATCATTATATATTTGATACCATCTGCTTTTAGCACAGGGAATTCATTCACTGAAATAGAAAAATATGCAAACTTCATTGATACTCCTCATACAAATGTGATTACTGAACATGTACTATATATACAAGTGACACTTGACACTACATAATAATTTTCCCCTGTAGAAAATAATACAGACAATGTTTTTCTACATTTCTTAGTTCCTGCACTTTCATATGGACACTGTTAGAATATCAGTTTTAGGGACAAATCACATCCCAGTACCATTAAAAGTACAGTCCAGCTCAGATGAAATTTCATCTCTGGTTTCAATTTCAGCAGCCTTCAATTACACATTTCGAGACATCCCACTATGCTTCAGCTGTAGTGAGATAATTGTTAAAGTATAAAATAAACCACGTGGTTCAAATCTAGACATCCACAAATCCAGATTCATCAATAGGGTCTCAGTATTTTAACTTCTCAGGGTTTTGTAGAGCATAGAAGTTCACCATAAGGTCTCAAATACAGAAATCAAATTACTTTGATTCAACAAGTTTAAGCATGTAGCTGATAACAACCATGTATACACATGCCCTGATCTTTCAGAGAGCAGATGGTAAGGTGGCAATCCACCTTGCTGCAGGAGCTCCTTCACTGCTGGCCAAACAAAAAAGAATTTCTGTGTGCCAGATGTTAAGAGCCCATCCCAGAGATTCTGCTGACAAAGGAGTGCTAGAGAATTCACAAACAATGCTCACTGTCAAGGTTATGATACATTACAAAAATACCCTACCAAAATTAACATTAACATACCAGTAGCAGACTTTAAGTCAGGTTGAATGTGATTCACAAAGAATTCTGTCAGATTAACGAGTTCATTGGCCTGTGTTATGCCATGCTGGAAGAAGCAAAAAACAACTCTTATTTTTATATGCTGACATATAAGCTGCTAGTTTTCTTACTAATTTTTAAAAATTTCATTTTTTGTAAGAGAAAACTAATAGTAATCTCTTTTTAAACGAGGATTTTTAGATTGAGATTTTTCAATGAAGTGTTATAAATTAGTCTATATTTGCCATTAAATAGCATAGAAAAAGACACAAACTGCAGTTTCCCAAATGCTACCAGACTGTTCCTGTTACACATCACTAACAACTGCTGGGCAGCAGTACACACCTGGCTTCAGGAAAAGACTGAGAACCTTCCCAAAATTGCCTAAAATGATGTACATATTTTACTCTGTTTGCCTCAAATCTGTCTTGTAAAGACACTGAGATTTGAACTGTAACAGCATTTAAAATCTCTAGTAGTACATCTAAACTTGTTCCATAGGACATTTGACACAATGCTCCTGTGCTCCTGTTTCCAAATACAGGTTAGCCCAGCTGTGCCTTGTCAGTGTCTCCAGCCTATCAGCAAGTAGGGTCTTATAAAGGGCAGCTTTTCATCTCATCACCATGAACTAGTACACACAGTTACTCCCTTTCTGAAGCAGCTTAAACGAACAGCAGGCCTCATCTGCACTGTAATATCTGAATGCAGACAGATTGCAATGAATGAAACAAACAAGTACCTTCTGTGTCTGAGCTTTGGATGCCAAAGATGTTACAAGGTAAATAGCTGCATCTTTGTGCTTCCAGTTAGCAGATGGATTCTTTGCATATTCTTGCAGCATAGAATTAACATATCCAGAAAAAATCCCCGTCACAGGTCCTTCAAAAAATCTGCACAAGCCTCTGACCAGATCACAAGCTGCTCTGCGCCTGGTGTCAATATCTGCATGAGAACCAAAGATTCTTAGGATACGAGAAAGCAGACAGCTTTTCATACTAATAAACAAAATAATCAAAACAGTAACAGCTTCTCAACTTACAGTCACACCCCATGTCAATTATTGCAACCCTCCACACTGCTGTGTAAGAACAGCTGTAGTTCTTTCATTTCCTGTCACAGCTGGACTAACTGTATGCCAAGGAGAAGGGACACCTGCCCCTGAGCAGTGGCAGCAGGCATGCAGGGGGGCTGGCACTGGCTGGACATTATGCACACAAAGGTGCTGGCTCTGGCTGGGAGGGAGTTCATGTTCACTCTAGTGTTTTGTACCAATGACTAAAGCTGCTGGGAACACCCAGGGTTTGGCTGCTGCTGAACAGCACTGTCTCAGTGCCAGGGCTTCCTCTTCCTCCTGCTCTGCCTTCCCAGCAAGTAGCTTGGGGCAGGCAAGATGCTGGGAAGGGACAACCCGGGCAGCTAATCCAAACTGACCAGCAGGATATTCCATGCTGTATGACATGCTCAACAATAAAAACTGAGGGAGGGTCTGGAGGAAGTAGCCATTGCTCAGGGTCAGGCTGGGCAGAAGTCTCCCTGTGGGCAATGGTGAGTCACTAACTTCTCTCCCCTTTCCTTACTCTTTCTTTCACTTAAACTGTCTTTTCCATGAATCTTCTCACTTTCACCCCTCCCATTCTTGCTCCCATCAGATTGCAGCAGGCTGAAGCCCAAGCCAGCTGCTGGCCCACCACACCTGACAGTACATTTTTGTGAAAAACTTCACAAATACTGAAAATGCAGTCAATCCTGCTTAAGAATGATGTTTTCTTGAAAAAAGTTCAAAAATGTTTCCTCCAATTTTCTCCTCCAGTGCAAGCACACAGTAATTTCTTCAATCTATTACGAAATGCCATCACTTCCAAAGTGTCTATCAGTAAACTGCTGGTGGCCCAGCCCTGTCACACAGAGGCTGGTTTGGCTCCCCGGGGCTCTGGCCTGGCTGCAGAGCACAGCCTCCCCCTGCACTCCAGCAGCTGGGCTGGCACAGCCGTGTCCCAGGACAGGCACTGCTCTGAACACATGCCACGTCCCAGCCTGGCTGCTGGCCAGCTGGCCTGAGCACAGTTTGTGTGCAACCCCAGGCAGAATTTCAACCTCAACACCAACAGTCTCTCCCTGTCACTTAAAACTCCACACACAGGATACACAACTGGCTACTACTCAGCATTCACTTATAGGCTGTATTTGCTGAAATGAGAATGTAGGCAGTGCAGAAGATATACCAATCCAATTAAGGAAAAAGCCTTATAAAAACATAAAACATTGTTCAAAACAGAAAGACACTGTGATAAGCATATCGTGACACTAGGCTTGATCACAGACTGGATAACATCCAGCTGGGGGTGGTGTGTGGCAACCTTCTCAATTTCAAAATAAAGTTATAAAAGCTTCAGTAAATTGCTTCAGCTCTTTAGAGCTGTATTTAAAGACCAAGTATTCTTAGTATAAATCTGTGGATTACCAGATCCTTCCAAATCCCTTCTTATATACTCTTCAGAATTATCTTCAAATGCCTCTTCATCAGCCGCTGAAAATACAAAATACATGGAAGTTGAAGTAGTGAAGTCACTGGTTTTTATAGTAAAAGGGTGTATCATTATCAGCTTGCTATTTTTTCCAAAGACCTTTCTATAACATTAATATTAATTAACAAGAGATATCCAACCAGACTAGTCTGTTTAGCTTCTGTCCCACAAATTAGTCTTTCATACCCATGGGCTGATGTATTGATTCTAAGACAAACCTCAACACATATTCAACACCAGATGTATTTGAAGAGCCTTTCAGAGTCATAGACTTAAGAGAGAGAAGCTTCTTATCATTGCAATATATTTTCACTGCATTTTAAATATAAGATCAGTATGAGCATCAAAACCTGGAGAACTAAACACTTCAATTTGGTATGCCTGATATTCCTGCCTATTTAGGCTCCTTGAATTACTCAGATACTCATTTTAATTGTAGAAATTTATTGGTTGCACATGACCTAGACTTCCTCCACTGTGATTTCAACATGAAAAGTTAGGTATATTCATACAACTCTACAAAGCCCACAGGACAGCAATCTGCTGCAGAAACTTGGGTTTGAATCTAACACTAAGGTACATAAGAGGGAATCCTCAATTCTTAGTCCTGCAAAGCAACATGTCATGATAATTAGTTAAGATTTTTGTTGTGTTTTTCAAAATTTAAGTCTCAAAAACTTACCTCTAAATTCCATATTGGGAACAATAACTTTTTCACAGATGCTTGTCAATGTATTCTGGTCCTCAAACAGATGCTTGTAATGTGGTCTCTCACAAACTGAGGCCAGAAACTGGATCGCATTACTGACCAGCTACAGCACACAAACAGAAGGCAAAACTTTAGCATGACTGATCCATTTATGATTTATCATTAAACTTGACAAGATCAGATTTTAGCAACTCACCAAGTCATACTTCACTTCCTGGCCAGTTGTGACTAACAGATTCCAGATCGCTGTTACAAAACGTGGCAGGTATGGCTGGAATTCTTCATCATATTTTTGAGCATATAAAGCAGCATTATCACAAATTTGTGATTTCAAGAGCTCCAGCAATCCAGCTTCCTCTTCATCCTCACATAAAACAAAACTAAGAACTTAAACATCCAAACTTCAACACTACTTTAACATTAGAAGTATCAGTGTATTTACGTCAAATATCTATAGCACCGTTTTGCCATGTCCTAAACAGGTAAAAGAAATCTCTCTCATTGTACCTAGAACTACTGTATTTTGCTGATCTGTACCCAAAGTGCTTTTCAAGTTAGAAATCATACCTACATTTCATATCAAGTACTATGTACTTGAAAACAGACACAATAATTCACACAAAATTAATTTACAAATGTAATACAAAAAAGACAACACAAGGCATTGAAAAATACACTTAGAAGCTACTACATCATGATTCTTTAATTGGAGTAGTTGTAGAAGTTCCTCCCCTTCCCCAGATCACAGATGTTCGTGGAACCACAATGTGAACTGGGAAACTGAACTGGAATTAAAAAAAACAACTCAACCAAACAGCATCCCCGTTCTGTCTGCCCCTCTTCCCTCCACCCTCAGCTTTCAGCTTTACTGCCTGTCCCAGTTCAGCTGCACAAGTGCTTGTGCTGGGAGCAGCCCACAGACACAAGAGAGCAGCAAAGTTTCTTTTAGCAGAAGGGTAACTAGAGCACAACATACACTTAATATGCCTCCCTATGTGTTGTCAAGAAATTTATAGAGTTGTTTTAGCTCCATCAAGCAGCAAACTATTGTGCTGTGATGATGTGACGATGGAAGACATCAGCACTTAAAATGCAGAAAACATGCACAAAAGTAGCTGGAGCTTTGCTGACCCGGTATCAGCTTTCACCAGTGAAATTACTGATTCTTTAACTGGATGGAGACAGCAAATACTGAAGTACTTAAGAGATGTCTTGCCCTCTGTGTTCAATTGTTTCAAGTTCTTTAAGACACCCTGTTTTCTAGAACCAGCTGACAGATACAGAAAACCTGAGCCCTGTGATGCTAATGGCCAGGTTACTTCAGCAGCTGTTCTTGAAAGAATCAACTCAGTGATGAGTATTGGTAATTTGATTTCTGTGCATAGTGTATACCTGTAACTGTCATATGACTTGAAGAACTGAACCTCAAATTTCTTAGATAGCAGAGCAACTTCTCTTAAACTCAATTTTCTTGAAGTCATTCTACTCCTTTGTTCACCCCACAAAAAACCACCACATTGCTCAGAATCAGACCTAAGTTGTCAGTCCACCCTCTCCCCTAGATACAAACCAGGTGGTTTATGCAGTACTTACATCAGTCTGCAAGAGTTTATTATCTAAAGTTAAAAGGCTATGAAAGTTTGTCATCCATGTTTCCATATTATCTTCAAAAAACTCAGGAAGATCCTGTGAAAGAAAAGCATATATCTACATTTTAATTTCTGACTGCACTGCCTAGATAACATACCCACACTGGAAGTAGTGCATTCACCTTATAATCTACTGAGGGACAGTAAGCTGTGGAAAACAATCTTCAAATTGAAACAGTGCCCCTTCCTCCTCCCACACAAAAACTGCTCTGGAAGAGCCCTGGAGTACAACTAGTTCCAAACAAACCAGCTGCTTAGACTCTAAACAGCTCACATTTTTATAATGAATGAGCCTTATCACCTCTCATTCTCAGAACAAGAAAGCACAAGCCTTTTTTAACTCCTTGTTCCTCTGCCCCCTAAGGAAGGGCAGCCCAAGGAATCCAGGCACAATCACACTTCACAGGCTTGCATTCATGCTGAGACACTAAATAAATGTCACCTCAGCAAGGGAGCTTTTTACCATTTCCCACAGAGCACTAATGTCCAAAATGTAGATGTGATTCCAAACCCAGACAACCCACAGTGCTCTCAGAATTACTGCTCCTACAGTGCCACAGAGCTGCACGTAACAGACTCTCACCTACGTGACCCAGCTGCTGTCAGTACAGGCACCTTTATAAAGGGCACAGTGAACAGAAACTCAGGCTCTGGACTCCTGCCTTTCCCAGCTCCTCCTCAGAGGCCCCATACAACACCTCCTTGAAGCAGTGCCAGCTCAGACTCTCTTCAACTTGTGTTTACAAAGGGCCAAGCCAATGTCTTAAATAAGCCTTCCTTACTGTGCTTTTACTTCAGCAGACACTGGTGATTTTTCTTTTTGCCATGAAGCATGGCCTTCAAGGCTGCCTCAAATGATTTCTACAGCACCAGCTTCTTCAGAACAAAGCAAAACTATCCCAAGAACAAGGAGATTCACCTGAAAATTTAAACTGTAGAACAGCTTCGCAATTAGAATGAGAGAAGAAAAGAGAACCTTCAGGGCACTGGCATCATTTGCATGCGTGCTGCAAAGTTCAATAGTTGCCTAGAAAAAGATGCAAGACTGTCAAGTACAAAACCCACACCAACAAAAAGCATTGAAAAGTGTCATGATCGTTTTATTAAACCAGAAAATAGGGTTATTTTTAATCCTTTTATCAGTATTGTTAGGTCTCACTTCATTGAATTTGAACCCCTTTAAGAGTTTCGAACAACAATTCTTGAGTTTTAATTATACAGGTATCCACAGCAAGCAATTTAGAACATGAAACTTCTTTTAGAAATGACTCAACAAGAAATACCTTAAAGAGATTTGTCAAGGGTAAAGCAAAGGCATCAAGAACAAGTTTGATCTCTGTCCATAATTCATTTGACTTAAATTCATGGCGGTACCTGACAAGTAAGAGAGAAACACATGAAAAGTAGAATAGTCTTCTAGTTATTACTAAATAGTCTTCATTTATTTCTAAATTAATTCACACAGAATTTTGTCTTGCGCTGAACGTTGGAAAAATACTGTAAAGTAACAAGAACTAAACAACACGGTTCAAAACCATGCAAGGTGTATAATTTGATAACTACTTAAAAGGCGTATGTAGAAGTCATACTACAGGCTTTTGTAAATGTCCAAAATGAAGTCTAACAGTAAAACATGCCAGCTGAACAGAACTTTTACCATCCATAACCAAAACCCCTCCTTTGCAGTACCTTTTAAATAAGGAGTGGGCGGTGCGCAGAACCCCATTGATGACGTGGAAATCTCCGCTCTGAAAGCGATTCACCATTTCTGTCAGCAGGTCTGGCCACTTCTGAGGGAAGTCTTCCCGCCCAATAATACTGATGGCATCACTTAACTGCAAAGGAGACACAGCCATCACTGACAGAACAGCACACAGCAGTTGTGCCAGATGCTGCCAACATCCCAGAAAATCCTGGTTATCCCTGTCCGATTCAATAATCACTGGATTAAATATCTACTGGTTTCCACACAAATACAAAAATCTCACTTTAAGCTTACACAGTCTCACTGTCTAGAAGTGCTGTTTAACTAATATTAGAACTTAGCTATAAGATTACAGTAATCATCTTTAAAAAATGTTAAAGTATGTAGAAATACCTGCAACAATATCCTCAAAGTTATTTGGATCAGGTTGATCTCACTGGTAAGGGAACTGAGCTCTGCCAATAACCATAGCCTCAAGATATGCTTATTATATTCCCAAAGTTTCATGGATACAACCAGGAATGATATATTACCTGCTTCTGAATTTGTTCTGGGCTGCTAAGCATCAAGGGCACTATGTTGGCTTTAATGGCTATTCTGTCCGATTCACATATTTTGTTTGGTTCATCCTCAACCTAAAATGAAGAGAATAAGTTATGGGCATATCAGTATGCAGGCAATGAGAGATGATCAGCATTTCAGAGACCAACTGTTTATACTGATTTATGTAACTATTAAAATGCTGAAGAACCTAAGAAGCAAACCTGTTAGAGACACTGCCTTCAACGAATCTGGAACAGCAGTATTTGAAAAAAGCTGAAAGAAATAATGTCCTTCTGTAAAACTCTGAATAATTTTTTTTCTCTTCCCTAAGGGTAACTTTTCAGGTCAGCAACTGAGCAGCAGTGAGGGTAGGTGCACATGGCAATGAAGTCCCCACATTTAACCAAGTCTCCTTTTCCAACCCCAGCAGCACCTCTGCCAACCCCACAAATTGATTTTGTGTGAGCTGTCTCGAGCCATCCTTTCTAGAGACCGTGCATGAAGGTGCAGGTTACACAATCAAACCCTAACATTGACTTTAAGTTATCTAACCAGTTCAAAAGACCAATCAGCTCCAAGTCCAGTCAGTCAGCAGTGCCAAGTAGTACAAAACTGGAAAGCTGCTACTAAAGCAATAAAATAATGAGGTGGCTTGTCCCAATCAGTAACAGCAGTGACTGTCACATTATCTGTGATGACGGCACTGAAGCTCAGAGACTTAGAAATCATCCACCAATTAAAAGAGAAAAGCACCTCCAGGGAGACACTCAATCTTGAGATACCTTCAGCCTGGTAGCACTACCCTTCTCACATCCCTTTTACCATCTTTCCACACACTTAAATCAAAAGTTAACAATTTCAGAAGTGCAAGGTATGCTTATCCATACCATCAGTCACTAATGGGGTTCCCCTGGGCTCAGTACCGGGGCCAGTACTGACTAATGACTTTACTGATGACCTGGATGAGAGGATCAAGGCCTCTCTCAGCAAGTTCACAGATGACTCTGAGTTGGGTGGGATGTGGATCTGCTTACTGTGCCTTAAAAGATGATTAGTTCTTAGCACATTTTCTTACTGGAATACCTACAATTCTCCAGTTCCTTTTAATGTAGTTCTTGAACGTTACAGATGCACAAACTTTGATGACATTTTCCTGTGATTTCTCCAGCAGTGTTAAGAGTAACAGTGGATAGTTCTGGCTTCCTTCCACAGATTCAAGGAACTTTTCCGCTGCAAGGGAATACACTGCGGTTAGCAAAGCCCAACTGCTTTCTCTGACGGGAATCCCACGATTTCTCAAGTGTCTGTTTAAAATACCCAACACAAACACTTCCCAGAGCTTCACAGGAACATGTCTGACAAAAGTTATCTCAGCTTCTTTGCTCCCCAGCTCCTCACCACTCCTGCTGTCAACAACAGCTCTGGATCCCCAGCAGGATGGGGAAATACTGCCTCCTCACCCTTGGAAAAGCCATAACTCCAGAGAAGAAAATCCTCACTTGTTGGGAACAGCAGCACTGTTTTAAATATCAGCAGTGCAAAAAAAACCCCAAACAAACAAAAACAAACAAAAAAAAGAGAGCAAGAATACAAAAAAATAAAATCACAAAAAGCACATAACATTATTTCTATTTATATCCACCCTTCATTAGTTTTTTTTTGGGGTTTCCCTTTAAAAGGATACTGAGAACTTCTGTAAAGAGGTTATTGCATAAATATCCACTGATGTTCGCTACACAAAGACAGGAGAGACAAACAGAAACAGAACTTTTTTGTTCTCAATCATGAGAATCACTTACCAGGTCGCCTTATAGCAGGATCTGGATCTAGTGTTTTCTTTAGATATTCAGTTAAAGTTTGTAAATTGGCATCACTGAGCTCCATTTTGGCAGAACCTAAAACCCACAAGTAGTTTTGTTACAACCAGAGACCAGAAAATCCATGCTAAAGCGACCATCTAAAAGCAGATCCCACAGAAGCACCAGCAGCTCTTCTGGACAATTCCTCAGGAGCACAGCCCCAGCAGGCTGCCCCAGGCACAGCAAACACCCCACTTCTCAAGCTACAGGTCACTGCTAGCGTGGCAGATGGACCCCAATCCCCAGAAAGGGCTCACACATCCTGCAGACATGAACCAGGTACAGCCAAAAGATGATCTCTTGCCTTTTCAGTACAACAGGAACTTGGTTCTGCTTTTGTTCTGCCAGCCCCAGAAACTGCTCCTGACTGAAATAGCTGAACAGTCCTGCCCTACATAATTGTAAACAAAACAATTCAAAGTGTGTTGAAGAGTCAAGGCTTTTTCAAAAAATCGAAACCTCCTTATTAAAGAAAAATCCAAAAGAAAATACTTTTTTTAAAAAGAGACAAAAGATTGTGCAAAGCCACTTAGTTTATCCTCCCTGTAAAATTAGTTCAGACTAGAGGGGGAGATAATTTAAATGCAATACTTTTTACAGAATAACTCTGCAATAAGTCCATATTGCTCCTCTCTAGTAATCCTCACACATATTCTTATCTGTACCACAGTTATATATTTACTTCACAGCCTGCACTGGAATAATAAAAACTACAGCAATACTATGACAGTAAGATGTGCTTTAATGGAGATGTTCCTCTGGACATCATCATCAATCCTGCCCATCCTTCCCACCAGCAGCAGCACAGTTCACTCCCTATAGAGGTCATGAGGAAGCAAATGTTTCCATTTTTCCTCTGGAGTTTCTGTTTAGTAGAAGTCACTGAAATTTACCTGTTCTGCTTTGGAATTGTTTCATGCTGATCACCAGTGCAATAAACAGTTCTGTATAAACACGCTTGCAAAGGCAGTGAGTTTTAATGACACAATTTCTATGTCAGTTATGGCATCTATATAATTTTAAAAGACAGCAGCAGTATCCTCTTAACTTAAATGAATGTTAATAAGCAAATCAGATCCTAACATATTTTGCAAGAAATAAAAATCTACCTGAACAGTCCTCTCCCATGTTTCCCGTGCTTTTGGGTTTACTTGTCCATAGTACTGTTCACCAATTCACATCCACCAATATATTTTAACCTGTTACCTAAATATGCTTATTTCCTTCTCTTCCTCTAACTCTTCGTGTTTGCTTTCCAGTACGAAAAAACATAGGTGGTACTTTAGCTGGAGTGATATGATGCTTTCTCTTGGGTTGTGGCATGTGTCTGCAGAAAAGGCCTCAAACAACCCATAAAGCGTGCTTCATACATCACCGACTTTAGTCAAACTAACGCAGACCCCTTACAGAGAAGAAACCCAAACCGAGCAGAACGCGGCCGTGCCGCTGGGGCTGGGACCGGGACGAGCTTCCCCCAACTGCATCCCCTCACCCAGCACCGACCGAGCACCTCCCGGCGCCCAAGAACGTCCGGGACCCAGATCCGCTGGGAAAAACCGTCCCGGCCGCGCTCTGAGGATCCCCGGGGGCAGTTCCTGCTTCCAGCGGGGCAAGGCCGCGCCGGAGCAGCCCGCGCCCCTGCGGCGGGACCGGCCCGCGCCCCCCCGCGGCCCG
>NW_024368930.1:346595-346822 GCF_014805655.1 Passer montanus | reverse complement strand
CACCGGGCCGGCGCCGGGCGCGATCCCGAGCGGCCCCGAGCCCTCAGACTAACTCGGCCCCCTCCCCCGCGGCAGCCCGGACTGGCAGCTGCCGCAGCCAATCGGGGGCGCGGGCTGTGCAGGCCCAGCGGCCTCGGACCAATCGCAGGCCGCGGGAGGCGGGCGGAAGGGCCCAGCATGGTGCGCTGCGCCCGTGGCCGCGCCGCGGGCCCAGCGCCGAGCGCGGC